>NW_004524792.1:1241017-1253740 GCF_000260255.1 Octodon degus
TGGCCACACACACACACACACACACACACACACACACAAATAAATAAATTTAAAAAAAAAAAGAAAGAAATAGAAATACTCTTAAAGAATGAAAGCCACAATATGACACTAAATGCCAGTGGTGAAAAAAATTTTATCATGGGGGAAAAAACACATAGTTATTAAAATACAAATTACAGGGGTCGGGGAGACGGCTCAGTAGAATAAATACTTCCCTGGCAAGCGCAAGGGCCTGAGTTCAATCCCATGTTCCACAAAAAAAAAAAAGAAAAAAGAAAAAAGAAAAAAGAAAAAGAAAGAAAATTACATAACATTTATTCAGTGCCTAAATTCATGTCTTCCTTAGTATCATTTTTCTCAATTTTACTCTAAATACAAAAGAAATGATCTGAAATAATGACAAAGGCTTTTTGTTTTTTTAAAACTTTATTCCCAAGAAATGTTAATACTTCGGTTTATCAAAATCCCTTCTTACAGAAGTATCACTGTAATTGGAAAATAAAATCTGAGCAATATAATTTAAAAATGAACAGAAAATACCTGCCTAGCCAGGGTGAGGTTCTGAATTCAATTCCCAGTATCAAAAAAAAAGGAACAGCAAAGGGACTTCCAAGGAGAAAATATGAGTTATCTCTTTAAACAGATATCTAAAAGCACACACAGACTGAGGAGACTGCTCAGCAGCACAGGACCTGCCTGGCAAGCCTGAGGTCATGAGTTTGACTCTCAGGACAAAAAAATAAAATAAAGAAAGACCATACACAGGTATCCATCAGTTAACGATGAGGATATGCTCTGATGAACACGTCATCCTGCGATTCCACTGTTGTGTAAACATCACAGAATGGACTCACACATACCAAGATGGTTACAATGTAACCAGGCAATAAAACTTAGGGGACTCCCATTGTACATGTGGCCCATGATGACTGTAATTACCTCCTCAGCTAAGTGACCAAGAAATAGCTTAGAATATCATGTAAGGATAAGAAAAGTCACACTTCAGTTTTAGAATCTCTTTAAATGCAACAGTGTAATTTAAAATGAACAGAGTATCTAATTTCTTAACTACTACAAGAGTCTTAGATTAAAAATGTCCTGTTTATGAACAATTTTCAACTCAGAGGAAAACATACAACAGGAGGCCTACCTAATGAATACTTATATTAAAAATTACATAAGCTCAGAATGCAATACTAACTTCCTGTGGGAAGAATCAAAACATTTAAAGAAAAGATTATTATTATTTTAATAAGGAATAAAATATGTTACAAATCTTAATATTCAAGTCTATCTCAGTTTTAAGAAATAATTAGTTCGGGGTTATTAGTAAATTTAGATAGTTGTAAGAATTCCTCTTTTGGGACTAACTAGTACTGACCAATCTCATGTTTCAGTTTATGCTATAAAGACCAGATAAATAAAAGTACTATGAACAGCACTGAAGTTACAGTCAGTTAAGAGCGCCCCCTCACATTTCTAATTCATTTCTGAATCAAAAATGCCTAACTTCTTTGGTATGCCCATCGGGTCCATAAAAACCCAAATTTTTCTCAAATCTACCATATCCTACTGATTCTTAGTCTGGAGCTGATTTTCATTACTGCAATGTTCCCCCAAAATTTTCAGTTCTGAAATTGGTAAGAAATAAACATGAAAAGAATAAGGAGCAAAGCAAATTGTTTTATCTCCGGTTAGACACACATAAATAACCTTGAAATAATAAAATACCGATATTCATCTACAAGATGGGGTGTCATGAGAAATACTATATATGAAAGGAAAAAAGAAAACTATAGTAAAAATATCATTAAGATTCTACCAGAAAATAGAAAATTACTTTACCTGTGTCTGAATCTCGTTCTTCATTCCTTGATGGGCTAATGGTAAAAGGAAGTTTACGTTTCATGGATGATTTCTCTTTTATTTCCTTGCCCACATCACTTCGATCAATTTTTTGAGTTTTGCTATAGGATGCAATCTTATCTTTACTCTGTTAAGAAAATCAAATAGGAATAAAGCTGTATAAATATTAGCTACGCAATATGGTACTTAAAAACACTTCATTAGGAAATTTTCTTTCTCTTTTTTTTCATTTTATGTGTTTCGTACAGGGTCTCACTATGCAGCTCGGACTTGTAGTAATACTCCTGTTTTCAAGCTCCCCAGCACTGGGATTACAGGCGTGCACCACCACGCCTGGACTTAGTCACTGGCTCAGCATGCCCTGGGGGCTGGTACAGAAAATTTTCAAACAGACAAAAATAGAGAAGGGTATTACAAACATCATTATATTCACTTGCTTAAGACCTACCTACAGCAACATTTCTGCCAACTTGTTTCCTACTTCCCCAATTTTACTTAGTAGCAGAATTTTAAAATAACACTTGAATAACATAGGTTCAATAGAACAATACCACATGGCTGAGCATACTCTAGATGTATCAGAACTCAGCTCAGCAGTCTAAGCGCCTGCCTGGCAAGCACAAGGACTGGGGTTTGATCCCTGGTACCACATGCCATGTTGGCCTCAGAGCCCCAGGTGTGCTGTGGTGGTGCATCTCTATAATCCCAGCACTGGGAAGACTGCAACAGGAGGATCCCTATGAGTCCAAACTGTGTAGTGAGACCTTGTACCAAACAAACAAACAAATAAATAAATGATCTTTACAATTTTTAAATAAATATATTCTGAAAATGTAATTCTGGACTGAAGACTGTGTTTTATTAAAAATACACAGCTGACCCCTTTTTTATTTGTCAAAGACAGGGGCTTGCTATGAAGTCCAGGCTGGCTTTTAAGTCACTATGTAGCCCAGGCTGGCATCAACCTGGCAATGATTCTCCTGCCTCGGTCTCCCAAGTGCTGAGATTACATGCATGTGCCACCATGCCCAACTATAGTTGACCCTTTTAATTCTTGGATTCTGCATCTACAAATTCCACAAGCTATGCACTCACATATTTGAAAACAAACTATAGTAAAAATGTATAATTTTTGTCATTATTTCCTAAAAAGTAGAGTATAACAACTATTAACACAGCACTTGTATTGCTACATATTATAGGTGATCTAGACATAATTTAAAGGCAGGTCACAGCCAATATTACACCATTTTCTATAAGAGGCTTGAATATCTGTGGGGTTTTGGTATGACGCATCTTGGATCTAATCCCTCACACATACCTGGCTATATAACTACCTATCCTACAAGGTTTTGTTTTGTTTTTAATTACTTTTGCTTTGTGGTACTGAGGCCTAAACCCAGAGCCTGCACATTGAGTTGTGTATCACTTTTATTTTGAGACAACATCTGGGTAAGTTGTCCAGGTGGGGCTGAAACTTGTAATTCCCCTGCCCCAGCCTCCCGATACAGGCCACTACTTCCAGCTCTACCAGAAGTTCTAAGAGGTAACTGAGCTAGCAGTATTAGCACCTGGAAACTTTCTAGAAATGCAAATACATAGACTCCAACCCTGATTTACTCAATTAGAGTCACTGGTTCTTCCATGCTTAAGTTCGAGAATTACTACTTTTATCAATAAAGATATAAATATATCCGAATCACAGGAACTAAAGGATAATCTGTTCAGTACAGTAAAAGATTAGAATCCTACTTTTTAAATTAGAAGCATGGGGATATATTTCTATTTTGATTTGGAAAATAAAATTATGCTCCCATTCAGTCAGGTGAAGAATCCTCTTACAGCCTGCAGCTATAACCCACCACCCAACTGGTCCAACTCATCTAAACTGGGCTCTGACAACTCCTTTGTGAAAAATGAGCTTGATGCTAAAGTGAAGCCACAACACCTTAGCAGTAGAACTTAAAAGAATATTCTCTGAACCAAGTGTGATGTTTTTCAGCAGTGGTGGTGCGGCAGAGAAGCAGAAATAAAGAGGGCAGGGAAGCCTTTATTAACTCTAAAGACACAGAGAGGATCTAGGGCAGGAAAATGGGAGATCCTCTGACCTGAGGCAGGGAGGCTGAGACTTTACAGACTTGTGCTAGAGGCAGAGTTTGAGGGGTGGTTTCAATTACATGTAAGGAGCTGATGGGAGTCTCTCCTATGTGTGCAGGAAAGGTCAGGAAACTGTATCCAGGACTAGGTTGGGGAAGAAGGGGGAGGTGGTCATTAGGAAGATAAGCTGTTATTTTAGGGGCTTTGGCCATGTTAGATGACCACCATAATAAAACCTATCACCAAGATAATAGTTATCATAATTGTAGTCTCAAGAAAACTTAAAAGCAGGTGCATACCAATAGGTTCTGGCCCTAGTATGAACTTTTCTTTTCTTTCTTCCTTTTTTTTGTGGTACCAGGGATTGAACTCAGGATCCTGCACTTGCCAGGCAAGCGCTTAACTCTACTACTGAGCTATCTCCCTGGCCCTTGAACTGCTGAATTATTATGGTGGTCATCCAATATGGCTGAAGCCCTTATAACAACAGCTCATCTTCCCAGAGGCTATCTCCCTTCCCCTCCTTCTCCAGCTCAGCCCAGGCTTGATGTCCTTTACCCTTCCTGCTGCCTCAGGGGAGGCCCCAGTCAGGCCCTCAGGTGTACCTAACCACCCCCTCAAGCCTCCCCCCCCCCAGCAAAAGGCCATAAATATCGGCTGCCTTTTGATCCAACCCAGAGAATTCCTTATCTTCCCAAATTCTCTCTGCCTCCTCCAACATAATAAAGCCCCTTTCTCTTTTTCCTTCTGCTTGTTTCTCTGCTGTGACACCTTCGAAAACCTATCACATATTCTAAAGTACAAAGCTTTAAACCCAAGATAAACATGAAGTAAGAAAGGAAAAAAGAAACACACTGTTTTTCAAAGACATAGACTTCATCAATAAAAATAAAGGTGAGGGGCCCGGGAGTTAGCTCAGTAGAATAAGCACTTGCCTGGCAAGTGCAAGGGCCTGAGTTCAATCCCAGGTTCCAAAAAAAAAAAAAACACAACAAAAACTAAAGGTGATTCTACAAGACCAACTGAATAAATTTACAGCAAGTTTAATTAGGAAAATAAAGACTAAAGTGACAAAGACTGGTGAAATACAAATCCAGAGGGAATATTAGGAAGTTAGAAAAGAATGTTGTTTCATCTTTATACCATTAAAAATTCTTAAGGGCTGGAAAAATGATAATTTTCTTAGAACACATGTTTCTCTGTGAATTGGCTTATGAAGGGGGAAAAAAGCTTCCACAAACTATTAAGATAATAAACTCATGACAAAACTTAGAAAGGCATGTATCCCAATGATTTTACAAGCGTTTAAAAAAAATTTCAAAAGACAAATACTTCCCATTTCATAGAAACAATACAACAAAGAAGTAACACTTAGAAGCTACCCAATTAATCTTCTAAGTCTAAATTAAACTGATATCAACAGAACAAGGCAGAAAATATTATAAACGAAATCATTTATGAACATAAAAATTCTAAACAATCATATCAAATTCAGTATCTTAGAAAATAGTATACCACAATCAAGCAGGGTTCATTTGGAGAATGCAAGGATAGATCTGTTAGAAAATCTCAAGACAATCCACTTTATTGTCAGATTAAAGAAAAATACACAATGACCTTAATAGGTGACAAGTAAAACACCTTAAATTCTGCATTTATTCATGATAGATTTATTTGCAAATTAGTAAGAGAATGAGACTGCCTTTTCATATTACTGAAAAATAAAAGTGCTATTATCATTTACTTCCAAGCTTTAAGTAAAAATCTTGGGTTACTTTTTCATTTGTCAACAAAATGAAGCTTCATGATAAAATGTTTTGCTTAAAACCTTACTTTTAAATGTATGTTTTATTATTATTCAGGTATGACAGGGCAAAGAGGGGATGACTACCATTAAGAAGACATCAGGCCACACTACACAGAGAAGGGGTCAGTTCCTCAAGAGGGAGAGGGAAGAAATGTGTGGACAATGCCATTATTGTGGTTTCCCAGGAAACAATGGATTAGGCAGGACAAGCAGGCTTAGAATTAATCTACTCTCTACAAGACAGAGGGCAATGGTGTTGTAGGCAACTAAGTTAGACAGAAATAGTAAAGACAGTCAGATAGGGCTAGGCCCTCAAAGGAGCCAGTGCAGAAAATGAGATGTTTTGCAACTGTGGGAAAGACTCAGACCTCAGCTGTGGGCCAGAGCTCAGGGCAAAAGATAAGAAAGCGAGGAACAGCACTCACCTAACCCCCGACAGGAAGAGTCCCTGTTCTGTATTCATGCCTGCTTGTTATGTGACTCTTCCCTATTTGATCTGGATTTAATCAAATCACCTGAGCAATTATGCTTGTAATCTTACTGGGTGACCACAGTTTTGCCCCACCTCATGTCCATCTTGTGATTTCCCATGTTCCCCACCTTGGATTTGGTCTTTAAAAATCCCTAGAAAAGACAGGGTCTGTAGCAACCCATTCAGGTTCCCTTTTGTCTCTGTCTCAGAAAGAAATTTTCTTTCCCTCAATAAATATATCCTATTCTTAACCTCCAGTTCCTAAAATTCATTCTTTGATTTTAGAGAACACAAATTTGTACCAGATACCTAGCAGGTTGGGAGTTCCTTTTCCCTATATCAATGGGACACAGATGGTGTTTCTCCAATTGTCTACTGTGTCCCTAGCGTGAGGAGGGCAATACAGTTAGTGGCTAGGGTGAGGGCTTTCGATCAATTCGCACACAAAACCTGTGCTCACCAGTTGTTCACGGTCCTTCGGAATTGCTAGCTCTCAGAAGGGACAGTAATATCCTCAAGGACTAGCTAAGACACAGATGTCAAAGCCTTGGAAATACAGATAATGGGCCGGCCAGATAGCTCAGTGGATTAAAGCACCTGCTTAGGTAGATGCAGGGGTCACAGGTTTGATTCCTAGCCTACCCAGATGGACCTGGCCCCAGCCCAGCTCCCAGGACGTCCTAAGACAGTGACTGAGACTGCGCATGGTGTGACTGTTTATCCCAGCACTTGAGAAGCTGAAAACAGGAGAATCACTACAAGTCCAATCTGTGTAGTGAGACCCTGAAGATCCATTCTGCACTTACAAAAAAAAAAAAAAGAAAGAAAGAAAGAAAAGAAATACAGAAATACAGATTAATGAAAAAGCATGATTATGTAAATGTTCCTCAACTTTCAGTTGGGTAGGTTCCAACCAACCCATCATAAATCAAAATTATTGTAAGCTGGAAATGGATTTAATATGCTTGACCTACCAACATCAAACTTGGCTTAGCCTACCTTAACCTGTTCAGCAGATTCCATTAGCCTAGAATTGGGCAGAATTATCCCACATAAAGAAAGCCCTTTCATTTTTTTTTTTTAAATTTTAATTTATGTGTGTGTGTGTGTGTGTGTGGCCAGCTCAGCCCACCAGGGGGCGGGGCTGGCTGGCATGTGGTGCTGGGGGATTGAACCGCAGTCCCTGTGCTTTGCCAAGCTTGTTCCAAGTAGGTGTTTTAGACCACTGAGCCATCTCACCAGCCCTTTTTTTTTTAAATTTTATTTATTTAGAAAGCCCTTTCATGAACTGCTGTTTCATGGAATTTACTACTGTGCTGAAAGGCAATTACTGTACAGACACATTTTACACCACTGTAAAGTCAAAATCAGTGAGCTAGGCCATCATTTTTTTTAAATATTTATTTATTTTTATTTATTACATTTATTTATTGTGTGTGTGTGTGGCCAGCTCAGCCCACCAGGGGGTGGGGCTGGCTGGCATGTGGTGCTGGGGATCAAACCGCGGTCCCTGTGCTTTGCCAAGCTTGTTTCAAGTAGGTGCTTTAGACCACTGAGCCATCTCTCCAGCCCTATCATTAAGTTGAGGACATCTGTAGACAGGCCAACAAAGTCTTGCTTTAGTAAAGAACCTCTATTGTGAATATAAAAGATCTTTTAAAAACCCCAAAATGCTCACTTTCCCAGCTACCTATGTAATATGCTATTCAGTACCACATGAGTTAGAAGAACCCAGGCAGCAATATGTCAAATGGAAAATGGGAGGACCGCTGGGGGGGCTCCTTGAAAGAACAACTGGCCAAGGTGACAGCTCAGCGGCACACACACCTGCCCAGCATGTGCAAGGCACAAAGCCCTCCAATGGCTCTATGAAGCAGAACTGGTCCTGCAGAAGTGGTGCTGTGTCATCATGAAAGCAGCGCACAGGGCGGCAAAGCCCTGCACCTCCCAAGGAGTACGTGTGAGCCATGCTGAGTGTCCCATGCTGTCAGCTAGACTGAGCCTCCAGAAAAGAGGCAATGACTTTTTTTTTTTTTTTTTGGTGGAACCGGGGATTGAACTCAGGCCCTTGCACTTGCCAGGGAAGTGCTTAGTCCACTGAGCCATCTCCCCGGCCCCCGGCAATGACTTCTTATGGCTCAAAAAATGACACCTCAGAACTGAAGTACCAATCCCAAGGCACTGCCTCATGCTATTCAGTACCACGAGTTAGAAGAACCCAGGCAGCAATATGTCAAATGGAAAATGGGAGGTGCAGAATGGTCTTCCTGCTTCTCTCCCCACATATCACAGAAGTTATTTCAGCTGTTTGATCTAGCTCCACCCAGAGAACTCACGAACTTCCTATTCTCACAGCCATTCATCCCAGGGCCACTTTCCACAAATTAATAAAATTTGATTTGGCCCTGGGTCCAGGCCTTTGTTCCAAGTAGCCATTACTGTGATTGAATTTAGGACCCCATGGCTCCCCAAAACTACAAACATGCCTTAGTGTCTTTATTCTCACCATGCACTGCACTGGAAGTGGTAGATTGGAATTATCTTACTAGAATTCCAATAGCTTTTTCATGGCATTACAAATGTGACTTTTCTGGATCACAACGAGGTCCAGAAAGGCTTTCCATAGAAAATATTCACAAGACTATCAATTATATCCTCCAGTGAATTGTTATGCCTTATATAAAATAAAAATCATTTTTGGAATTATGTGAACAATAAAATTGTTCAATAATCAATAAAAGATCTCTTGTTATGAGATCTTTAATACTTTAAAAATTATTTCAGGGCTGGGTATGTAGCTCAGTGGCACAGTGCCTACCTGGCAAGCACAAGCCTGAATTGATTTCTGGTCCCTTCCCCCCCAAAAAAATTTCAAAAAGGAAAAAGAAAAAAAAAGGAGGGTTATAGTGGTACACACCTGTAATCCCAGCAGTTGGGAGGCTGAGACAAGCGGACTGCCATGAATTCGAGGCCAGCTCAGGATACATAATGAGTTCAAGGCCAGCCTGAGACAGAGCAAGACCCTGTCTCAAAAAACAAAGCAAAATTTTTTGAATGATCTTAACAATAGAAGCAAAAGTCTTCCACACTGGGAACTACTGAGTACTGCTTAGGGAGACTAAAAAGTGCCAAAGTTTAAGTGGAGAGAGATTCCACTGTGTGCTGCTCGAACAGTAACACTACAAAGTGAGTTACAGATTCTATAAAATCCCAACCTAAATCCTAGCAGGAATTCCTTGCAGATCTACTTTTTGCAAATATTGACAAACTAATCCTAAAAATTACATGGCCATGATAAAGACCTTGCCTTTGGAACAATTTGAAAAAGAACACAGTTTGAAAACTTATGCTACTAGGGTTTTATTTTTTTTATTTTTAATAATTTTTTTTTATTTGGGAGAGAGAGAGAGAGAGAGAGAGAGAGAGAGAGAGGTGTGTGTGTGGCCAGCTCAGCCCACCAGGGGGCGGGGCTGGCTGGCATGTGGTGCTGGGGGATTGAACCGCGGTCCCTGATGCTTTGCCAAGCTAGTTCCAAGTAGGTGCTTTAGACCACTGAGCCATCTCACCAGCCCCGCTGCTAGGGTTTTAAAGCAGTTCTCGGGTTGCCTAGAAGTGGTGCTGGAAGGGGGATAACTGCAAATGGGCAACGAGATCTCTTCACGTGAGATAAATGCTCTAATGTTGGCTGTGGTAATGGCTGCACAAAATCTAGCTAAAATCTGGAAACACCTCTAACATCCTTCAATAAAAAATGGTTTTTACAATTTAGATATATATGCAGGATAATTTGGATAACTGTACTGCCAATTTCCACTAGTCTTTTGAAAGGAACAGTTAATGGTTAAAATTTTTTTCTTTTTATTCTTTTTTTTCTTAATTTCTTATAACTTTTTCATTGTTTTGCTTTTTCTTTAAATGAATTTTGCACATTTACATCTGGCAACCTAAACAACTAATTTGAAGATAACATCATGCAGTACAGCAACCATTGTTGAATTCCAATTACTCTGTTTAGTGAAATTTCATATTGTTTCTAATGCTTTTTTATTCTATGACTATTTAGCATTCTTTAAAAAAATTTAAAAAAATTTTTAAAGAATGTTTTTAAAGAACCAAAAAATTCAAAGACATGTACGACAACAAGTAAGGAAAGACATACTAAGATAAGTTAGGAGACATCTGTAGAAGTCCAAATAATGGTTCTGAGTATTTTAATGGAGAAGGGTGTGTAAGAAGAATCAAGGGTCACTAAGGATGACGAACAGCAACAAAAACTGTTCATCCTTGCTGAGCATGTACTCCGTGCTTATATTCATAATGAGGTCAATTTGCTATTTCTCTGTAGTAATTCTTTAAAGTACCACTGTCTTTATTATGGAACGACACTGAGGATGTAGAAATCATGTCTGTCCACAGTGCACAGACTTGGAAAATGGAATAACTACT
This sequence comes from Octodon degus, assembly GCF_000260255.1. Lineage (NCBI taxonomy): Eukaryota > Metazoa > Chordata > Mammalia > Rodentia > Octodontidae > Octodon > Octodon degus. The sequence continues at coordinate 1,251,706 of NW_004524792.1, forward strand.
GTGCATGTGTATTTTGCCACTAGAGAATAGGGGAAGTGAGATTTTGGATTTTTTTGTCCCCTCTGAATGATTATTTGATGTGTCAGCTTAGTAGTTGTGTTTCCCTTAGTAACCATGCTCATCTCAGGGAGTGAAAAACAACTGTATCCTCTGGAATCCAACTTATTTCTAAAGGGTGTAAATAAATGGTTTCAACTGCCTGGTCCTACAGTTTAGATCTAGAATGCCCCCCAGCAGCACCTGTGTAAAGGCTTGCAACTATTGGGAGCTGGTAGAACCTTTAAGAAGTGATGAGGCCTAGGAGGGACCTTAGGTAACTGAGAGTGCACCCTCAAGGAACAGTGGGAACATAGTCCTTCCTGTCTCTGCTTCACTCCCAGACCAAGAAGTGAACAACTGCATCTTCCTAAGCTGACGTTCTGCTTTGCCAAAGGTTAAAGCCTGATACCTCCCATGCTGTGAAGGAAAATAAGTTGTTCCTCTTCACAAATTATCTACAGTATTGGCTACAGTAATGGAGAACAAACATATCTGGCACCCATATTGCCTTTAATGAGTGTTATGGTTTATGTCTAGTGGTCCTCCCAAAGTCTCATGCAGTTACTGGGGCGGGTTTCTAGATTTTGTGATTAATTCATAATTCAATGCTGGGATTCTGGATGTGAATGCTGCTCGGATTATGGGTGTGAGTGCTGTACCAGTGGATAACTGAAAGCAATATGAAGGAAGAGGTTTACTGCTGCTGCTCCTACCTTTTGACTCTTGTTGTTTTCTGCCACCATGAACTGTTGCCCCTTGTCATGTGCCACCTTGGCTTGGAGCTAGCTGAGAATGGACTGAAACCTCCTCACACTGTGAACTAAATAAACCTTTCCTTCTTTAATTTTGGGTGTTGGGTATTTTGTCCCAGTAAGGAGGGAAAAGTAACCAATACAATGTATAATTACTAACAATATTAAATTGTGTATTGTTTTCGCAGTTCTGAAAATGCAAAAAGAACTTTGGTCATATACCTTTCTTCCATATGGTTTCTCCACCATATTGCTGTCACTGTCAGAATTTTCACTTTGAATTGGTTTTGTGAACCCAGATTTGGGCATTTTATAGCTGTTCAGCTAGCTGCTTCTTTATTCAGTCTTCTCATCCTGGATCTATAAAGAAAAGATAGTCAGGGGTCATTTGTATAACATACAATAGACTATCCAATAGTTATACCCCACGATTGGTATAATTTTGTTCTTGCTATGTCTCCATAAATTTTCTTAGAGGGAACAACTTATTCAATGATTCGAGGTTTCTATGAAATGTTTTTGATCCAATTTACTGTCATTAAAAAAAAAAAAACTCCGTGAATTACTCCATTTCTTTTTATTTATTTATTCATTTACTTACTTGGTACAGGGTCTCACTACACAGCTCAGACTCATAGTGATCTTCTTGTATCAGCCTCCCCAACACTGGGACTATAGACATGTGCCACCATGCCCAGTTTTGGTGGCTGGCTGGGCATGGGACCTACATAGCATGTGGTACTAGGGGTCGAACCCAGGTCCTTGTGCTTGCTAGGCAGGCACTTGGACTGCCAAGCTATCTTCCCAGCCCTACCCCCTACATTTCTTTACACCTTCTCTCATCTACTAGTGTCGTTAGCTTTGGATATCCAGAAGCAATGGAAATAGAATCAGTGGCAAAGAGTTTCTTATTTGAGCATGGATACAGAGTTGGGATCTCTAAACTCTTATGTAGTTCTGTGTTGGTCTGGAGGTAATTTCTAAAGATTCAACCAAGTACCTGATGGGTTTGACCAGTAAATTTGCAACTTCCTACTTAAAAATCCCTGGAATAAATTTCTTTCCTTCATTAAACAAATGCATCATTTTCTTTCTAACTTATTCATGCTTCTCTCTCTTAATATGTAAGGTGACTCAATAGGTTAAAGTTCCTCCCACAGGGGATGGGGGACATAGCTTAGTAGAATAAGTGCTTGCCTGGCAAGTGCAAGGCCCTGAGTTCAATCCCTGGTTCCACCAAAAAA
>NW_004524792.1:1253840-1275501 GCF_000260255.1 Octodon degus
CTGGCAAGCACAGGGTCCTGAATTCAATCCCCGGTTACATACGAAAAAAAAAAAAAAAAAAAGGAGCTATGAGGCTATACTTGTTTTGCTCTATCTAATAGCCACACATGGCTACCTAAATTAATTAAAAATTAGATTAAAAGTAGTGGAGCTGAGGAGATAGCTCAGTGGTCTAAGCACCAGTTTGATAAACGCAAGGACTGGGTTTGATCCCTGGTGCCACATGCCATGCTTGCCCTGGGCACCAAGCCAGCCACCAAAACTGGGCATGGTGGTACATGCGTGTAATCCTACTGCTGGGGAGGATGGAGACTGGAGGATCACTATGAGTCCAAGCTGCATAGTGAGACCCTATACCAAATAAAGATTAAAAAAAAACTTTTCGAAAAAAAAGTAATGAGTGTACTACACAGTTGAGATGTGTTTCTGCAGTCGTAGAAAGCTGCACAGCACCACGTTAGGCTGAGGCTCTTAGTCAAGAGGAACATCACCAGCAAGCAAAATGACTAACAAGACTTTCAATTCTTTCATGCTACCATTTTTCTATAAATGGATAGTGTATTTTAAATAAGCTGTCATTCTAGTAACTATATGAATTATTAAGCTTAGACACTCAGCAAAGTACTAATAAAATCTGCTGTGGTCTTCAAATTGTCTATGGTTCTAGAAACAAAAATGCCTTAAATGCACTGGGCTAAATTACCAAAACTGTAACAAAATGAGTCAAATTACAATATAGTACAACATTAAAACTCTTATAAGAACTAGCATATAGCTCATTAAAATATTTGCCTAGCATGTGTAAGGTCCTGGGGTGGGTTCAACCCCCAGAAATTAGGAAAAAAGAAAAAAGAAAAAGAACTGCCACAGAAATCTATTAAAATTTTATACAATAAATTCAATAAATGAAAGACAAATTTCTCGAACGACACATGCTACCAAAATTCACTGCAGAAAAGACATCTTCAAAAGCCTTACATTTATTAAATAAGTTAAAGATAAGCTCCAGGTCCGGATGCCTCCAATAGTTAAGCCTATAAACATTTAATAACGAAAAGGGCCTATTCTACAAACTCTCCTGATGAAAAGAGGAACACATTTTATGGGGCCATTACCCTAGCAATAAAAGCAGAATAGAAAACTACACACCAATTACATCTTGTAATTTAAAAAACAACAACAACAAAACCACCTCAATAAAACAAATCCAATTATATACAGAAAAGATACTGTATCATGACCAAGTAGGGTTTGACCCAGAAATGCAAAGCTAGGACTGGCCAAATAGCTCAGTGGACTAAAGTGCCTGAAAACAGGTGCAGGGGCCAGGGGTTTGATCCCTAGCTCTGCTGGGATCTGCCGTGCCCCCCCATCCCCTGGGGCACACTGAGGCCGAAATTGACACTGGGCGTGGTGGCAAGTGCCTGGAATCCCAGCTCTTGTGAGGCTGTAAACAGACAGATCCCTAGAAGTCCAATCTAGACCCTGAGCACCCTGTAGACCCTTCCCTAAAATACAAAAAAAAAAAAAGAAAGAAAGAAATGCAAAGCTACTTTATCAATCTATACAAGTACTGTATTAATTAAAACAACCCCCCTCAAAAAAATTATTTCAGTAAAGAAACACTGTTTGGTAACACTCAATATCATTAATAAACATTTTTGCAAACTAGAACTGCAAGAGAGCTTCCAAGCTTTCTCCTCTAATACTGACCATAAGGTATCTGCTTATCATTTCTGTTCAGCACTGATTAGTTCAATAAGGCAAAGAAAGAAAGAAAAGATACAGAGTTTGAAAAAGAAGAATGAATCTATTCTCGTTTCCAATTGAGATGATCACCATGTAGACAAAGCGAAAAGGTGCTACAAAGTAACAAGGGAGCAAAGATTGGACACAGACTATGTGGCCCAATTATGACAATTTTAACAATCTACACACTAGCAAAAAGCCACTGGAAAGTGAAATTACAGAAAAAATACCCTGTAACACTGCTGTAGTGTGGATCTTAAGTAGGAGAGAGCTTTAAAGTACATAGAAGACTGCCGATAGATCATCTGTAGGACAAGGCTGAGAAAAACTTCCCATGGTAGTGTAGCTAGAGGGAAAGCTCTGGGGAACAGAAACAGAATTTGTGCTATGAAGAATAGGTTACATATGGAAGAGTGGACGTCTCCTAAAGAATCCCTCTAAGAATTACAAAAAGACCATCATTACTTCATAGTCCTTCAGAATCAAAGCTCTGAACACTTTATTCTGTTTGCTCTAGTCACTATCTTGCAACTTCGTCTGACTTGAAAAATTCTTCATGGTAATTTCAGAAAGCATGGGGATTATTCTTTAGTTTCTACTGACTAAGCAAGAAGAGACCAAAACCAAAGTCTGTCAGCAAACTTTTCTCAAGTTATCAGACAGAAATACTCAGCTCTATAGCTAGCTATGAGGCAAGCAGTACTCACTTTTTCTTTTTTCCCAGTACTCATTCTTTGCGAGTGGCTTTTTATCAGTGTTAGGGACATAGAAGAGATATAGCTTCCTTTTGATTGGACTGAAGTTTTTTTTTAAAGTAAGGAGGGAGACCAAGGAGAGGTGCCAGCACCTGAGGAAGGAGAGGCTAACTCACTGGTAGTGTTGTCTAACACGCATGAGGTCCTGACTTCCATCTCTACAAGAGCCACAACAACAAAAAGAGTAAGCAGAACAAAATACATCCAAACTTAGTAATGGCTGGAAAAGATTACATACTAAAATTTACCTGAAATCTAAGTACAGATGCAACAAGTACACTTCATTTTTTTCATTACTTTAATGAAACAGCTCATGCTTGTACTTGAGAAAAAGGTTTATTCATATCAGTTCTGGAGGATCAAAGACATGATAGCTACAGATATATGACAGGGTAAAGGTAAGATGGCATCAAAGGGTGGGACACAGGAAGACAAAAGAGCTACTCAAGCACCAGTTTAATCTTGTAACAAGCGCTTTGAAAACTACTATTACTCCTTTCAAGGACAGTAGTGTCTACAACCAACCAAGTGATTTCCAGCAGTCTTCCTCTGTTAAAGATATCACCATGTCCTAATATCAACACACTGTAGACCAATCTTTCAATACATGAACCGGTGAGATAAACAACATCCAAAATAACAGCTACAAATACATAAAGAAGTTAGAAAAAAAAATCAGACCCCCTCCAACAAAAAAAATCCAATCCAAAAATGGGCATCTGAAATGAACAGACACCTGTCAGATGAAATACAGACAGCAAATAAACATGAAAAAATGTTCAACATCAGCAGTAAATCAAGAAATACTACTGTTTTCACTGTAGTTTTTTTAATATTCATTATACTTTGTTGTTGTTATTGTTTTAGCAGGAATTGAACTCAGGACCCTGCATTTGACAGGCAGTTGCTTCAGCCACTGAGTTATCTCCCTGGCCCTGATTTTAGTCTCTTTTTTTCCCAAGATTATCCTGGAAACTCTTAGTGAGTTGTGGAGTTCTGACAAGTTAAAAAATATCGTATTGGCTGAATATGGTGGTACATGCCTGAAATCCCAGTTACACCAGACACAGAATGAGGGAGAATGTTAGCAGGTCTGAAGTGAGCCTGTGTAATATGGTGAGAGTCTGTCTCAGATTTAGAAATATTGCTCAGTAGCAGACCACTTAACAAGCATATGTGAGGCCCTGGGTTTGATCTTTGCTAATATAAAATGTTTTAAAAAAGTAAATAGAAAGGTTGATATCTAGGTCTAGGTCAAAGAAACTATGACAGTTAAATCACAAAAGTACTAAAACTGCTAATCAAAAAAGTCTACATGTAGTACAGCACACACACACACACACACACACACACACACAGAGAAAAATAGGAAAAACCACTACAAAAATCAGAAGATGAAAGGACAGTTCAAAAAAGAAAAATGAGGCATAAACATTTTCAAATTCATAGTTTTAAAACTTTAATCACACGACTTTAAAATCTGACAAAGAGTAAAGTTCTGTTGGCAAGGATTCAAGAAAACTAGCATTCTCACAAATTGCTAGTAGGGGTTGAACTGCTGGTGAAAGTCGCACTACATTGGGTGAGGGGTACAAAGTCATTCCGTCTCTGCCTGGAGAGAAAATGAGCTCTGAGAAGTGACCTTGTAGTAGACAAAACAAAAAGGAAGAAGAGAAGAGAACTCACTGAGGAACAGAAAAAAACTAAAGATGCTTTTGAACTATTTGATAGGAGGATGAAGCAATAGTTTATCATGAACTGAGGGTGGCAATGAGAGCCTTGGGGTGTGACATAAATTACTAGTAGGGATAAAAAACTGGGATATCTTTCTCAAAGAAGAATTTGGCAGAAACCATCAAATAAAAATTCAGTCTCTGTCCTAGTAATTAAGTTTCTAGGAATTTCTCATACAGTTGTGGTTATACAAAGATGTAAAGACATTCAAGAAAATGTTAATATGTACGCCCAAAACACTGGGGAGCCAGGCAGGACCTAAGTATCCATTTGAAAGTTCTAACGAAATTATTATATTCTTACAATGAAAATGATGCAATTGATGGAATAAGCCATGCCTGCTGTTTCCTTTAAAAAAAAAAAAAAAATCATTCCTCTTAAGTTGAGGGGCTTCAGCACCTTATGCTGAGCTCCTCTCTATTTTCTCACTCACATCTTAACAGGTGAGTCAGAACATCTAATTTAAATATCATTAATATGCTATTAGCATCCAAACCGGTATCTCTAATCCTAGACTTTATCTAGACCTCCAGATTTGTATGTCCAACTGCCTACTAGATGTGATCACATACATGCTATTATGGTTTATGTCCAGATGTCCCTCAAAGCCTCACACAGTCACAGGTGGAGCTTTTCAGAGGTAAGTGGATACAGAGTATGCGATGTTGGGATTAAGGACATGATGCTGGGATTGGTTCATGGTGCAATGCTACAAATAAGGGGCCCCTACCCTGGGTGTGAGTACTACCCGAGGTAGGTAGCCTGGATAACACACAGAGGACAGAAAGAGGGCTTATGCTCAGTTCTCTCTTGCTGCTTTGTTACTCTGCTGCCTTTCGCCTGCCATGAACTGTTTCTCCTCTGTGATGTCTCCTGCATGTCGCCCTGTCTTGGAGTCCTCAAATGTGAACTGAAACCTCTAGAAACTGTGAGCCAAATAAACATTTCCTCCTTTAACTTCGGGTGTCAGGTATTTTGTCTTAGCAACAAGAAAAGTAACACAGGTGCCTACCGGGCATACCAAACCAAAACACTACAGAGAATTCTTGTTTCTTCTTGTCAAATCTTTCCTCCATACTACTTACTTATCTACCATATTTTCCACTTCAATAGATGGAACCACCCTTCACTCAAAACAGATAAATGTGTACCTTTGTATTTTGTTACCATATTAATTTAGAGCCATCACCTAGCAAACTTTCCAAATGATCCCCTGGCCTTGATTCTGGCTCATGCGCATGCATGTACATGCGCCCGCACGCACACATGCATGCATACACACACACACACACCCCTTCCACAGCCAATAATAATATTTCCATTAAAACTAAACATCTAAACTAAAAAATATTTCTTACTGAACATATATATATTTTTAATTTTATTTATTTTTTTTTACATTTATTTATGTGTGTATGGTGTGTGTGTGTGTGTGGCCAGCTCAGCCCACCAGGGGGCGGGGCTGGCTGGCATGTGGTGCTGGGGGATTGAACCGCAGTCCCTGTGCTTTGTTTAGCTTCGCTTGTTCCAAGTAGGTGCTTTAGACCACTGAGCCATCTCACCAGCCCCTGAACATATATTTTTAAAATTTTTTTTTTCCCAAAGTAGGGGGAATCAACCCAAGGCCCTTGCATTGAGCTACATTTACAGCCCTTTTGTTTTTTATTTAACACAGGGCCTTGCTCAGCCTCTAAAGTGCCCAGGCTGGGCTTGAACTTGCAACTCCCTTGCCTTAGCCTTTTACAGTTCTGGGACTACAGGTATCCATACCCAACCTGTACTTAAAACGTAAACTCAAGCTAAGCCATCTATACTATATAAAATGTAACAGAACAGACTTATGAAGACTTTCCTTAAAAATTAGAAGTTTTTGGAGAGACAGAAGACTGACAACAAGTACAAGACATATACAAACAGAAACATAAGCTATGAATATATAAAGACTGAAATAAAGAACTCTATAGATCAGGTTAATAATTGAATGGGTAAGCCAAAGAATAAATTAATGAGCTAGAAGATTAAGAATGGTCCCAGGACGGGATCAAGAAATGATTTCAGGACTGATGAGATGGCTCAGTGGTCTAAAGCACCTACTTAGAACAAGCTTAGCAAAGCACAGGGACTGCGGTTCAATCCCCCAGCACCACATGCCAGCCAGCCCCGCCTCCTGGTGGGCTGAGCTGGCCATACACACACACACACACACACAAATAAATAAATTATTAAAAAAAGCAATGATTTCAAAAAGGTAAAATATTAAAAAGATAGACAAGAAATTAGAAGTGACAGGACCCATAAACACCCATGCAAGCACCACATAAAGATATTTTAGTTAATAACAGACTAAATATACAACAGCGGCACCCTAGTATAATATGGCCTAGATGTGTAGAGACCATACCATGTAGAACTGTGTTATATGTATTCTATGATATTCACACAATGACAAAATAAACTGCATTTCTTGGAGCACAGTCTCATCATTTAGTTACATACAATTACCAGAGAAAGAGAGAAAAAGGAGAAACATATACTTGAAGTAAATCCTCAATAATTCCCCAGAAATGAGGAAAAATTAAAGACCTTAGATTAAAATGTCTATGATACTTCCTGGCACACAGTAGGCTTCCAATGAATTAAGTACTTGTTAAATGGTTAAATATGAACCAGCAAGATTGAAAATTACTCTCAGGTGTATCAGGGTAAAATTGAAAAAGATAAACTTCAAAATCTTCACGAGAAGAAATGTCGGTCACACAAATAGGAAAAGGAACCAAACTGACCGAAAATTCTACCAGAGGCAACCCCATAGGCAAGACAACAACCCATGACCAAAATCTACAAACCATTAGCATGTCTACTGGAAAAACAAATGAGAGTTTTACTGGAGGGGCAGAAACAGGAAAATAAGACAAAGCTCTTGAGATATTTATCTGGTTTAGAAAGATGATATGTTAAGAAACTCACTGTGGAAACTGGACAGAAATGTATTTAAATAAATCAAATGAAAACAAAAGAATATTCAATCTATGTGACAGAAAGCAGAAAAAATATTTTTTAAAAATGGAATAAGCCAGGTGTGGTGGCACAAAGTCCCAGCTGTCAGGGGACAAAAAGAGGATCCAAAGTTTGAGATCAGCGTGGGCTACATGTGCATTCAAAGCCATCTTGGGCTATATAGTAAGACCCTATCTAAAAAACAAATTAAATAAACGTATAAGTAGATGTAAATATACACTTGATGACAAAAATAAATCCTGAGTCTTTGAGAGTAAGCAAAACAGATTTAAACATATATATTGTTAAAAACAGACCACAGAAATGGTTGAAAATAGAAGGCTAGGAAAATTTATCAGGCTGGTAGCTGTACCTGTGTTTTAAGTCCCATTTATTTGTGAATAACTATCTTCTTGCTCTGGGATTTTGCTCATGTAGCCCAGTCTCATCTCTGCCAGTGCGAGGCTGGTGGATTCTATTAGTACATCAAAGCTCATGCACTTAAAAACTAACCTGTTTGAGGGCTGGTCAGATAGCTCAGGGGACTAAAGCTTAGGCAGATGCAGTCCCAGTGTGTTGTGCAGGCCCTGAACCCAGGGCTTCTATAATCCCAGCACTTGGGAGGCTGAAAACAGGTGAATCACTACAAATCCAATCTGTATAGTGAGACCATATAGACCCTGTACTAAATACATTAAAAAAAAAAAAAAAAAAAAAAAAACCTAAAAAACTAACCTTTTACAGTTCTGGGACTAAACAACTAAAAAATATGTTTATTTGTTATCTAGGTCTAGGTCAAAGAAACTATGACAGTTAAATCACAAAAGTACTAAAACTGCTAATCAAAAGGCTAGTTTTTTAGTTGTTAGTCCCAGAACTAACAACTAAAAAATAAACATGTCCTGAATTTGAAGTGAGCTGTTCTGTTCCTTATGGGACAAATCTCTACATTTTCTTCTATGTACTTACCTAAAGAAAGCAAAGTTAACGCCAGCAAGATAGCTCAGCAGACTAAGCACTTGCTTAGGCAAGCGCAGGGACCAGGGTCCAATCCCTGGCACCACACGCTGTGCAGGTCCCAGCCTTGGCCCCTCCCCTAAGCACACTGAGCCACCACTGAGACCCGGCATGGTGGCACATGCCTGTAATCCCTGCACTGGGGAAGCTAAAAACAGAAGGATCACTACAAGTTCACGCTGCATAGTAAGACCTTGTGCTAAATACATTAGAAAGCAAGCAAGCAAAGCTACAACTGTGAGCACGGAAAAGTTCCTAACTTTATTTTGGCTCCAGTACCTACTAAAACTGTGTGGGAAGTAAAAAATGGTTCCAATCATAGTAATGGCTCATAATAGACATTCAGTTAGGAAAGTGATCATCACTCTCTCTGATTTGATCTGGAAGCCTAAAGTTTTAAGATTTTTGAGATGGAAGGATTGTTTTGGAGGCCTGAACATGCCTTCAGGGCATTTCTGGTTTGGGGGAGTACCTGGGTTCAAACCAGTCCAACTTGAGCCTCACTGCTTTTTTAAGCAGGCACTAAACAACTGAGCTAATGGGCAGGCCCCCAGATTTTTGAGATGTACCACTGTTTTAAGTTAACCTTTGTCATTTCTCAATATTTGCTGCTTCTTTAATGCAAAATTAATGATATTTAAGATCACATGCCCTTCCAAAATTCTGAATATAAGAGATTTAGAACAAGTTTATTCTAAATCTTACTATTTCTCTATGAACACAAAAATGGTAACTCAAATTATGAAATACACACATAGTGCTTTTTTCTGCACATAAAAAAAATAAGCTATGAGACAAATACTAAAGTATTTAATACTGAGATGATACAAATTTCCTCACATATGAAAAGTGGTTTGGAAAAAAATGGAAAGGCTTCAAAATAAATGATCATGTTTCTGAGATATAATGGGATCCCTCCCTCTCCCTAACTACTTAAGCCATGCAAGTCAGAACAGTTCACTTCAAATTCAGTCTGCCCAAAGGAAGTATGTTCTTCATCACTGGAGAACCATTCCCAAAATAAGTAAAGATTAATTTTCAACACAGTGCCTAAGGCGACGCTTTCAGAGATCATTTTTATAGTATGTTACTAAAGAAGTTTCTCTGATCATGTACAGTATCTTCAGGTAGCTATTCTTTAACACTTTCCCACATGAGTCTACTGATTGCATTTCAGGCCAAATTAGTAACATTTTTAAAAATCACAAAATTTAATGAAAAGCATGCAAAAAAGAAGACAAAAGTACAAACATGAGTAAAGCCATGCTTAGCATGTGTGAGGCCCACGATGCAATTCCCAGTATCAAAAGAGAAAACACAAAGACCCACAATCCTTTATAAGACACTGCCCTCAACAAAGTCCTTAAAAAAAATGTTCTTAAAAGGGTAGTACATGCCTATAATCCCAGAACCCAGGAGGCTGAGGCAGGATAGCTGTGAGTCCAAGGCCAATCTGTGCTATAAACGGAGTTCAAGGCCAGCCTGAAATGCATAGGGGAAAAAAACCCTGTCTCAAAAAGAGGAAAAAAAAAGTTCTTAAAATCCTCAAGGAATTTTTATATAATTTTATCTTTTAGAATAAACATTAAATATTTTGATAATAAGCAAATAAAAAATAAAACATTTCCCCTAAGCTGTAGCTCGGGAACTGTTCTCACTTCTATTTGGTTTGTTCTAAATATCTAGAGTTAATTTTGGTTAGAACCCAAGAAGAAAGAATGAGACCCTAGGTAAGCATTTCCTTCATAAGTAGTAGAAGGCAAGAACAGTATTTACATACTTTCTAAGCTCACTGCCACAATAGGGAAGGAAGCAAAAGATTCAGGACAGAAGCTTAAGCTACAAGTACAGGCTGCACTTCTGAATGGTGATGCTAAATGTAGTATCTTTCAAGGCTCAGCATGGCAGATTAGTTCAGTAAGTTATAAATGGGTCAGTTTGGTTTAGCCATATTTGCACATTATCTTTAAAATTCTACAAAAGTAAGTCTAAAGTATAGACTTATTTTAGCCCAATTGCTTGAAATAAAAATAGCTAAGATCTGCTAATCCTTGCTAAGTCCAAGGCAAAACATATTTAGGAAGAAAGAAACAAGGAAAAATAAAGTATTAGACAGGTTCTAGTTGAAACATGAAATTCATAATAAAACTCTGGGTTTCAGTTTTCTCATTTTCAAATGTGGTCCATTCCAGTTCTCAAATTCTACTGTTTTTTACCTCATCCCTTCCTTTCAACATAGATGCATCGTGAAAAGTATATTCAGTAAGCAACTGGTTCAGAAGATCTACTTTTCCTCAAAACTTCAACAAAAATAAATTTAATCTGTCATGTTACTTAATTGAGTATTTCATCTTAGCTATACTATCCTAGTTTGCGCAAGGAATTCTTTCATTAATATTTAATAAGCATCTTATCTTCCACATAATGAAACTAAGACTAACAAAACAATCCTAGCCTTAAGTTTTTCAGGGGTAAAAGACAAGTTAGGATACAACGTAATAAATGCTATATAAATACAACAACAAGAGCACAAAATGATGGTCCAAACTGGGCATGCATGTCTGGGGCACAGGCGGGGAAGAGGAAAAGCACTGAAATAGAGCCTTGAGGAGGGCCATGAGGTAAACAGGTGTGGACACAACTCAAAGTATTTAGAAAGGTGCCCTTGGTGAAACTCTGGAAGCTGGACTTCAAAGGAAATAGATATAAAATATAATGACCAGATCGTGAGATGAAGTGGAAGAGTAACTGTAAGGCTAGAATGGTAGCTGACTTCTAGCTCCAACAATAAATAAAAATGTATTGGAAATAAACATTTAGCATGTATTTGTACTTACCTTGTAACAGTAATAACTAAACACTTCAAATGTTTAAGGAATATAATTTTCATTACATATTATTTACAACAGATTAGTTTTAGAAAGACTTTTTGACATTGAGAGACAACTAACCGTAGGGGACTCCATTCTAAAAATATTTAGTTTTTAAGTAAAACAATACAAGCAATTGTGCTTAGTTACTACCTATTTGCCCTGGGTAGTGTACATGTGTGTCTGTGTGTGTGTCCATGTGTGCATGCTTATCCTTTCCCCTCTAGGAAAATGTGGATATATATAAAACATTCCTCTGTAACCAAGAGGGGTGGTACAAATGCCTTTTAAAGACCTGAGATTTTCCACGGATCTCCTCAATTAATGGCCTCCTCCTCCTGGTACTGCAGACATAGATTGCTGTACTCTTCCTACACCAGCAGAGGGCTGCAACAGCTTGGACAGCATAACCAGGCAGCTGAAGACAATCCATCACAAGCAATGGAGTAGAAAACCAACAACCACTCATTCCTTTCCCTGTCAACAGAGGGAGAAGCTTACAGGCTTTTCCCAGAAAAGAACCAGCCACAATCTCCCAAATCCTGAAAATCTAGAAATACCCACAATTAGGAATTTTGCTATTATCTTTCTGTTGTTGCAAAATCGTAAACTTTGGTCAAATAAAATCTAACTGTAAGTAGGGACAGGGGATTAATCAAAATGAGTTAAGAATTCACTTCCTTTTAAACTTCTTGCTCCACACTACTGCTACCAGATTAATTTTCTGAAATGAGTATTTTATTTGATTACTCTCACATCTATTTTGTCATACCTGCTATGCGCTTAATGCAGCACTAAAATCTAACTTTCCTTTCTCTATATTTTTACCTCATATGCACAACAGAGATGGACAAGGTCAGGCTTCACAGAACACATCACACTTGAACTTTCAAGGAAAAAAAAAGGGTTTACACAGGATTAGAAGGGAAAGCCTATCTAAAGAGAGGGACAAGGATTCATATAGGGGCTGAGGTAAAAAGGGAGAGAAAGAGCCATAGGGGCTGAGGTAAAAAGGGAGAGAAAGGGATACAGGTAGGCAGCACAAGCTCCTGCATGGCAAAGTGCATGTTCCTGAGTAAAAAAAAAAGAAGAACAAGAAGAACAAGAAGAAGAACAAGAAGAAGAAAAGGAAGAGGAGGAGGAGAAAGAGGAAGGAAGGTATTTAAAATTAAAAGCATTTCTTGGCAGTTTAATTTTGCTTCCATTCCCACCCCCCACAAAAGAGAAGCTATTACAGCTTATCTTTCCAATCCAAGTTTGAATAAGCTTGGTAACATTCCAAGTACTACTTACAGCTTAATCACAAATCATACCCTATCTCACTTTTACTTTTAAAAAATGATACACCCTTAAATGAACAGAGAATTTTTAATTGCTTGGATGACAGGTGTATTTTTAACTGTAGTACATGAAATGAAACAGACTTGGATAAAAGGTCCTTTTAAAAAGTACAAGGGTTTACAATAATCACTATTTCTGCAATATAAAAGCCTGTGATCCCAAAAACATCTTTCCCTCTACCAAACTCTCTATGCAGTTACGGAGGGCTGCAATCAGCACCCTACAAAAGAGCAATGGTAATAGAAGCAAATTTTAATTCACACACCACACACCACACCATTCCCATCCTGATCCGACTTGGGTAGGTGTTTACCACTGCTCCATCATAGCCTAAAACTGTCACTTCTGTAATTCTGTACAAGGGATGCACTGCTTGAGTGTTACTTAATCTTGTCCTGCTACCTCACCTTTTCTGTCTCCCATTCGTGTCCAAATATGAACCCACCTCCCATCTAGGGATGAGGATTCTTTAGAGCTTTAATGATATAAAGAGACTGCAGTGGCATATGTGCCATAGGTTTTCCACTACTGGCACGAGCAAGAATTCAGGCCTACCAACAGTATATCCAAGGATGGATCAAGGAAATCACACTCTAAACTGACTTAAGGTGTACAGTGTGTGTCATGGTACCGCTTCTGGCCAGAGCAATTAAGAATTATAAGCTGTTTTCCTACCAGAAATGTTGATACCAAAGAGAAATAAGGTAATAAGGGACTGAAACAGGACTAAACTCACTATACTGGATTCTAACAGCCATAGATAAGCAAGATGAAAAGGCTGCTATTTTGAAAACTCCAACCCCAATGTGAAATGTAAGTGCATATTTGGTTTTGTTTTTAAACTACAGTATTCCCTGATTAATCACACAAATATTTTTGAACTAGAAAAAAAGGAAAATCTCTCTGAAAGTACAAATTCTAAACAAGTTGACCCATTAAAACAAATATACTATAAAAAGTCTTTAAAAAAAATTTAGGGCTGAGCTGGCGATAGTTCAGCAGACTAAGCACCTGCTTAGGTAAGTGCAGGGACAAGGGTTCAATCCTTGGTACCGCATGTAGCACCAGCCCCAGCCCTGGGGACACTGAGTCAGCCACCGCATCTGGGCATAATGGCACATGCCTGTAATCCCAGCGCTGGGGAGGCTGAAAACAGGAGGATCACTTCTAGTCCTAGCTACATAGTAAGACTCTGTACCAAATACATAAATTAAAAAATAAATAAATAAATTTTGGGCCATTTAAGAATTAAGAGTTCCACAGCAAGAACTGAATCCAAACTTCCAATTCAGTGATTCTCAGCCTTTTTGGAAACTTCTGTTTCAGAGCCTGAAGTCCACAGGTCCTGAGCTCTGAACACATTCAGCAAAATAATCTACAACTTTGAAAGTCACAGAACTTTTTCCTAACTATACATCTTTGTATTAAGTCATTTATCTCCTCCTCCAAGATGTCAAGATCCACAAAACAGAGAATTCTTCACATTCATGCTTACCACTGGGGCCAAAAATCTTAAAAATGAAGTTTCCCAACAATTTCCTTACTGCCCACTTGAACTTCATACAGTTTCTAGACTGTTAAGTATTTATAATTATGCCTCTGCTAATTAGCACTTCATAGTGAATATGACTATGACTCCAATCATTCCTCCCTGTGCTCAAAGAATTCTCACTGTTTTCTGCTAACACACAAGGGCATACAGAAACTAGAGGCAAGAGAAGTCCTTGGACTAGAAGTGTGAGTGGAATAACAAAAGAACTTAGTTTGAGTCATGCCTCTAGTATGGGAGGAGTTTGGAAAGAAGTTTGTGGTGGTGATGGTGAAGGGGTGCAGTGCAACTGTAAGTTATGATGCACAAGACAAATGATAGATTAAACATGACAAGCTACAAAAGAGTAATGGCTAATATTATAGTGTGTATAAGGAGGGTGAAGAATTAACCTTTTTATTATATACATTTTTGTAACAGCACACAGTAGTTTTGTTATGTAAGAACTTTAATAGAAATATTAGAATATTAAATTATTGACTGCTACTCCTAGAAGTTTTGACCAAGAAATACAGACAGAAAAATAGCCAAAGGGCATGTGGTATCAACTTACAGAAGACAAAATGTAAATGACTTTTTCCCTGTGTATTAGCTAATGATTCAACTTCCTCTAAGTATCTTTTACAACCAAAGATAAAAGTGTTCAAATGTAAAATGAAGTGGTACTGATTTGCATTTAATAACACAAATACAAGTCTGTTAAGTACCTACATGAATATAAATTTATTTGCTCTGGGTGTTTACAAAGCACAGAACACTAACACCTGAAGAGGAAGAGGAGTCCAGAAGGGGGAACAAGGACAAAGGGAAGGGTGAGTAAGCCAGTTCGCTGCCAACCACTCTTGTACTTTCAATAACAGGACAAACAGAAACTGTATAAAGAGGTATTTTTTTTCCTGTTCAACTATAGCCTAAACAGAATACTCTTCTCGTTTTTTAAAATACACTTAATATTTCTTTTAATTGATTGATTTTCATTGTCTGAATTGAGTGGCCTACTTTCCAGGGCCTTTTATTCACTCTGGAGATGGTTTTAGAAATCCTGGAAGACAGGGATAACTTTTGAAGGTTGAATAACCACTATTGGATGACCACTTCATCTATAAATAGGCTGTCATTCACATAATACTTCTAAATTTCAAGTTAGTTCTTGAGTAAAGAAATGTAGAGTTGAGGATACAAGAGACAACTTTTTGAAGTTTCAGAAACCCCTCTCATTATGTATCAAAACAACCTACATGACAGTAACTAATAGTAACTAGTAGTGTATGGAAGTTCCATAAATTTCTTTCCCTTGATCACTAAGTAATTTCCAAATAATGAGAAACTCCGGTAAAAAGGTCTTATTTTAACTCAGGCTATGAAACTTCAGTATAAGAACATTAGATCCAAGACACGGCTTTATTCTGGTTATACTCTTTTGGAAATTTTGGTAGGAAACAGTGAGTGAAACTTTAATTTTCTTACTCTTTTATTCTTATAACTACCTAGCTGTCTTTAATATCGTTAACTATAGCCACTCCTTAGTAGAGCAGTATAAAGACTTAATAGAGCAGTATAAAGAACGTTAACATTCACTTCCACCTTACTTGTTTGAGAAAAGGTATAACAGAAGAAAAATATTATCAAACAGAAGAAAAACAAAGCAGAATAAAGTATGCAATATAAGTTTGGTAAGAAAGAAATTAAAAATATATGTCTCTTAGGCAGATGTAGGGACCAGGGTTCGATCCCTGGTATGCTGTGCCAGCCCTGCCCCTGGGGTGCACTGAAACAGCAACTGAGACTGGGCGTGGTGGCCTAAGCCTGTAATAGTGCTTGGGTGGCTGAAAAGCAGGAAGGAACACTATGAGTCCGATCTGTGTAGCGAGACCCTGTAGACCCTGCACTACACACATAAAAAATAAATAAATAAATAAAAATACATGTCTCTCTTCCTCTTCTAGGTTTGCTAATGCTTCTCTTTCATGAGTGGATTTCTAAAAGTCTATTACTCCAGATAATTTTAATCTAGATTCAATCCATAGTTTACTATCATCAGATTAACCAACAAACTTTGTTTTGCTCATCCTACAATTATGACATTCAAAAGAAATGAGACATAAAAGTACTTTATGACCTACAAAGTACTGGAATTTTTCTTAAATCATTTATTTATTTATTTGGTACAGGATCTTGTTATGCAGCCTGGACTTGTAGTGACCCTCCTGTCTCAGCCTCCCCAGTGCTGGGATTACAGGCATGTGCCACCACGCCTGACATCAGTAGCCAGCACAGCATGCCCTGGGTTCCAGCATTCAGTACTGGGGATCAAACCCAGGTCCTTGTGCTTGCCAGGCAGGTGATTAGACCACCAAGCTATCTCCCCAGCCCCAGTACTGTAATTTTTAAGGTATTATTTTTCTTTTACCTTAAATCAATATAGCTATTTCTCTACAGAAGAGAGTGCCATACATGGTTTCCACTCTCGACTGGAAGTAAGGAGGCTGACAAAACTACACAGAAAGAACAATCAACTTGCTGAAACAATGCAAGCACAGCCAACTTGCAAAAAGTAAGGCATTTAGAAAAATGTTTGTTTTGGGTATTTTTGCAGTTTGTACTGGGGATTGAACCCACAGCCTAAGCACAGATAAACCCCAATTCTTTATCTGAGACAGGATCTCTTGTTAAGTTGTCCTGGCTGGCTTCAAACTTGCCATCACCCTGCATCAGCTTCCCAGAGTGCTGGGATTTTAGGCATGCACCACTGCGCCAATCTTAAGCATCATTTTTTAAGACCTGAAGTTTAAATTTGGTATGTAGAATTTTGGGGGTTTTGAAAGGAAAGAAAGCTAATATTGGGTACTATTATCTAGCTTGGACAAACTCATGTTCTATTGCTATATTTATTTTTTATAAATGAGTTTTGTTAGCTACATTTTTTCCTTCCATCACAGTAATTATGTCTCTTTAGCATGACATGAACATAAAGGTGTAGTTTGTCAGGATAACCAAATGTAACATTAACAACTAGGTCTTTTATAGCTAGTGAGAATAACGTGCTTCTGACAACTAACATGAAAACAGTCACAGAGCAACCACTCTATCAGCATCTCATAAAAAGGCTTGCTGGCAATTTCCTGTGATGCGTCTCATATACTAATTTTCTCTTTTCTGACTACCCAATACAAGGTAAAATAGGTAGCCCTCAAGCACTTTTCATGGGTCTGAAATTAAAAAAACACTGCCTTAAGATTCTTCAGAGCCATCTCTGTCTGCACTCTTAGAGAAGCACAGAGGAACAATTTAGGAATAATAATGAAATCTGTTATTACTTAGCAGGTGAATATCTAACACCTCATAACTATTAACAACCCCAGTTTCCTTTGCCATAGCTAAAGCAACAACAGTATTTATTTCACAAGGTTATGAAAACTTCATGAACACCACACAAAAACTATGAATACAAAAAAAAAAACAAACAAACAAACAAAAAAAACCTATGAATACATAGGCTGAGAGATGATAGCTCAGTGGACTAAGCAAGTGCAGGGAGGGCCGTTCCATCCCCTGCACCGGCCCTGCCTGGGGTGCACCCAGCCAGCCACAGTGGCTGGGCGTGGTGGTGCATGCATGCCTGTAATCCCCAAACTGGGGAGGCTGAACACAGTAGGATCGCTACAGTCTGAGCTGCAGAGTGAGACACTTTACCAAATACATTTTAAAACAAACAAACAAAAGACCTCTAAATACAGACTGACAGACTTGAAGTGCTCAGCGACTTAGCTGCACTCAGAAACACCTTTGCTTCCAAGCCTTTACTCCATAAATGGCTTTACTCTATAAATCTATGTAATGTACCATAATGTATTGATTTCCAGTATGATCAGTAAGACACTAGAAAAAACTCGAATTTAACACCAATGACGATAAAAACCTTTTAAAAGATTTTATGTTTTAGATGTTTTAATGTCATTAACCAAGTTTATAAAGGAAATTATCTCCTGCTACTGCCATATCTGGAAACTACGAAGAGGCAAATGAACACTGCTAAGATACTTTCACTATTACTTTTAAAAAGTCACTTTCTGTTAAACAGATTATGCATGCAGATTATGCATACAAAAATGTTTTCAAATGCTATATGAAGAAAATTTATATTCTCCAGTAGAAAGCAAGCTTTAACAACTGCAATATTTAAAATGTTCCTAAGCAGCTTTTCTAAGATTAGGAGGACTAAGTGGGGATCAGAAAATGTATCGACAGGGAGTTATCTGTGAAATAGTAGGTGCTGGAAAACAAAGCCAGGGTAAGCAAAAGCAAGGGATCTGAACACTTTGTTATGCTTTTAAAAATTGTATATCCTAGCTGGCCATGTCAGCACATGCCTGTAATCCCAGCATGTGGAAGGCTGAGGCAGGAGAACCGTTACAAGTTAGAGACCAGCCCAACAAAGTGAGCTCAAGGCCAACCAGTACTGCATACTGAGATTTTGTCTCAAAAAAACACACAAACATGGATCAGAAATTTTGAGGATAAGGGCTGGGGAGATGGCTCAGTGGAATAAGCGCTTCTCTGGCAAGCGCAAGGGCCTGAGTTCAATCCCCGGTTCCGCCAAAAAAAAAGAAATTTTGAGGGCTCCTCTAGTTCTACGAACCAACAGCCAGCCAGCCACACACACACCTGTATATCCAGGCAAGCATGGTGATACAGGCCTGTACACCCAGCACGCAGGAGGCTGAGTTAGGAGGACTGTCACAAATTCAAGGCCAGCTGGACCTACCTAGTGAGCTCAAGGCCAGCCTGAACTATATAGAGATGCTGTCTCAAAAGAAGGTATTTCCTTTAAAAATTATATTACTACCTTTCACGTAAGAAAGTTTACAGGGCCAGCCTGATAGTTCAGCGGATTAAAGCACCTGCTCAGGCAGAGTACAGTTACAGTGGCTGGGGTGGAGTTTGATCCCTGGTATGCCATGGGGGCTCCACTCTGGGGGCGCACTGAGACAGTGTGGTGGTGCTCACCTGTAATCCCAATACCTGGGAGCCTAAAAACAGGAGAATCATTATAGTCTGACCTACATAATGAGAGCCTGCAGACCTTGTACCAAATATATAAAAAAATAAAGTTTACAGTACAGTATACATTGTGCTTTTTTTCTGTATTTAGGACAGGGTCTACAGGGTCTCACTACATACACTGGACTCAGTGATTTTCCTGTTTCCAGCCTCCCAAGTGCTGGGATAACAGACCACGATACCACGCCCAGTCTCAATCACCCTCTCAGCGTGCCCCATGGGCGCTGATGACATGGTACGCCAGGGACTGAACTGGCCGCTGTGTGCGTTCTATACAGAGTCTATTATACTACAGTATAAAATCATTTATCTCAACAACCTTGTAAATTGTGTGAGAAAATTGTTTTATGCAGATTATGAAAGCCAGGTTCTAAAACTTAACATGATTTGTCAAAAAACAGTGTCAGAAAGTGACAAATCAAGACTTAGACACAGGCTTTCTCGTATGTATTTCAATGTTCTTTCCACTAGGTATGGTAGGGCATGCCTGTAATTTCATCACTGAGGAGGCTGAGGCAGGCTTGGCTACACTGGGAATTCAAGGCCAGCCAAAACTTACACAGAATATCTTACCAAGAAAACAAAGCAAAAAAGCTACTTCCAAAGAAGAGGCCATGTACCATCTCACAGAAAGAAACCTCTAGGCGAAACCCAACTGTTTCAACTAGCTACACACTAGTTTAAAATCATTCTACCCAACTGGGCCTTCATTTTCTCCTCTGTAATGAGGGGAACATGGATCAGAAATTTTGAGGGCTCCTCTAGTTCTAAGAACCAACAGCCAAGACTGGAGGATCCTCTATAGTCTACAGCAACTTCCAGGGCAGAAACTAGTATCAAGAGCTCTTAAGCAATTATAGAAAAAGACTTCAGGTCTATCGGATAATAGACACTGCTTCAATATCATTAAATTTATATAAAGAAAGGATCTAAACCACTTATGGACTGTGAAGAAAATAATCTCACTAACCATTTCTTTTTTTGGATTGAAATAATACCCTTACAATCTAAAAATGTTTTAAAGAAAACTAATACTAAAAAACTGAATATGGTTACATTGTTCTTCATGCTTTTCAGAAAATGAAGCCTACATGTTTTCTAAATATCTTAATTGATTACTATTTTACAATCTACCTCAGGAAAATACCTCAGTTTACAATTACTTTTTTAAAATTCATTTTAATGAGAAAAAATGGCAACGAAACACTTTCAAAACAGTTTAGTAACAGTTACAATAATTGACACATACAATTTCTATAGGATAAAAGTAACAATGTAATCTTGACTTCAAAAAAAAAAAAAAAACAATCTTCCGGCTGGCACTTATTGCCACATAACATTTACGCCTTTTTTTCTTGGAGATTAAAACAGCAATATCAGAGACAGTAAAAACCGACTTTCAACTCCAGAGTTACTTCCTATCTGAACAGTTTTGTTCCTTTACTCCTCTTTGAATATTCTTCACAGGATATACACCCAGCGATTTACACTTTTCCAGTTCTGCCCAGTTCAAAAACTGTTCTAACTACAAATTCTTAATGATGTCTATGGGAACAATATTTTAAAAGCTTTTTTTTTTTAAGCATCCTATTTTAAACTAATTTTCCTTCCCTGAATATACTTACCACTCCAGTTTTACTTCATTTTAACACCTTGCCTATCTCTAAAATAGAACACATTCCTCAGCAGTTAAGCTTGGCCTGCTTCAGGCTGTTTCTAAAGCTTTAGAAATTTAGTCAGTGCTCCCAGGAATTATAAAAGATTCTTAAGTAGTAACACCTTTCTCCCTTTGTCTCATCTCTGAGGGGAACATTTCAAATCAGCACATATTTTTGCTTTTAACTCAAATTTAAGACTTTCCTGAACAAAACTATTTAAACACATGTCTTCACCTTTCACAGTCAACACTATCTCATTTTGCTTTTAAGCCACTTGGCACCAATAAAGCATATGTCCTGCCAGTTCTGAGCTAATCTCCAGGAAAGCCTTTGTATAATAACTGAAATTGAAACAGATCAGTGCCCAAGATTTTTAACGGCCTACTTGGGCATATGTTTTAAATAAACAGTTAACTTATTCAAAAACATCTACTTAGCTCCTATTCCTTTCAGAATTTGTATAGACCGTCTCAAAATAAAAAGGTCTGTGGGTATATTTCAACTTCAGGATTAGAAATAGTCTCAAGGCGTCAGCGATGACTGAACCTGCAACGCATTTCACCCTAGTCGGCGATGGAGCCGCGGGTGTCCCGCGGAAATAAATGACAGTGTCGGCGACCGCAGCGCTTTGCCTTCCTACCGTGTCAACTCACGCAACACCGAGAACTTCCCATGCCGAACTGCCCTCGCCTGCGATTGCCAAAGCGGCTGTCAGCTGAGCTTCCGGAACCTCTTTGTATCTCGGCCCGTTCCCCGCTTGGGGATCCTCAGGGATGCGTCACCCACACTGCTCCCCAGACCGCGATCGCAGCCCCTGACGCACCCCGAGGTCTCGCGCCCAGCTGTCGCGGCGGCGGGGGACGGGCGCTGGTGACAGCCCGGCCCCGCCCGAGGCCGAGGCCGGCTCCGGCTCCGGCTCCGCGCACGGCG
>NW_004524792.1:1276196-1301430 GCF_000260255.1 Octodon degus
GGGCGGGGCGGAGCCGGGCCGGAAACCCTAGCGGAGGCCCGGAGCTGAGCCGCCGCGCCGGAGGGCGTCGGGAGGACGCGGCGTCCGACAAGGCGTCGCGTCGCGCCCTGCGGCGGCCATGGCAGCGGCGGCGCTGGAAGGGTCTGGAAATGGCGGCGGTGAGGCGGCGGCTCCACGGAGGGCATTCACACCCTGCTTTTGGCAAGGACGGGTGGGCGAGGGTTGAGCTTGGCCCCGCGCTGAACAGCACCAGGAGCACGGCTCGGGCGAGCCCGGGTCTCTGAGGCGCGGCGCAGACGGCTCCCCACGGGCCAGGGCGGCCGCAGTGCGCCTGCGCGCCGCGGGCTGCACCTGCATCTCCTGGGGTGCTGGGCGCTGCTAGGTGGACCCCCCCCCAAGACTGCACCTGCGGTCGGGACCGCGCGACACCGCCGGTGGCTCCGCCACCCCTTAGATGGGGAGTTCCAAGGGAACTGCTCAAGTAGTGCGGAGGGACGGTGCGTGAGGAAAGGGCCGTGCCTCAGCCTCGCTGGAGGAGGTGTTGCAGCTTCTTGGGGACGCCTTGTCTACGCAGAGTTTAACCTGCAGTAGTTGTACATGCTCAGCTACTCAAGGAGCTGTGAAGTGGGCAGGACACCACCTCTCTCTCATCCGCAAATGTGCTGTAGTGAGAGTGCGGCCTCAGATTTATGTCAGACTGTCCTTTATGTGTATCACTGATGAGGGTTCCCAGTTGACGTTCAGACTTCTCGGGAAGTCCCAACAAATTACCTTACATAAAGCATAAACCCACGTTAAAGGCCAGCACTTGTTTTTCTCACTTCCTAGGCCTCTCCCGCCTATGAATCACGGGGTTCAATTTAAACAGTAAAAGAGCCTTCTGGGTTAAGGTGGAATAATGTTAAATTTAACTTACAATTGTATGACACAACAGTTTAAAAAATCAATAGTTAATTGGTTATGGGGTATAAGAAACTAAACTTTTAAGATTTTGGAAAATTGCTTGTTTAAATCTTTTTTAAAAAAAAAAACTCTAAATTTTAAAGATATACTTAAGTTTTGGGCTGAAGTGTGGTTCATTGTTAGGTTCTTGCATACCGGGCTAGAGGCCCTGGGTTTGATCCCCTGCAGCACAGATAATCAATTTTTAGGCATCATAAATTACTAATAGTTTTAGTCTGTTTCAAGCACAAGGACCGATAAATCCTGAAATAATGTGATCCTGTTTGTCCAGTTGTTAAAGCAGGCTGTCCTCTAAGTTTACAAAAGGAATGTATTGTAGTTGATTTCTTGGGCTGGATGTAATACAAACGCACTTCTCCTTTCTAAGCTGTAGCGGCCTACAACTGAAGAACTTACACTTCCACTAGTCTTCACTTTATGATCATGCTGATTTCTTGCTTCAGTTGTTTGTACACATGCAGTGTTCAAATAGCCAAGGAGACTATAATGTCAAGATTTTGTGCCTTTGTAAAAATGATAGCTGCTTCTAGAAAGAACTACCTCCTATTATTCCTAAACTGGACTTGAAGTCTTACCAGTTGGAAACAGCTAACAGTGGAGTCCTACAAATACTGTGCTTAAAGGGGATACATAAAGCCTACAGAAACAATGTTACAACTTCTCTGTGGCTATGATGGGAAAAATGTATTTGAAATTCAACAGAATTTTTACCTCACAGTGCCCTAATATTGGTAAATAGTAATACTGGTAAATAGGAGGCTGAAAATGGGAGATATTGGAGTAACTGCTAACTTGATCCCATAATACCATCTTCATAGTCAGCCAGTGATAGCAGACAACTGTAAAACAGTGCTGTCATGTGGACATACTGACAGCTGCAAGTTGCTAGGTTGCCACGATGTACACACAGCAGGATAACCAAATAATTTAAACATTTATGTAGATAGGTGATTCACGTTTTATTTCTCCAGTGACATATTTACAGCAGAATATAAATTAAAGGCCTGCTTGCACACCAAACCCAGGTCCTTTAGGCGGTTCCGTCAGTGAGGTAAGACCTCCTGCTGGCTCACAACTGAAACGTCCACTCCTGAAAGGACAAGCAAGTCATATTACACTTATTATTGGGCAACTAACATCTGTTAAATTTTATTTTTAAATTTATACTTGTTATACCAGCTCATTTAAGTAATTGTTCCCTCCACCCATAGAACTAGCACGGGATGTGCAACCCAGAAGACAACTATACTTTAATAAAGTGGGATTGTATTTATTTCTTGTATCTGAATTTTATTTGGTCTGAAATAGGCTGTCACAATTACTATAAAGAAAACACAACATTTTTATACTGCATTTAAAGATAGAAGCTGGATTCCTTGAGTAATCTGAGCTAGAGGACACTGTCCCTTAGAAGCGGTGAACTCTTAAATCTTACTTGTATTTGCTTTGTAAAGACTACATTATTACTTTTTAAAATTCCAGGGCAAAGCAGCTAAGCATGGTGGGCCCCCTGCAGTCCCACCTCTCTCACAGGACAGGGTAGGATGATCATGAGTTGAGCCTAGCCAGGGCAATTTAGCAAGACCCACCCTCAAAAAGAACAACAAAAATCAGCTGGGAATATAGCTCGGTGCAAAGGCCCTGGGTTCAATTCCCAGTGCTGCCAAAACATAAGACTCCAGACTAGGGTGGCTTCTGGGGCCATAGAAAGAAGAAAAAGGAAGCAGGTCCCAACTGGGGAACCTGTTAGGCTGTGGGGCGGCAAGAGGAGCATATCTTCATCACCCCACATGCACCCCTCACAGTGGCTTCCACCCAGTGGCTTCCAGCTCCCCTCTCTGACCTGTTGCTGGCCCAGCTCAGCACTGCATCTCACTTCACCACTCCTCTCCCTGACTGACCTTGTTCCTGCCTACAGTTGGTGAAGAACTTAATTTATCTTTTCATTCCCTCTGTCTTTGCCCTCATAATCTGTCATCAATTGTCGACATGTTTTTTAGAATCCCTAAATGAAAATTTTTTGCAGGTATGAAAAATGGCACCATACAATGGTGTAAAAGATCTTTCAAGCTATCCCAATATTTAATACAAGGAACTAAGTAATGTAATGAACAAGGCCTTAGAGAAGTTGGAAGTTAGTAACATTTGTATTGTCAATCTTGTTTGCTATGAAAACCAGATCAGAAAGCAATCACTGTGTTCTATCAGCACCTAAAATTAATGTAGTAGTGGCAAAATAGTATTTATCTTGAAACAAGCAACATCTGACATTATACTTATCTATTTTTTTGAGACAGGATCTCGCTACAGTTTCAGGCTGGCCTTGTGCTCACTTTTGTAGCCCCCAGGCTGAACTCTTTTTAACTGGTAGGGATCCTGCTGTCTCAACCTCCAGAGTGCTGGAATTACAGGCATGTGCCATGATTCCTGGTTCCAGGGCCGGTGTGACATGCAGGTCTGGGGATCGAATTCCGCCAGGTAAGTGCTTATGCCTCTGAGCTACTTCCCCAGCCCTGGCATAATTTTTAAGTATCAACTAGTCATGGGGTATACCTGCTGCTCTTCGTTAATTCTGTAGCACCTTGCAGTTTAAGCTAAGCCAAGATACCCTCTATCAAATTTCTTCCACTACCAATAACTTTTCTCTTGCTCAAATGTCAGACTGGAATGTGATGTAAAGTAATCTACTGAAAGCTGAGCATTTGGTATCAGAGCCTCTTACCATTTTGGATATGGGTCCTACAGAGCTCCTCAATACTGAAAGCTTTTTTGTATTACAAAGGAAGATCAATCCTGCAACATACTTTAGAGATAAGCGTTCCAGTGGACCAGTATGTCTGTTGGCAACCTTTCTCCTTTTTCTGCCATGCTCACAATGCATATCAGAATACTAAAGGCTATAAAATCCTTTGCTTAGTCATCTAATTATTTACTAAACAAAAATGACAAAGCCAAGCCTACACAGTCTACTAAATGATGTTCTAGAGAGGAAGCAAACTGATCACAGCCCCATGAATGAGAATGGAAAGAACCCACCAAATAGGGCAAACAAACACAGGAGAATAAGAGGTTAAAAAAAAAAAAAAGTCATACTAATATTCTGAGCTGTAAAAGGCTCAAGTCAACAACTTCTGACATTGCCAGTCTTACGGAAAACCACTACTATTATGGACTACTGTACTATATTGGAATATCGTCCTGAATTCACACACCTACAATATTTAAATGACAATGGAATACCCTTCTCTGACAAAACTAAACAAAAAAGGGGGATACAAATGAAGGACCATTTTGTATCTGTATATACAAAACAATAGATATACAACTACTTTCAATTCAATGAATAGATAGATTTGTTCTAATAGTGTTTGTGGACAAGATATACTATCTGCATTTGTACTATGAATAACCACTAAGAAGACAACAATATGCAATGTATTAATTATTGAAACTGTGCTAGTATTCGATTTTGAAACCGTCTCATTGCTATTTTGTTCAAAATTATTTTTAAAAAAATGATTTCCTGATATTGCAATACTTAAAATGCTGCCTGTAAGTTACCTTTGCGTTTGTCTTCATTAAAATTCAAAATGTAGATAGTTCAGTAGAATAAGTGCTTGCCTGGCAAGCGCAAGGGCCTGAGTTCAATCCCCAGTTCCGCAAAAAAAAAAAAAAAAAAAAAAAATCAAAATGTAAATGTGGTTTATTAACCATTCCAAGATTGTGTGTGTGTGTGTATATATATATATATATATATATATATGTACCATTTTAATTTATGTACATTTGGAAATCATGGCCTCCTGTGAATTTTTATGACACAGAAAAGTACCACATTCAGACTACTTTATATGAAAGATTAGTGCCTATCTTTTCCCATCACTATCCCTACTTTTGTAATAAAAATCCAGTGTCTAAAACAATTGCGCTGGCTGGGGAGACAGCTTGGAGGTCTGAGCACCTGTCTGGCAAGTGCAAGGACCCAGGTTCAATCTCCCATACCGTATACCATGCCACCCACTGAGACTGGGCGTGGTGGTGCATGCCTATTAATCCCAGCACGAGGGAAGCTGAGGCAGGTTTAAGTATTGGAGGATCATTACAAGTCTGAGCTGCATAGTAACACCCTGTACCAAATAAATAAAAGATTAAAAAATAAAAAGCAAATTGCACTAACATTGTAGCCCAGTTACCTATTTTTTACATCTTAGATAGCCAGTTGTACATGCCAGAATCCTACATACTTTAAGATAGTTTCATAAAACAGAATATAAATTAGATCTTAGTTATAAACTAATCCATCCTAAAAACAACCTCTAATCTTAAGACTTCTATCTTAATCAGTAATTTGAAAGCAGGCTTAAGAAGTTACTTTCAGTGCCTTAAGCTGAAAATAAAAGCAATCCTGGTAAAGTCAAAATTAGTATTACCTTACCACCATTAATATTTCTTACCAGTTACCAAAAATAGTCAGCACTTTTGAACCAGTCACTAATTTTGACTAGCATAGATCTAATGGTAATACTCAGAAATCAGTTACTATTGAGCATTACAATTTTTTCTTGAGTTCATTACTCAAAGACTATTAGAACCTCTTTCAGATATTTGAGCTAAGAATTTTATTATAAAAACACTAAAACTGAATTGGCCTGTTTTACTTAATGTCAATAATTACATTGCTACATTATGCTTACTATCCCAGTCTCCTTCATTAATCCTGTACATCTAAGATACTAAGTAGGAAAGGAATAAGGAAAGTCCTTGTTTTCATATGCTGCTGTTAGACATTCTTGTATTACCACACCATCATTACAGATTCTATGCAATTATTGAAAAAAGTAAGTAATCAGTGTTTCCTTTTTTAAAATAAATGATAAGGAAAAAAAAAAAAAAACAGTTCAGACACGAGTAAATCCAAAGGTCAAAAATCCCAATGAAGAAATATAGCTACTCATAAACAACATTATCATTGTATGTTTAAAATGCTCAGCTCAGCTGGGCATGGTGGGGCCTGCCTGTTACCCCAGCACTAGTGATGCTGAGGCAGGAGGATCATCTTGATTTTGGAGCCGGACTGAGCTACAGTCCAGGTAAGCCTCAATTACATAGCAAGACCCTGTCTCCAAAAAAAAAACCTTAACTGTGATACTTCTTTCTTATTTATGTTAAATTACAGAATCTTATCTTAAAGGAATTCCGATTTCACTCATGACACTCTTTAGAGACTTTAAGCCATCCATAATAACTAATGAATCCTCAAGTTAGTATTTCCAGCCTTCCTTTATCCCCTACACAGTAGACTCATGTGACCCAAGTGAATTCTGCTACAGATGTCCAATAGGCATGCATCCTAAACAAAAATCTTGCCTTTCTTCCTCAAACTTCCGTACTCCACATTTTCTCCATTTTCAAGGAATCATGGAAAGGCTTAAGTCCAACTGATAGAATTCACTCATAATTCCTGTTTAGTAATACCCACTAAATTCTAAACTATTCTCCACAAAGCACTTAAGACAGTATTTTTCACAATACCCACACTGGACACATCCCAACACTAGCTTGTTATTGTACGTGGGCTCCAACACAGGCTACTCCAGCTGGATCTCCAGCTCCCTCTCAACCCTGCCACACTCCTCACTTGGCTCTCAGCAGCCACTGTCCCTTCAGCACCTTAATATACACTGTTCTTCCTCCAGGCACTTAAGTAGCTCCTTCTAGCTCTTCAGCTAGAAGCTGAACTCCAGTGCTTCCACTTCAGAAAGGCCTCCTCAAATGGAATTTACTCCCATTCTCTGTCCCCTATTACTGTCTCATTTTTCTTGTTAGCATTTATCACTCTGGAATATCTGTTGTCTTCAACATGAATACCACTATACACACACACACACACACACACACACACACACACACACACTTCATCTTGATTGTAATTGACATGTTGGCAAAATAAATGAATACTGAGTACGGAAAATAATATGATAAAGTATACAAAGTGTTCCAGTTTACGGCAGGAGAATAATACAGTACTAGATCAATGTCTGTGAATCACACATCAAGGTTCACAAGAGGGGAAGCACAAAGTTCTAAGCAGAATTATGACTACAGAATTACAATCATCTAATCAGAAGGGGAGCATCTAAAGATGTAATTAGATTTCACAAGGAAATCTGCACACAAGATACTTTTTAAAAAATACTCAAAATTTGAAAGAAATTAAAGGTAAATCTGAAACTTAAAGAATCTGAGGCCTGTGGAAAATACTATGAAATACAGACTTTCAGGGAGAGGGCAGGAGTCAACATGTGAAGCAAGACAAAGTAAGGGACAGGAACACTAGCTTAGAAAGATACTATAATATTAAATGACAAAGTTTCATTTTATTTGCCTTTAAAGGAGAGTAACATGTTTTACTTTCTCACAAAGCAAATGTAAACTGTGTGTGGTGGCACACACCTATAATCCCAGCACTCTGAGAAGCTAAGGCAGGAGGATAAAAACTTCAATCTCCTTTGGGAAAATTAGCAAGCTGGGGAGATCCTATCTCAATTCAAAAAGTAAGGGAGATGTAGCTTAGCTCAAAGGCCCTGGGTTCAATCCCCAATACCACAAAAACAAACAAAAAAACCCACGGCAAGTGTAGCTCAAGAAAGGAACTAGAAAAAAAAGCACCAAATCTCTTCAGGCAGATTTATGTATACAGATTCAGGGTTATGTATCTCAGAAGTTTAACAGTTAGGGCCAGCTGGTATTATTCCAAGCTTAGCTATACTGACCTTATGTTTTCATTAAGTGGGATTGTCTGTTAGTATATTTCTAGGGAGCAAATTATAGAATCACTGTACCCTCTGACTTTGTAATTAAACTTTAGGGAATTGTTATTTATTCATTTTTGGCGGAACCGGGGATTGAACTCAGGCCCTTGAGCTTGCCAGGCAAGTGCTTATTCTAGTAAGCCATCTCCCTGGCCCCCAGGGAATTGTTATTTATAATAAAAACTAAGAAATATATTTTGAAGCACAAAAAAGAACACATATCTTGTTTTAAACATCAGAACACTATACAGCCACGAAAATCTGTAAGTGGGTCGAGAGAAGGAAAAGTTTATACAACATGAATAGAAAAAAAAACCTTAGAGGGTTATAACTTAACCATACAAACTTGCTAGTATTAAAAGAACTTGCTAATATTAGAAGAATGTAAAATAGGGTCCCCAGCAAGAAAAGTTGATCAATATAGCACAACTACAGTGTAGCAGTGACTCGGAGGGTAAGCTGACAAAGACCTAGGCATCCTAACTGATTGTAAGTGCGCTTCATCATGTAATGTGTCTGGAGAGCTGCTGTAATTAGGCTGCATTATAACACATGTTGTATCTAGAACAAAGGAGGCAGTCCCACAGCATTGTCACTTTCCAGTACACATCTTGAGCGCAGGCATGTGTTGTTTAGCAATGAAGGGTATGTTCTGAGAAATGCACATTAGGTCCATCACTGCGTGAGCATCAGGGTGCACACACACAGACCACCTTGGTGACTGCTCCTAGTCTACAGTCCTACAGAGTATATTACCATACCAAACACTGCAGGCACATTAACACAATGTTAAGTATTTGTATGTCTAAATATGTCTAAGCTTAGAAAAACACTTAGTAAAAGAAGTAACAGAAATGTTTCAGCTCTATTATCTTACGGCATGACCATTGTATATGGGGTCTGTTGTTGATATCCTCATCTAGCATGAGATTTGACTGTGATAATTTAAGTGCCACAGTGAAGCCACAAGCCAACTAGAAATTCCACAGAAGGGAAGCCTAAAACTAGGTCATAAAGAAAATATAATCAAAGAACGGTGAACACTAACTCCAACCACAGATATGGGAACAAGAAGGTCGCCATTTCACATACAGACAAGCTATTATTTGGAAGAGAAAGTAAATTATCTTATGTTGGAAAATACATCTTTAGATGAAACACAGAGACAGGCTCTGAGTCAATCTTTTAGCAATAAGAACCTTTATTTTTATTTTTATTTTTTTCTGTATTTAGTACAGGGTCTCACTACGTAGGTCAGACTTGTAGAGATTTTCCTGTTTTCAGCCTCCCAATTGCTGGGATTACAGGCACGTGCTATCACGTCTCAGTTGCCATCTCAGCGCACCCCACAGGCAGGGCTGGATGGCACAATGGGGACTGAACCCCAGCCGCTGCGCTCTGTCTAAGCAGGCGCTTTAGTCCACTGAGCTATCAGGCCAGCCCTCAATACAAACTTTTAAACCACAGAAAAGATTAGTAAATTTTCCCTTAGAAATATCCAGGTACATATCAGACAAAAATTATCTCACAGGATTTTAGAGAAAAAGATTCTCTAGAAAATAGGTTAGTTTATATACTATCCAAAGTTCAAGGTAGGGGAGATAGCGCAGCAGAATAAGCAAAAGGGCCTGAGTTCAATCCCTGGTTCCACCAAAAAAAAAAAGTTCATGCCAACTCCTATGAACCTGGGGTATAAAACTTTAAACATTAAGTTTACAAAAAAGATTAATTTAGGTTAGGCCATTAAAACTGTACTAAATAAAACGCAGGCATACCTTGGTCCAGGTTTGGGAATTTTGCCAGCTTTCAACTCATCAATAATTTCTTCAATATCTTTAGGTGTCAGATCCTCCTAAAAAAAATGAATAGCAGTCACTGAAATTATTTCCTACTACTGAATTCCGTGCATCACTTCTAGGCCTTTAGACCAGTAGAGTATCTGAATTCTATGTAAACCAATTAGTTTACTGTCAATCTCTAAGCTCCCAACAGTTAACAAGACAGCAACAACTGAGTAACTCCAATACATCAGTACATACCCCAGTGTAATATGACAAGAGCTAGTGGAAGAAGAAGCTAGAGTATGCTTAATGTGAGGCACCTGTATGGCAGCGCCCCAGCTCCACCACTTACTAGCTAGTACTCTAAGACAAGCTCCTCAGGCTCTTCTACTTTGTTTCTTATTTATAAACCTACTTGAACTTGTTTAGAGGACTAGATGAGAAAGTAGAACAGTGTCAAGGAACAAGCTCAATAAATACTATGTTGTTGAAGTACAAATAGTTGCATTAACTTACAAGTATATTCCTTAATCTAAAAATCTATCTACTACTAACTGAAAGAATCTCATCTCTTATAGACTGTCTACCTGTAGGCCACTGTATTTAGACTTATAATACTTCACACAAAGTCTTTTTTCTCTAGTTTCAGCTTTTTTAATGAAAATTTACTGATTTCCAGAGTAGTTGTGCTAGCTTATGTAGAAGGAGGGCTTTTCCCCTACAGCCTCACCAGCATTTGCTATTTTTTTGATTTTTTTTAATTGAAAAAGAGCAATGAGACAGTTTCAAAACCGATTAGTAGGATAGTTTGAATAATTAATCCGTTGCACATTGTTGTCTTCATAGTAGTTATTCATAGTACAAGATGCAGACATGATATCCTTTCTAAACCACATGAAGTCTTGACTACTTAATTCCCATTTACACCAAGAAATAATTATCTGGAGTCCAAAACCCAATGAAAACTTGAGACAAGTGGAACACACAGCAAACTTGGCTCCAGGTCTAAAAGTCTACAGTGACAAAGGACAAAGTTCAAGCCCAGCCCAAAAGAGTCTACAAAGACCATTCAACTTTTAAAACCCACAAAGCTAGGCCCTCAATATGAGGGTAAATTGAAGTTAAACTGTCCCTCAAAGGACACTACTCATCTTAAACCTTGACCTGGCAGGGTGGAGGAAAGCCTGCAGTATAAGGAGATAAGGCTTTCTGGACCAGTGGTAGGAACTTTCAGTAGCAAGAGAGGCAAAGAAAACTCCTTAATACATTCATGAAGGGGCCATAACCTGCTGGGGAGCTTGAACCATATGTGGTAAATCCAGGACTGTCCTATCAGGTGACTTTTTATTAATTTTACTAGCAAAAAGACCAATAAAGTGTCTCCATCCATTTATACTACTGTAGTACATGTCACCTGCTGGGACAATCATGTGTAACACTGCTGGGGTTCAAGCTGGCAGGAACGTGTTAATTTATCTTCACAAGAACTTCTAAGGGATTTCTGTACACAAATTCTTCAATGATAAAAGCTAACAAAGGAGCACAAATGAAAACCGAAATATAGTTAGGATAGCAACCAATGTAAAAAATGGTAACTAAAAAAAAAAAAATCTTAGACATTTACCAGGCCAATGCTAAACAGAATACAAAGAATGTTTAACAGTCCCTGAATTTTAATTTTTTTTAAATTTACATTTATGTATTTGGTACAGGGTCTCACTGTGCAGCTCAGAGGTGAGGCCAGCACAGAATGCGGTGCCAGGGATTGAACCCAGTCCTTGTGCTTGCCAGGCTGGCACTTAGACCACTGAGCTATTTCTGGAGCCCCAAATATTTATTTAGGTATGGGGGATTGAACTCAGGACCTAGACTTGACAGGTAGGTGCTTATGCCACTGAGTTATCTCCCCAGCTACACATTTATATGTTAAGAACCCATCTAAAAAACTTATGAGGTCAAAGAAAATTTTAAAAAATCAAAACTTGTGAGATGCAGCTAAAACAATACTTAGGTATATAGTGGAGCCTCAGTTCATAAATGCTTTTGTTTGCAAATAATTTGGTTCACAAACAAGCATTTGGAAAACTTATATGACCACAACCATCTTTTCTGCACAAACATGGGCATCTTTTCCAAAATCATGAACTAAATTAAGTCCATGATTGGTTGACCAAGGTATCTCTAAAATTCTTAAAACAAGCACTATAACATTAGTATGGGCTCATACATAGAAAGTTTAAAAACACATATTGAAAAAGTATACATTAATTTAATGATAATGGATTTCTTTGGAGATGAAAGAAGCAGAACAGGAATTAGGCAGGGCTAACTTCACCCGGACCTACAGGTTGTTTCTACAAATAATAAAGACAATAGTGACATAATACCTAAAGTAAATGTTGCAAAATGTTACCATTAAGTCTGGATTGCTGGGGCCAGGGAAACAGCTCAGTGGATTAAGCACCTGCCTGGCAAGCACAAGATCCCGTGTCTGATCCCAAGTACCGCCAAAAAAAAAAAAAAAAGTCTGGATTGCTATATTAGGGTTATTTTCTATAGTTATATATAAATGATTAATTTTTTATGTCTTAAATTGGTCATCTTATAGAGAAAAAAATCAAAATGTTTAAAGAACTTTTTAAAAAAACTAGTATTTATGCTAATGGTTTCATTTAAATGAACAATTAAGAAACCAACATCTACAGGACATGGAATCAATATTTTAAATACAAGGTCAGAGAACTTCAGTTTACATTAAGGGGGATACTTACATAATAGTTGTCATTTATTTGAACCATTGGTGCATTTACACAGGCCCCTAAACATTCCACCTCTATAAGAGTGAAAAGTTTGTCGGGTGTAGTCTCTCCAACCTTTATTCCTAAAAATATAAACAGATCACTGTAAGGATCAGGTTACAGTTTAGTAACAATCTGGTTTAAGGACAGAAAAGGGCTGGGCCTTACATATTACAGACATGAGAGGTATAATCAGACTACATGGAAAATGTTTGACTTCTTTTTTGGGTGGTACCAGGGATCCAACTCACGACTTTGAAATGTATGACTTTAACCCACCTCGGAATACTCCCACTTTGCTCTGAACACACTGATGCCATTGTTCTCATTTTATTTTTCATTTTATATAATTGGTACAGAGTCTCACTATGTAGCTTGGACTTGTAGTGATCCTCCTGTTTCCAGCCTCCCCAGCACTGGGATTACAGGCATGCACCGTCACACCTGGGCCGGGTCGCCAGCTCAGCACACCCTGGGGGTGGGCCAGCGCAGCATGCAAGACCAGGGATCAAGTCTTGGTCCCTGCTCTTGCCAAAGCAGGCGCTTAGTCTGCTATCTCACCAGTCCTGTTCTCATTTTCTGAAGCAACTCTGCATGTCTCTCCCTGAGTATCTTTAGCTGTGCTATCACAGCTGCCCCAGTGTCTAGAACTAAAAGCATTTACCTTTCCTGGTCATGACTTCTGGGAAGAACCAGAGGTTGCACAGTACTCAATCTAGTAAGTAAGCTGGATGAGGGCACACTGTAATGTTTGGCAGAACCAGGGATTGAACTCAGGCCCTTGAGCTTGCCAGGGAAGCGCTTATTCCACTGAGCCATCTCCCCGGCCCCCTGTAATGTTTTTGACAGAAACTGAGGTAAATGGTCAATATGTGCTATCAAAAATTATAGTCAATGTTCATTTTTTAAAAAGATTTTACTCAGTAAGACATGCTGCCAATAATCCCCTCATATACCACTCCTGCTTAGAATACACTTAGTCCATTGTTGTTGTGGTGGTTTTTTTTTTTTTTTCAGGGCCTCAGACGCTAATACATATTTTAATTATTTAAGAAAATACCCAAGCTTCTTCCCAGCAGCAGCCTCCCCGCTGGCTTGGGAAAGGGTTCTCTCTCTGAGCCATGGCTGGTTACTTAAAAGAGGTCAGCGGGCGCACCACGCCACAGAAAGGCTGCAGGAGGGCAATAAGACTCATGCCCTCATACCAGTGGTATGTAGCCCATTGTTCTTGGCAATGTCTTTTACTGTAATAATACTAAATTTTAAAAATATTCACCATCTTTTTTGATTACCCTTTCTTTACAGAAAAAATTATTTCAGAGCATTAAATTTCTTTAAGAAAAAAAATGCCTCTTTATGTAATTACACTATAACATTCCAGGATTTAAGTGGATATGTTCCTTGCAAAACTATCAAAGTTTAGGACTCATTTCCAATGTTTGTTGTATAGCAGTGCCTCAGACTGTATTCCTTTTATTTTGATTATGATTACTAAACTACAGATATGGAGACTGAGGCAGAAAGATCCCTATGAGTTCAGGGCCAGCCTGGACAACACAGTGAGCTCAAGACTAATCTGAATTACAAAGTAAGTCCCTATCTCAAAACATAATAATAAACTAAATATATAACCAGACTACCAGATTGGCAAAGACTAAAAATAAGCTACTGATGTCAAAGATTAATAAGGTGAGGAAAATGGGTAATACTCTCATGTATTTAGTACATATGGTAAAGTCTGATCTAGCAATTGTACTTATACGCAAGTTCAGTTTATATGCAAAAATACATGTACATGAAAACAACTGCACATTTACAATAAAAAACGTGGCACACACACATATTGTGCTATAAAAGATAGCAGAAATAAAGCCCCCCAAAAAGCTTAAAGAATTACATTTATGCACTAAGTAATTAAAATGATGTAAAATCTATCACACACTGGGAAGAGTTAACAGAATCTACGTAGGATTTTGGGGATTTGAGGCTGACTTTTTACTTTATATACTTCCTTACTGTCAAATTATTTCTTACAATATGTAACTTGTATCCAATAACAAAAGTAAAAGATATCTTCTTTTACTTCATCTGACAAATGTAAATGCAGCAATCACAGTTTTATGTGGAACAATGCCCATTTATTTTTATTATAATACCTATTTTAAAATATCCTATGGCGTCTTTGAAGGAATACATAAGATCACATTTTTATGTAATGCAGAACACCATAAAGTAGGTAAAACAGTATTTAAACAATGAAAAAGTTACAATTCCTAGAAGCTTTACAAATACAATTCATGATTAAAATAGGTTAAAACCTCAGCTTTGAGTCTGAGAATTAGTGATAAGCACAAAATGGAAATGTGAGCAAAACAAGACAAAATTTTACTGGTAAAATATAAGTCAGACACTGGAAAACTTAGGTAGAATTATGCCAAATTTTAAGTAACAGTGACAACGGTAGTATATACCATACCCAGCTTTTTCTGAATGGCCTCCAGGATGCTGTCGGAGTCTCGGAGCATGCAAGGTGTAGTAGTGCAGACCTGAATGTGGTACTTCCCAACTGGCTTCCGGTTGTACATTGTATAAAAAGTTGCTACTTCATATACTCTCATTGGAGGTACTTGTAAAACTTCTGCAACCTAAAATATTAGGAAATTTTTAAAGAAGATAATGACAGTGTTTATTAACTGAACTTCGGTATTCATTAAAAAAACAATTTCAATGCTGTCTCAATTTGGTAAAAACAAAAAAAGTTATAAAAGCAGAACATATATTTGTATCAGGTAACTATGATATATAGGCCCTTCAGTTCTTGCAAATATCTTACACTTAAGAACAAAGAATCCATAGCACCAGTACTTCTTACTCTTCCCCTCCCTGTCTCATCAGATCAGAAGGTCCTCTTTTCTCTAAAGCCTTCATGTATTATGAATTTATACTTTCATCATTTCAGCTACTTTTTAATTTGAATTGTCTACATGGCAAAAATTTAAGTCAACTGCCAATGAAGGGAAGTCTGATTTATTTTCAACTCTTTGCCAGTTTTTCAAAATAGCCTAATGTGAGTGGTAATACACAGTATGCAGAAATGGTAGGGCAACATAAAAAAGGCAGACTCCAACATCACTATTAGCTCATATTTGCTTACATATGTAATTTCCACATTTAAATATGTCAACTAAAATTCTGTATTTCTGTCGCACTTCTCCAGAAAATCCAAAGTACTACTTCTATTTCATATTACAGTACTCTGTACAAGGCTAGATCTTAAAAGAGCAGCATTTCCTAACCTTTCATATATCAAAAAAATTACATGAAGTACTTGTTTTGATATCCTAGGTTTTAGGACTATGCAGATAGATCGCTCTTAGCATACCTCTCTTAGGAATAGTGTAAATGGAAAACAAGGCTTCCAGTGTTAGTGCTGATCTTTGTACCCCTACCTCAACTATAATCCTGCCTACAACTTTCTAAGTGACCTAACATCCTGAGTTTAAAGACTTGCACCACCTAGCATTCTTAAAAAGCATGTGTGTGTAATGGACATACAGGTCAGTGCTCTGACATTAAAGTAGTTCATTAATGGCTTTCAAATAACAGTTGGACTTTCTCATAGAAAGAATTTAAAATAAATGTATTCTCAAAAGACATCTAAGGGGCCGGGGAGAAAGCTCAGTAGAATAAGTGCCTGCTTGGCAAGCATAAGGGCCTGAGTTCAATCTCTGGTTCCGCCAAAAAAAAAAAAAAAAAAAGCATAAAGACATCTAATCATAATCAACTCATGAGAGAGAAACAGTTGTATTTAATTTGGTAGCTCTAAACCAGGGATATGCCTCTGAATCTAGAGTGCTACCAAAAAAAAACAAAACAACTTAAGAGCCCTACCACCACCCTGACTGAATAAACCAGGAGCGAGGCCTTGATTGTCTGATTTGCAACTGGAATTCTGCCACATACTTCTCTGTGTTTTCTTAACTGCTAAGGGACTAATGGGTGAACTTCTGGATTTTTTGATGTAAAGCTGGGTTTTTCTTGAGTTGCAGGAAAGAGAAACAGTAACATGAAAAGTCCTAAATGTAAAATGGAAAGAATGTTTTATTATTTTTTAAAATGTATGTGGTATGGAGTCTCACCACATAGCTCAGACTTGTGGTGATCCTCCTGTTTTCAGCCTCCCCAGTGCCACCATGCTGTCTGGGTGGCCAGCTCAGTGTACCTGGGGGCAGGGCCAGCATGGTATGTGGTGCTAGGGATGGAACCCCAGTTCCTGCACTTGCCTAAGCAGGCACTTAGTCAGCTGAGCTATCTCACTGGCACTGGAAAGAATCTTGATTCTGTTCTCTATATATTCTTTTTTTCTTTTTGGTACAAAGAGACTGAATTTGCAACTCTGTGCTTGCCAGGCAGGTGCTTATGCCCACTGGACTATCTCCCTGGCCCTATTCTCTATATTCTATTTCCTGCCTCTCCCTAAATAGAACAGGATAATGTGTTTTAAGTGCTCTCACATTAGTTTTATTTTATTTTGCTGTAAGGTTATACTCTCCCCAAGATTTCCAACAGGCAGGATATTATTAGAAACATAAAATTTTTGTAAAAAATAAAACTAGGATTAGAAACATATACCTAATTCATTATTTGAAAGTCAATATTAATTTCTAAAGAAAGTTAAATTCCAAAGAAATATCCCATTTATTAAAAAAAGTTGGGGTTTTTTTCTGTATGTAGGACAGAGTCTACAGGGTCTTCACCAGTTTTTCAAAATAGCCTGTGACTGGTAATATACAGTATGCAGAAATGGAAAGACAACATAAAAAAGGTAGACTCCAACACCACTATTAGCTCATACTTGTTTATGTATATAGGACACGTAGATCGGACTCGTGGTGATTCTCCTGTTTTTAGCCTCCCAACTGTTGGGATTATAGGCGTGTACCACCCAGCACGGCACACACACTGAGGATCGAACCCCAGCTGCTGTACTCTGCCTAAGCAGGTACTTTAGCCCGCTGAGCTATCAGGTCAGCCCTAAAAAAAATGTTTACTTAACAGTATTTAAACTAGCACTGTAATATTTTTCATAGTGATAAAATTATTAAGGGTCTATATAGTATTTGTAAACTGTACAATACAAGTGAGAGATGACTAAGTCTAAAACTTGCATTTGGGATTATTGTACATAAATGGAGGACACTGGTACTCTCCCAAGAAAGTGATGGTGGGCCTGACAGTTATGATCAAGTGAAGCTTAGAAAACAATATCAAAATGCGGCAGCATCTGTGATTGTTTTGAGTTGGTGCCGAAAGAAACAATGAGAAGACCCAATGAATATAGCTTTAGAGGTCTCACTGAGACTAGTCTCTCTAGAAGTAAGTCCTGAGCCAGGGAAACTTCTCACATTTATTGAGGGTCACAAACAGCTAAGGAATGTGCACAAATAATTTGGTGCAAACAAACTGCCATCTATATTGCCTACCAGTATTCACCAGCTGTTTTACGTATCACTGGCTGGTTAACTTCCCAGGTAAAGCAACAAAGAACAGACAGGGTGCTGCCTCCAGGAATCTGCTACTACCTCTTCCAGCTTGCAGGAGTAACAAGGAACCAGTTTCCTCAGCTCTGTTCTTTGTTCTTTGCTCCACTGGTACAGTAAACTTCTGACTCACAGCACTACATGTGATAATTGGTCAGGTAAGCAACACTGTGTGGCACTGCATTCAGTCCCACTTCTATCACTTAGGAAGTAGAAGAGATCCGCCTCGTTCAAAACCATTACTGCTGATAAGCAGTTCAAAAGAAAAATGAGTTCTCTTAGCTCTAAGTCAAATACCCTTTCCATTATGTAACACTGTTTAGTATTACATTATATAACGCGGATTCTCCTAAAAATCAATTACATATGGTTTTTGTATGGCACTTTGTAAACTGTTCACTGCATTACGATACAGATGTAGTAATAACAGGATGTGAATAAACTTGAAGTTTGGATTATTGCTGAAAACTATTAGAAAAAAATCTTAAAATACATATGAATAGACTAATTTCATATAAAGTAGGTCATCCATAGCATTTCTTTAGGTTGACTGAAAATGGCATAATCAAGTGGCATGAATCCTACATATTACATAGATGTCTGTTGTAGCCTATAGTCAAGGATGTACAGTATTAAAAACATTAACACTCACTATTAGACTTTTAATGTAGTCCTAGTGTTGAAAGAGTACACTCATTTTCAGAATGTTGTCACTAAATAAACATATTTGACTTCTGACCATTTCCCTCAAAAGGAAAGAGAAAAAAACTTAACAAAAAAAGTTTCACATTGGAGCCAGGGAGATGGCTCAGTAGAATAAGCGCTTGCCTGGCAAGTGCAAGGGCCTGAGTTCAACCCCTGGTTCCACCAAAAAAAGAAGTTTCACATAATGCCTTCACTATTTTCGACAGCTCTGCTAAGGAAACTGCTAAAAATATAAATACAATTCAGGGAAACAAATGACTGAAGGGCAACAAACTCAGATGATGACACCCATGACTTAGAGTGGCTGCCATGTGAGGAGGTTACTGCACACAGCCTCGCCTCTTTTCTAAGGCAAACCTGAACTCAGTACCTTGTTCATAGCAGAGATGGGCAACCAACCATTCTGCCTTTGGGCTAAGTCCAGGACTGGAAGCACTGCTGCTGCTTTATGCCCTTCTGGGTAGTTTTTTACGATTGCTTCTATCCTCTGGAGGGAAGAAAAAAGCATCTGTTGTATTTATCTGGAAGAAACTAAACTTTTGTAAATTAATTATGTTAATTTAGTCATACCTTATAGTTTTCTGGTGTGAAATCAAAAGGAGTACCCGGATTATTCTCAGGAGTATCTCTGTGCTAAACAAAGAAGAAAAAACTATCAAAATCCTCTCTAAAGTGTGAATAAACCCTACTCATAACTATCCTATTACCAACTATTTATAAACTCGCCAGTGGGGGCCTGCCCCTTAGCTCAGCTCTTTAAGTGGCTGCTTCAACAAAGTAGTTAGGCTCAGGTTGCTGTGGTTCATCCCCACAACTCAAGGCAGCCAA
The DNA here is from genome assembly GCF_000260255.1 of Octodon degus. Lineage (NCBI taxonomy): Eukaryota > Metazoa > Chordata > Mammalia > Rodentia > Octodontidae > Octodon > Octodon degus. The sequence goes on from NW_004524792.1 coordinate 1,295,624, forward strand.
ACCTTCCCTGAAGGCATTCAGAGCAAAAAAAAAAAATCCTTAAACACGCCAGTTTAATTATATCACAATGCATGTCAATTTATTCTTCCATCAAAAACAATGGCTAGGGCCCAAGGGGATAGTTTGGTAGAATAAGCGCTTGCCTGGCAAGCAAAAGATCCTGGGTTCAATCTCTGGTACCAAAAAAAAAAAAAAAAAAAAAAAAGGCTAAAATACAGTTGATGAAAGTGCTTACAAAGTTAGCAAAAATCAAACTTTGGAACAGTTTTGAAAAGGTGAACTTGTTCCCACTAGCTCAGGCCTCTGCTGCTGCACAAATGACTGTCCCACTGGGTTGCTTGTTCCACTGGTATAGGAGTCACACATATACCTACCAGTGGTTTCAGTCACCTGGCAGCCAGACACACAAATTACAGTCCCACCACGACCATGTTAAAGAAGTTTTAGTTCCACAGTAAGCGCAAATAATTGTTATCCAACTTTATTAGGTATAAGATTATCTTATTCAGTTACCACAACATTAGCAATTATTGGAAGTCTTATGAAATTAAGACACAATATTTGGAGTGCAAACATGTGTGTGTGCATTTTTCCGAGATGGTATCTGATTGCCCAGAATCTGGGATCCAAAAAAGTTATTCTGGAGTTAGAAAAGCACTATCTCTTCCCACAAGTTTTCCACAAATCAACTAGCAAGATAGGGAAGCTTTTTTCTTTCTTCTCCTTTAAAAAACAGAGCAAGTTCTCTTCAAAAAAACTAGCAAGAAGTGGCAAGTCAACAGGAAATTGACTCACACTGAAATTAACACATCAGTGTTTCATATGTGTGGTAAATACAGAACTGAATTTCTCGATATGCCAATGCTCAGTTTTGCTTTGTAAAAGAACATGAACCAAGAGGAAGCAAAACGGAAACTCTGGACAGTAATTTCAATATGTAGCCAATCTAATAATGTTTTAGACAAAGGCGATAAAGCAGGAAGCTACTTACACCACTATACTAGATCATCATACAGATGTACTACATTACCTTTAAACACTAGGCTGATCCCTGAAAATATATGTCAGAAAACATGGACACTGTATCTAGTCCTTTCTGAATTGTGCAACTGAGAAGTTGATAGACTTCTACCTGTAGTGAAAACCTGGAAACAAAAAGACCAAGTGCTAATGTATTCATTCACTACATTATTAAAAATCTTTCAGTACAGCCTTAGAACCTTCAGAGGCAACAGGATGCTGGTTTTGAAGAACCCAAAATCAGATAATGAAAATCAGGTTAAGGCTCATAATTTCATCAGAGAACATTCTAAATTCTCAGTTTCCCTGGTTGCAATTTAAGTGAGAGGTTCAGAAGGAACCATGGATCTTTTGAAATGTATATTCAGTAAGCTATAAATTCTGACAGTGACCAGCATACACTGAAGAGTATTTTTCCCATCAGTGCTGGGGATAGAACCCAAGGCCTCCTGCATGCTAAGCAAGTGCTCTACCACTTATCTACATGTTCAGTTCAAAGTATTTTAGCTATTCATGGATTCAGTCCAATTCCCAAGTCTTTCCATTATAAAGAATTCTACTTACCACAAACAAGGATCCTCCAGCACCATTTTGCACAGCTGTCTTTTGAAAATTCCTTATTTGCCTTCCCTAAAGTTTAAAATTTTAAGATTAGTCACAACCCTTAAAGCATAACATTTATAACTTAAAACAAAAAAATCAAATTATAGAAATAAAAGAATATTAAGAAATACAGTCCACTATCCTTGGCCATTAATATTTCAGGAGATACAAGGAACTGGAGATCCAAAGCAAGGCTAGTAACCTGCCTACAGCACACAGTCTGGACAAACTGTGACTACAACACAGACCCACTGCAGTGTGTTACCCTCTCGACTACACCTGCCAACTAGCACTTGCGGAGATGATGTACTGTCAATTTTATGCATTTTGTGTTTGCCTGAATCAAGTTGGATGCCAGCTTTCATTTAATGTGGGCCTTTATAAATGTGCTTTCACTCTGTACAAAAGAATCATGTATCTGAACAGATGAGCCAACACTATCTTTCTTAGTTCAGAAACTCCAGCCACACAGTGGTTTCAGTAAGCTGCTTGTGTTGCTACACAGACTGACAACACACAACTACTTTGGAAAGAACCTGCTTACTCTCCCCCATGCTCTGCACTGCACTGCTCTCGGCCCTCCTGCTCCTACCCTCCCACCCTCAGCAACTCAACTGTCATTTGGTCCTATAATTTCTCAGTTCTGTGAACAGATGGCAGGATACTAGACTAAACCAACCAAGGAACTGACAGAGTTGGGCAATTCAAAAGCCAACAGAATAGAGTGTAGAGATAATACAACAGTAACATATCTAACCCTTTCCCTAGCCCAGTTAGTATTTCCATGAAACACTTTAGCAAACAAGAAAATACCCAGGTACAGACTGTAAGACCTAAGTACAAACATACGAGTCATCAATATGGTTTCAGGGTGCTTGTAGGGGTGGGAATACAATCTGAGAGAGGCTCCCAAGAGGGCTTCAACTGTGCTTTTGTTTTTCCTTAGGCACCACAATGAATATAATCCACATGTACTGCAAACACATACTAATGCCAGACATGGTGGTGCACCCCTGTAATCCCAGCACTTGGGAAGTAGAGGTAGGAGAATTGCTGTCAGTTCAAGGCCAGCCTGGGCTACATAGTGAGCTCAAGGCCAGCCTGAACTGCATAGTTGAGACCCTATCTCAAAAAGACAAAAAGCAAACAAAAAATACTAATAAAAACTTTAAAAAAAATTGTTAAACATCTGAGCTGAGTATGGTCATATATACTTGTTAACCCAGTACTTGGAAGACTAAGGCAGGAGAATCTGAAATTCGAGGCCAATCCGGACTATACAGTGAGTTTAAGCATACCCTGTATTACATAGTAAGATCCAAAAACCAAAAAATAAAATAAAAAAGTAAAATTCTGTCATTTGATAGGTAATAAATGGTATTTTATTTTTTTAAAAAAATGTTTAACACTAACCATATATTTTGATTACCTCTTGTATGTAGCTGACAAAAATAATCATTAAAATGATACATAAAAGTTCTGCTACCAAAATTACATCTGAATTGCTAATTCTAGGGTTAAAACAGAAACCCAAAACATAACCTATCATCCCAATTAAATAGACACAGTTAGCACTGGTGGTTTAGTGGTAGAATACTCGCCTGCCAATTAAATAGACACACTAATGAAAGGATTGGAAAGCAACAATTGTTATATGATGATAAAAGAGAAAAAAATATTTTCTTGTTTTTCTCTAGTTTTCAAATTTCCTACTTAGCATAGATGTACAAACCTAAAAGAAACTCAAAGTATTTATTGGACATGAAACAAAACATCATCTTCCTGTTTATCAAACATCAGCAATCTCTTAGGGGAGCCTGGGTTTTGGATCAACATGTGACCCCTTTCTCATTAATCCAGGACACAGCAAGTACTTTTGTTTAAAATGTGAAGTAGAGGTAATCTTGAATATCATTTCTTTCTTGAATATCATTTCTTTCTTTTTCTTTTTTTTTTTTTTTTTTGGGGAAATGGGGGGAAAATACTTTTTTTTTTTTTTTTTTTTTTTTTTTGGTGGAACTGGGGAGACAATCATTTCTTTTTTTTTTTTTTTTGGCGGAACCGGGGATTGAACTCAGGCCCTTGCGCTTGCCAGGGAAGCACTTATTCCACTGAGCCATCTCCCTGGCCCTGGGGAGACAATCATTTCTGAGGCTATTCTAGAGGCACCATCCTGCTGACCTGTAACCATCGACACAAGAAAACAGCTCCAGAGTCCCAATGAATCCTACCCAGGTCAGTGGCAGCAAACCCATGACACACATGATGCAGAGGCTCTCTGTATCACTGCAAGCTTAGGTTTGCCATCACTGTCCTAGGGCACAACTACAAAGGCTGTCACCTCAATTCATCTTAGTAACATGTAATGACAACATCCACCTCACATCCACATATGAGGAGACAGATCAGAAAGGGAACGGCCTCTCTCCCTGACTTACATGTTCTAATCTGGAGAGCAGTTACTTAATGTTTATTTACTAATGGCACTGAACACGGAATCCAGGTCTTCTGCAATGAAATAGATCACCATACTTTTTATTATCAATTTGGACACTTGGTCCCCCTAAGTTGCTTAGGAGTGGCTTGAACTTGCTAGTCTCCTTCCTCAGCTTGCCACTGTGTACTACTATGCCCAGTCTTTTTTTAAATCCTTGCTACCCTTATTCTAGTCCCACAGAAAACCTGCTTAAATACTGTATAAATACTAGTACACCTATATATGTAAATACACAAAATATACTGGTATGTAATGTACACATTAGTACAATATTTAAACAGCTTTTTTTTTTTTGTACTGAGAATTTAACTCGACCTCATGCTTGCCAGGCAGGAGCTGTGTCACTGAGCTATATCCTTGGTCCTGAACAGCTTAAATTCAATATGTGAAGTAGATTTCTTCAAGTTGTAGGGGAAAAAAGGCTCAGATAATACATGTAAAAGGAAAGAAACTAGCAAAATTGTGAGGATAAAGTGATAAATTCTAGTCCTCAACTCAACTGAGGCAAACAAAGCAAACAAACTTATCCAGAGTGCATTGGTGGCTGTTTTCATTCAAGTGATACTCTTCAACATGGAAATAAATACTAAATGCAGGAATGAATGTCTTTGTGCTTCCCTAGTGGGCCTTTGTAACTGGGTTTTACTTGAGAATAAGGAAGTACTCCAGAACCCATGAGGGTCAGAGCTCTAAACACTACCAGTTGGCCTGCCTGGCAGCCTGATGAGAACAAACTGAGGGGCCAGTCTTCTCTCTAGACAATAGCCGTAACTCAATTAAGAAATGTCTGAGGCCTGGGAGATGGCTCAGTAGAATGCTTGCCTAACAAGCGCAAGGGCCTGAGTTCAATCCCTGGTTCCACCAAAAAAAAAAAGAAGAAAAAAGAAATATCTAGAACTCAGTCCATTCTAATTTAATTAAGGGAACTGCAACTGAAAATCCAAGTAAGGTTTTTTTTAATTTTTTTTTTTTTTTATTTTTAGGGAAGGGTCTACAGGGTGTCCAGGGTCTCACTACCAGATCAGATTCATAGTGATTCTCCTGTCTACAGCCTCCCTAATGCTGGGATTACAGGTCCGCGTCACCAAGCCCAGTCTCAACTGCTGTCTCAGCACACCCCTGGCAGGGTGGCATGGCAGGCCAAGGGATCAAATCCCCTGCCCCTGTGACTACTTGCAGGTGCTTTAATCTGCTGAGCTATTTAGCCGGCCCAAGTAAGGTTTTTTGAGACAAGGTCTCAATATGTACTTCAGGCTGGCCTCCAACTCATGGTGATCTTCCAGCCTCAGCCTTCCTGAGTGCTGGAATTACAGGCATCTTTCACCATGCACAGCCCCCAGCCAATATTTAAAAACCAGAGCTAAACCTGCCCCGCCCTGGGGGCAAGCTGAGCTGGCAACAAGACTGGGCATAGTGGTACACACCTGTAATCCCAGTACTGAGGAGGCTGAAAACAAGAGGATCACTAGGGGTCCAAGCTGTGTAGTAAGACCCTGTACCAAATTTAAAAAAAAAAAAAAAAAAAAGCTAGAGCATAACCTGATATTTAACACAGGATAATGGATTTGAATTGCTTTTTCTTTCTGCAGTGTATTTTAGGAGCAAAAATTTACAGCATGAAAAAGTGCTAGCATATTCTCTGGTTACTATTTACATTTTAAATTTTAAAAACTCAGGCTTTTTTTTT
>NW_004524792.1:1301530-1312365 GCF_000260255.1 Octodon degus
GTGTGGCCAGCTCAGCCCACCAGGGGGCGGGGCTGGCTGACATGTGGTGCTGGGGGATTGAACCGCGGTCCCTGATGCTTTGCCAAGCTAGTTCCAAGTAGGTGCTTTAGACCACTGAGCCATCTCTCCAGCCCCAAAAACTCAGGCTTTGACACAATGACAAAACAGATTTTAAGCCCAGCCCCCCAGTACAGGCGCGTGCGTAAACGTACTCACGCACACATGCACACTGTACTGAGGACTGAATCCACAGCTACATCCTGTCTTTTTTTGAGACAGGGCCTACTGAAGTTGCTAAACTGCCCAGCATAGATTGGAACTCCCAGGATCCTCCTGCCTCAGCCTTCTAGAGTGCTGGGATTACATGCCTGTGCCACCATGCCCAGTTTAGCCCAACACTGTTAGAATCTAAATCCAATGCTCTTTTTTACTAGCCATTCCCTCTTAATTGCTATGGCTCAAAATGACAAAAATTATAATTTTACATTCTCCCTAAGTAGGGTCCCTGCATGACCTTTGCAAGGACCAATTCTTCAGGTTTATTCTGAGAATCCACCTAACCCTCACATTTGGTTAATTGTACCTAACATGATAAAGAAGTACACCTAGCAGTAAGAACTTAGGGGACAAGGAGGCTGTCAGACAAAACTGAGAGAATCAGTGACCTCATGGGAAAAAGAAGACCAACCAGGCAATTGAAAACAACCTTTTCCTTTATTAGCACCCAACTCAGACAGAGGATAGTTATCTTTTGAATGATCTCTAACACATACACATCAAGCCCACCTTCACTTGTTAGGTAGTCAAGACTTTTTGTTTCCAGTACCAGGGATCAAACTCAGGACCTTGTGCTTGCCAGGCAGGTGCTTATGCTGCTGAGCTATATCCCCAGCTAGTCAAAATTTTAAAGTCCATCCTCATACAGAAGCTAAAGCCCTCCCTGGACTTCAGTTACTATTGTCTGGACATTTTCTACATTCATTATACTACTGTGGAGGTGAAGGAATCTGTGCAGTACTCTCTGTGTATTGTAATTGAAATAGAGCAGAGGGTTCGTCCTATTGCCAATAGTTTACCATTTTCAAGAATCCTGTCTCCATTTTACTATAACAGCATGCCCAACTGATGCTGACAACAGCAATACCACTTTTCTAGTTGTAAATCATGGCTTAGAACCTTAACTTATAAGCAGCATTCCTCCCAAGATTGCAAACTTTCACTGCTACGATAATTAATTTTCCACTCACCATTGTAACTAAATTCTGCAATCTAATTCCACAAATAATCAGCTAGAAGCTCCAGTGGCGCAATCTAATTCCACAAATAATCAGCTAGAAGCTCCAGTGGCGCAATCGGTTAGCGCACGGTACTTATATAACAAATAATCAGCTATGTCAAATACTTCTGTAAATCACAAAAGATAACCTTTCCTCATGCAAAAAGCACGTTAGGACCCCACTTCCCATCTTTGTTGGCAAGCTCCAGGGCTGCACCAGAATTATGACCAGGAAGAGGGCAGCACTGTGCTGGGCCTGGCTGTGCTCTTCACCTGCGTAACATGTTCACTGCTTACAAAACTGACCTGAAGCCTGTGGCGCAACACAAGCTGAGTCTTTAGGAACCGCCCCCACCTCTTTCTGTGCAAGTCCTTCTCCATCCTACCACGCACTGTCCCCACACACAGCTGCCTGCACCTCCCGCTTCCTGCTCACAATGGCACACCCTTCGATTACTAGCACCTATCAGATTTAGACTGTCACAACACAGCAATTTCCCTTAATTCACTTTCACTCCCTCCCCCCTCCCCATGGTCTCACTATGCACTCCAGGCTGGCCTTGAGCTCCCTTGTAGCCCAGGCTGGTTTCAAACTTGAAATTTTCCTACCTCGGCCTCCAATAGGATTACAGGTGTGTGCCACCACACCCAGCTCCCTTAGTACTCTTAAGCAACTTGAGAAAACAAAACAAAATGGCTTTCAAGAAAACACGGCTGTGCAGTTATAAGAGTAAACAACCAATGCCCTACAGGGTACTGTGTTGCTAAGTTGATGTTCAATGGGTTAGGAGAATTCAGTGAGGCTTCCACGGAAATTTTCAACCTAGGATGATTTTGTCTGCCTATAACCTCACCTTGAGCCAAGGAGGATGTGCACGATGCTTTGCAGTTTTTCCTACATTGAGAAAGATAGCTTTTTCTGAGGTGCTGAGCCAAAATGGACATTCTTTGGGGTGTTACAAAGTTAGGGTTAAGCCTTAATGGAATGGGAAAACATTTCATAGCACAAAATTTTAAAAACTAGAAGGAAAATGCCATCACTGAAGGTGGCACAATTCTAATGTGACTGAGTAGCTATTATCAAGCACAATTCATGGAAGGATTTTTTAAAAATTCATTTTAATGAGAAAAACAAAACTGCAATGAAGCAGTTTCAAAACAAGTTAGTAGGACAGTTACAATAAGTCTTCCTAGTAATTATTCACTCTGGGCAAATACTTAAAAAAACAAAAACTTTCTGAAGACACTGGAGAATCACCAGAGGCAGGCAGACACAGAGGAAGAGTCTATGTCTGGAACCAGCCAGTGAGGTTTGTTTTGGCTTTATCAAAACAATTTTTAACCTAAAAGTAGGCCCAGTCCATCTCCAGCAGGGTAGCTAAAACTAAGGAAAACAGGCACCTCAACACATCCCACCAGCTTGACCCACCAGGGCACATCATGACAGTCTCATAGGGAGCTTGTACCACTGGTGGTACTAAAAGATCCAATCACTTTTATCAGTCTTTACTATTAATAAAAAGCCACCCACTGGTATAGTTACTGCCGGTGGTTCATGATGCCCAGCAGCAAGAAAACCACCACCACGGAAAAGTGGGAGCCTCAGGAAAGAAGCGTCAGACTAGGTGTGGTGAAGTGCCGCACTGTTTACTGATCCTGTGACAGGCTCAGCACAGAGCCCCACTGAAGAACAAAGCCAACACAACGGAGGTGGAGAGCAACAATAATATAGTCACTCAAGAGCTCCAGGACACTATCCAAAATTATATTCAGCATGGGGGTGGGGAATTGCACAAACATTTTCAAGGGAAAAAAATGCCAATTACTGGACGATATCAAGACCTCTATAGCCACGCATATGCCTATACAGAAAAATATGTCCAATGACTGAGAAAACATGCTGACACTTGAAAATGCCACTATGAGCCCTTCAGCTACCAAACTAAATGCAGCAGCTCGAGAATGGGGCAGTGCCAACACTCCAGAAAACCATAGGCAATTACAAAGGAAAAGCTCAGCCTAGGTTCACTGCTCCATTATTTGTAATTTTTAGCCAGTTATTACAGAAGGTACTAAGCCACTTTACAGGAAGAAAAAAGGGGCTCAAGGTCACAATTTATAGGACTTAAGTTCTGGCTTGTTTGCTTTTCTTGGGGGGAGGGGTAATGTTGGGGCTTGAAAGTAAGGTTTGGCAAGTGATAGATGGTAATCTAAAAAGAACCGAGCTATACTCAGAACCCTAAGCACTTTTAAAGCATTGAGTTGAAAGATTTTTGGTTGAAAAGCCTTAGAGCTAACCAATTATGTAGAAATTAATATAACAGAATAGACAATGCCTTTGAAGATGTACATAGTCAAAATTTTGCTTTCAGGACATTTAGACTTCACTCATATTTTTCTAGAATCCTTCTAATATCCCACTATTTGTGAATGATGTAAAACATCGGACATACAATACAATGCTATGCAGCATTAAAATGACAGGACAGAAATACTACTGATAAGATGATCAAAATTTTTTTTAAAAGATGATCAAAACACATTAGGGGGAGAGCAAGGTGTGGTGGTGCATGCCTGTAATCCCAGCACTTGGTAGGCTGAGGCAGGATGATCAATGCGAGTTCAAGACCACCCTCAGCTACAAAGTGAGTTCAAGGTTAACCTGAAATGCATAGTGAGATCCTGTCTCAAAAGGGGGAAAAAAAAAGCTTTGGATTTTATTTTTTGAGCTTATTCTATTTGTTCTACTTAGTGTTGTTTTCCCTACAACAACTTCTGTAATAAAAAAAAAAAAACACGTACTTGTCAATAAATATTTATTGGATACATCACACAGCTATTTATAAAACATTTTCTTTTTCTTTTTTTGCGGAGTTGGGGATTGAACTCAGGGCCTTGCGCCTATTCAACTGAGCTATCTCCCCATTCCCCATACAACATTTTCTTGCAGAGTTACTGCTCCTTTATACCTTTTGCCTCAAAAACAAACCAATCTGTGTACGCATTTCTACTCTTCCTGTATCAACAGACTAGGTCTGATCTAAAGCCTCTTTTATGTGTCCCTGCCTCTCACCCCACCGAAACCCACTGTGCCCTTGGTCCCACCCAGTAATCCATCCCAACCAGAAAGCTGATCATATCCCTCCTCTAAAACCTTTTTGACTCCTTGGCCTCAAATAAGATAAAACCTGGCTCAGCAGGGCACACCCTGGCCCTTCTCTGCCTCCGTCAGGGGAACACACCACGCTTCTTCAAGCCACTAAGTTTTTCATATAGCCTGTCCACCTACAACACCCTCTGATCCCTTCTGTTAGTATTACTTCCAGGAAATATCTCACCCCACCTTCAAACCATATTGGATGGCTCCATCCAAATAGATCTTAACACTGCATTTCGCATTGTGTCTTAACGTTTTTACATGAAACTAACACACCAGAACAAGAGCTGTTTATATCCATTTTTCTGATGCCTTTAAGAAAACAGTACCAATCTCAACAGAGATGTAAAAATGCAAGTACTCAATAGCATTTGGCACACAGAAATCACCGCCTGTCACCTATCACTACCGTAACGCAGTGGCAGTGGCGGCTGGACCCAACAGTGGACGACGCACAGTAGCACCTTAAAATTTACTCAAAGACTGAACTGAGCAGGACGACTCTTTCGTACGGCTGGGGGGACAAGGACGAACGGCAAGGTCATAGAGCTACCAGCAGCAGAAAAGCCCCGGGCCAGGGCGGGTCTCACTCCAGGGCCACGAACTGTCGCCGCTGACGCACGCTGGCTCCTCTCGCGGAGAACCACTCAGCCTGTTCCCCGGCTGGAAAACCAACCAACCACAAACGGCTTCTCTCCGGCAAATGCCCTATTATCATGTCTCCTGGCATCCCCACTTTAAAAATTAACTCGAGTGTTTCAAGCTGCCTGCAGTCAGCTTCCGTGTCTCTAGTGCAGAGATGGACTTGGATCTCGAAAGGCCACGACCCCCGCTGGGCGCGGGTGACCGCGGTGTCCTTGCAGAGATGGTTTGGTGCAGTTATTCACCGAGCGCTTCCGACAGGAAAAGCGCTAGTGCAGGAAATGCAGGTCTGACCGCGCGCATCTGGAGCAGGAGAAGCTCCCGGACCGGGCCAGACCCGGACCCAGGAATCCCGCCCCGCGCCCCGCACTCCGACCTTCCCGCGCCGCAGGACAAGGCCGCCGCGTCCTCGCCCCGCCGCCGCCGGCCCTCCAGCGCACCTCCACCGGCGCCCGCCGCCAAGGGGGCCTGAGACAAGGGAGGGCGGCGGCAGAGCCGGGCTGTCGGCAGCCTCCTTACCCACGAGGCGGTGAGGCCTGCCGCCCGGGCCCGCAGCGCCAAGGAGAACATGGCGACCCCGCGGTCCCCCTTGCCAGGCGGGAGGCCCGAATCCCACAGCGCCAGGACGCACAGCGTGCGCGCTACCGCGCACGCCAGCGAGGCTTACGCACGGCGCGCCCCTGCGCAGATGGGCGGGGCCAGCGGGTCGCGCGGAGGCTGCTGGGCACTAGGGGCGGAGCCTCCGAGGAGCGGGGCGGGGCAAGGAGCGATTGCCTTTGCTGGGAACCAGGACGGCCTGTCTGGGTGGTTGAGGAGGTAACACTGCTCCCTGGATACCGGGGGCGGTGTTGGAGGGTTGGGGTGGGGGAGGTTGCAAAGCCGACCTAGGTTATGGGGCGTGCCCCCGGGGGGGGTTCACCAGTCCTCCTGTATTGAAGTCCACTCCCGGGATCCCAGCGCTCTACAAGGCTGAGGCTGGAGGATTGCAGGTTAGCGATTTAGTGAGACCCTGTAGGCTGGGGATGTAGCTCAGAACGAAGACCTCGGGTTAAATCCCCAGTACTAAAAATGAGTCAGTCAGTTAATTCACTGCAATCCACTGCAAATCTCTGCAAATCATGGAATCAAGGCCCAGAAGCCAGGGCTCCCAATTTCTTTGATCTAGGGCTGGGGTGAGACCGTGAGTCTACAGTGTGCTTGGAAATAATGAGGACTGGAAAATAATGGAAGTGAGATTAGGGGCGGCAGAACTGTGGGGTGGTCACCTCTGGTCTTCACACTTGCGTGCATAGCAGACATTTTCCATGATTAAACTCAGAAAGCCACTTCCTTCTTGGTGTTTGTTTGGTCACCTTGGGAAATTCTGGTCTGGGTCTCGATGTCCTCCTGTCCCTTCTCTATCACCATCAGTGCCTCTCATCCCTTCTCTGCTATCATAAACGCGTAAATAGTTTCAGGCCTTTCACAGCAGCACAAGGGGTTTCAAAGCTTACCTCTGTGCATTCAAAAAGAGGCCGTGGAGATGGCTCAGTAGCATAAGGCCCTGACAAGCTCAAGGGCCTGAGTTCAATCCAATAAATAAATAAATACAAACAAACAAAAGCTAAGGGGGCTGAGGAGATGGCTTAGTGGAATAAGCACTTCCCTGGCAAGCGCAAGAGCCTGAGTTCAATCCCTGGTTCTGACCAAAAAAAAAAAAAGCTAAGGTATCCTGTTACAGCCCTTGCTGTCACTGGCCAGCACCCATCCTTCTTGTCATGATAATGGGAATAAAAGAATTTACAAATACAGCCTCCGTGGAAGGGAAGAGAAATGAAGGGAAAAATTCAAGCTGAGTAGCAGCAGAACAACAGCACACTGATGAGCAGGCTGACCGGCTCTCCCACCAGAACGTCCCAGCAGGGCTTGTTTGGACTGACTGATTGACCGATACAAGTTCTCTATAAATTGCCTGGGCTGGATGCGGCTTTCCATCCTCCTGCCTTTGCCTCTCAGTGTGCTGGATTACAGAAGACCAGCTGTTACATAATTCAGCCAGGGGCTGGTGGATCCTTATCTCAGTTCTGCTTTCACAGTTGACTCCTCACAACTTGAGGAGCAGCTCAGTTCCCATGGGGGGAGTCCTCAGGATTTGGGGGCGGTCTCAGGCCTATGAGACTGCTGGAGCCCAAGGCGGCTACAGCTTTAGAGCCATAGGGACTCTGGGAGTAGGTGGTCTCAGTTTTGAAGGGTGGTGAGGTTAGGTTAGGTAGATTTAGGACTAATAAGCCTTGTTTCGCCAGTTTTTAGAAGATGCCCCTAAATGCCTGATTCACCTGGATACAGAGCAGAGAAAGGTTTGACCCAGAGTTTCACAAAGTGATGGTCAAGCTTTGCTCTACTTTAGCTACCTGCTGGGCACCGGTAGGCCCAGTGGAAGTCACGGCTTTTGGCAAGAACCACTTTTAAGGCCCCATCTGTCTTAGGAGAAAACATAAATCATACTCATAATGAGCAGTGGGTTAGCAGTCAGGTAACTGCTCTGTGTCCAATGTCTCTGCTTAGCTCTTAACTGTGTCTCTGTGAATCACATCTTACAGATTCTGGAACTCAAGACACAGAGAGCGTCCAGCCAGGGGCCCGATGCCTTGGCTCCCACTCTCTGGCTTTATCCTTAATGTGCTTGCCGCTTCTAAACCAGCTCACATTTTATTATAGTTACCTAAGTCTATGTAATACCCTTGCTAAGAATGGTCTCACATTTGTTGTTGTTGTTGTTTTATTTTTTGAGACAGGATCTTGCTATGTAGTGGAGGCTGGCCTCAAACTCTGAGTGATCCTCCTGCCTCTGCCTCCTCAGTGCTGGAATTACTAGCATGATCCATGGCAAGTTCTTAAAATTCTTATGCAAAACCAAAACAGGTCACAAATTAAATACAAACCTGCAAATGGGTGATACTAGAGGCACGAGTTCTCTACATCTGCCTCTGCTGGACTCTCAGGGCCTCCTCTGCCTTCCTTACTTGGAGTTATCCTCAAGAACCACCCACACCCCAAAACCTGCCTCCACTGCTGCTGCGCTTGCCACAGATGACAGCCTCGCTGGGTGCAGACGCCTTCCTTTCTCATCTTGTACTGTGCCGCACATATAGATGCCATTCAGGAAATATTTATGGCCTGAATCAAAATTGTGCACATACTGTGCTTATCTAAAAGGGTCGTCGGACCTTGGCTAGAATGTAGTTAGTGTACATGTGTTTGGGAGCAATAGCAGGTTCTGACGAGCAGTCCCAAGGTGGGTTAATTCAGCCCCTCCAGACCACCCTCTCATCTCAGCCAGATGACAGCATCCTAAGTGAGGAAAGGACCTCTTACCTCTGTAGTGTCCCCATGGCTCTCTCCCTCATGGGTGTCACAGTGGCTAAGAGAGCAGCTCTGGAAACAAGCTGTGGTGGTTTACACACCGGCTCTATTGCATTCTAGCTGTATACCATGGCAAATGGGCCTTGAGGGGCTTCCACTCAGCAGCAGTACTTTGTCACAGCTTTGTGACAAGGCTGAAGAGTCTACCACTGTAACATTCTTTCAGAAATACCTAGCTCAGAGTAAATGCTCATCTAGTTAGTGTGGGGCCATCACTATTCCTGACCCAGGACTTTGACTCTGTCATTGTGATGAGGTCTCACTGGGAAGGAGAATGGAAAGCAGGGAGGGCGGAGGGAAGAACAGCATCTTTTGGAGTTCACTTTCAAAAAAAATTGAGGACTGGCAAGATAGCTCAGCAGTCTGAGCACCTGCCTGGCCAGTGCAAGGATCTGGATGCAATCCTCACACCACATGCAGCGCCGGCCCCACCCCCCAGGCACGCATGCAGACCACCAAAGCCGGGTGTGGTGGCACAGGCCTGGAATCCCAGCACCAGGGAGGCTGAGACAGGAGGCTCAGTATGAGTCCAAACTGTGTATGAGACCCTGTACCAAATAAATAAAATAAATATATTTTTTTTTAAATTGAGTCTCACTGTGTAGTTCAGGCTGGCCTTAAATAAACTATATAGCCCAGGCTGACCTCAAATTCTGGGCGATCTTCCTGCCTTAGCCTCCCAATGTTGGGATTATAGGTTTGCACCACTTGGGCTGGCCTTAATCCACAGAAACAGTGTGTATTCCACTATTATCTACAGTAGCCATGGACTTTCTCAGGTCCTGATTTCACACTGAGGTGAGGGGGGAATGCAAGGTTAGTGAATAAATTATTCATTGTTCTTCCAAATTCAGCTCTAGAGTCTTCTCTAAAGGGGAAGTGAAAATCAAAACAACCAGTAATGTAACTACTCAAACGTCAAGATAAGGCTGTTCTGTGTTTTGTTTTGTTTTAAAGGGTAAGTGGAGTGTCACTGGGGCTGTTGCCAGACTCGAGTTGCTTGTTACTTCCCTAACTCAGGACCACATCCTGCCAGGCTTCATGGCTAACATGAAATTTCATGCTAGAATTTGATCCCTGCTTCTCTAGCAAGAAGTCAAACCAGCTGTGTTACATAACTTTCCTGTTGCTGTGAAAAAAATACCTAAAATAATGAGCTTAGGGGAGCCTGGGGAGATAGCTCAGTAGAATAAGTGCTTGCCTGGCAAGCTCAATGGCCTGAGTTTGATCCCCGGTTCCGCCAAAAAAAAAAAGATACAAAAAAAAAAAAAAAAAAAAAAAAAAAGAGCTTAAGAAGAGGAAAGCTTTCTTTTGGCTCAAATTTTGGAAGCTGTGATCCATTATTGGGTGTTGCCAGTGCTGTGGGCATGGGCTTCCCCTCACAGCAGGGAGCACTGCAGAGCCAGCCACACCAGGATGCAAAGGAAGGAAGAAAAGGTCTGGCTCCTGTGATGCTGTTTGTCACCGGCACATCCCACATCCCCAATACAGACCTCTTGCTAGGCCCCACCTCTTAAAGCTGCCGTCACCTCTCAATAGTGCCACGCTGAGGACTAAGGTCACAACACAGACATTTGAAGGACGTCCCAGTTCCAATCTGGAGCAGCAGAGATAAGTCTTGCCTAATAGCTTGTCAAACTTCTGTGACTGCTAATAGCTGGGGTTGGAAATGGATGGAGGAATAGCCTCTCATCCAGAAATGGTTGGGGTACAAGTAAGATCAGCCTCTGCAGGGGGCACTGTCACATATGTATTCAGTTTCTTACCATGAACATATGCTAAGGAAATAACTGGGAAATACAGAAAATACACATCACAGGATTGTTCATCATCTTGGAAATACAGAAGCCATGTAAATGATGATCGGTAGAAAACTGAGTAAATGAGTTACAAAAGCAGTATGTTGCTCTGTAGTGTTAAAATAATGCAGATCAATATTATTGTAAAGGGCAGGTGTTTGTTAAATTTAATTTTTAAAATTATAGACGGGGATGTGGTACATGCCTGTAATCCTAGCACTCAGGAGGCCGAGACAGGAGGATTACTGTAGTTTTAAGGCCAGCTTGGGCTATGCAGTGAGTTCAAGGCCAGCCTGAACTACAAACCAAATTATACAAAGGCTGATCAAAAATATGGTGTGGCGGGCCAGCCACATAGCTCAGTGGATTAAAGGGCCTACAAGCAGGCACAGGGGACAAGGGTTCGATCCCTGGGGCCCTTGGTGCTGGCCCAGCCCCCCGGGGCGTGCTGAGAGGGCAGTTGAGACTGGGTCTGGTGGTACATGCCTGTAATTCCAGCTCTTGGGAGGCTGTAAACAGGCAGATCATTAAGAGTCTGATCTAGTGGTGAGACCCTGAA
>NW_004524792.1:1312465-1315875 GCF_000260255.1 Octodon degus
TGTAGAGTGTGCCTAAGGAGAGTCACATAGAGAGAAAACATTCTCTCAGGCTTTCACAGAGAGCACATTGGGCATGCAATGGCCGTAACTCATCCACATGGCTGACACTGACAAAGGTTGTACTATCTGAGGTACAGACTCTCAGGATAAATCCTGAGGGGATTTCACTGACCTTTATCAGATCCAAAAGCTACACCTCTTCTTGCATAGGTCTTGCTTTATCTTGGTCTTACCATCCCACAGAAAAGTATAAAAACGAAGTATAAGAAGTAAAGCCATGCTGTTATGTTGAGGTGTAGGGGACTCAGGTCAACAATTTCTGACATTTCCAGTGAAGAGCAAGACCCAATACTACTATGGACTACTGGACTCTTAGAATATTTTGCTGAGTTAACACACCTATATTCAAATGACAGAACAAAAAAGGGTATAGAGATGAATGTCCATTTTGTATCTGTGTATTCAAAATGGTTAGGATACATAGTTACATTCTCTTAATGAATAGAGGGATTTGTAATAGTGTTTGTAAACAGGATATCATGTCTGCATCTTGTACAGCAAATAACCACTAGGAAGAGAGTATGCAATGTGTTAATTGTTGAAATTGTCATACCAATTTGATTTGAAACTGTCTCATTGCTATTTGTCTCTCAATAAAATGATGGAAAAAAATATATATATGTGACCAGAAATTCATTTTCCACAGTTAAAGATATCATTTTATAGTGATAGAAGTGTAACCAATAGCAGCACAATTTTTTCATTTTTTATGCATTTAGTACAGGGTCTACAGGGTCTCACTACATAGATCCGATTTGTGATTCTCCTGCTTTGAGCCTCGCAAGTGCTGGAATTAGAGGCGTGTGCCACCATGCCCAGTCTGCTGCAGTGTCAGCACGCTACAGGGATAGGGCCTGCATAGCATGCCAGGGATTGTACTTCCACTGCTGTACTCTGCCTAAGCGGGCGCTTTGGTCCCCTGAGCTATCTGGCAGGCCCTTATGGTAACACAATTTATAACAGCTGAATTTTGCAAAAACAGATGACGAGATTCAAAAACGTGGTGTTTGCCACTCTGCCCTAAGGAAGGATAAACCTGAGTTATCTGATAGTTTGAAACCACAATATTAAGTGAAATTAATCAGACACACAAGCTTAAACATCATGTGGTTTTATTACATTTGGCTGAAAACCTCATGTTATAATACATGGGGCTTTTTCAGAGATGGCTGTATCTGGTGATTTGTTCATGGTGCAATGCTAGGATAAAGGGTACTAGGTTTAAGGGCGGATGATTACTGAATCAGTCCACTGACTGGTTGACACCACCCTAATCACTGTAGACTGGATAAATTCAAGTTAGAAAGAGGATTTCCCGTCTCTGGCTTGCTTTTCTACCTTCTGACGCCATGAAGTGTTTCTCTTCTGTAATGCCTGTCTGCCATGCCACCCTATGTTGGTGCCAGCTGATCATGAACTGAAGCTAAATAAAACATTCCCCTTTAACTTCAGGTGTACGTAATAGGAAACTGGGAGACCTTTTTCAAATGAGAAAAGGAACAAAATATGGAGGGCGGAGAGAAGGAAAAAAGGGAAAGGGGATGAAAAAAAACAAAAACAAAAAAAACCAGTTAAGAGCTTCAGGAACTGAGAAGGGGAGCAAACAACGGAAGGAGCAGGGAGTACAGGGCTGGGGGTGAGGGAACTGAGGGGAGCTGTGTGCACGCCACAACTGACCATGACAACATATAATCATCATGTACTGAAAACTGTGTACTAATACAAATTTTAAAAAATTAAAAAAGAGGGTGGGGGATAGAGCTCAATGGCACTGCACCTGCCTGGCAAGTCCAAGGTCCTGAGTTCAATTCCCAGTACCAAATAAACACAAAATAAAGGGTGTCATTGGTTCAAGTGCTGACTGCAATATGACTTCTGTAGGAGATATTAATTAAAGGACTGGGCAATCAACAGTAACATAGGGCTTCAACATCTGGCCAAAACCCGATAAATTAGCTCTCACACATACAAAAAAATGAAAAAGCCCACCTAGCGTTTAATAAAAATATGCATAAAATATTTGTGATATCCATAAAGTTTATTTTAAAAAAACTGTTAAAAACTAACCATACAGGAATATTTAATATACTTAAAAAGTCTGTTCCCCATGTTGAAGGAAAATACATTTGCAACATCTTCCAGACATCATCTTTATAAAAGTAAAACTTCTAGATGCTGAAATGCACTACAGTAGACTCTATAGTTTATACTTTAGTCACAGGATTAGAATTGTTTCTTCCTATCCCCCCACCCCAGTGTGGCAGTTATCACTCTTAAGTTAATGACATTCAATCATGTTATATTACCATAGGTCCTTAAATAGAGTACACACTGTTTATTTACTAACAGAGCAAGTCTTCTCTATTTGATGTCACATAATTATTTCCAATAAGCATTTGATTTAAATACAAATAAAAATACTACATCCCATGATTGTAAACATTCACCAAGAGCTTCCAGAGTACAATGAGTCACAGAGGCGGCCCCAGTGTTGCTCATTCATCTGGACACTGCTGAGACTAGGAACAGCTGTTTTGAAGGCAAGTACTGCAATAAGCCTTCCTTGTATTTAAGAAAGTAGTTCTGTATATATAGTTTGGAAACACCTGAAAGTCATTCTAGAGACTACGTAATTAAGCACCATTTCCACTTACCTGAAACATAGTTAAATTCAGCAGTATGTATGATCATAAATATTAGAAATTAAAAATAACTGGGTCTCCAGTTCCCTCCTGTGGACATATACAGAGTACTGAGTTCTGACTGGTACTAACAGGAACCACCATGCACACCAAGGGCAGTTAACTCCCCAGGGCCACATGCAACCCATAAATCTGAGGCACAACTATTACTTCTGTCCATGGATGCTATACAAGCAGATTTAAGGCTGTATTCGGCTATAAAGAGTTCTATCTTCTCTTTTAATATTTCATGTAGACCACATACATGATTCAAAATTTTGTAGGATGGGGGGCGAAAAGTCCCCAAATAATTTTTTAAATACTATTCTCCTTACAATTCTTAGTCAGCATATTTACATAAGGGAGTGGAGAGTATTCATACTTAAAACCATTTTTAAAAATGCAGTGCAGATTTTCAATTTCCCTTGGATTATCTTCATTTTCATCTTCTGACTTTTGGCTGACTTCACATTTGTCAGATTGTTCACTGCAGTTCTTAAGCAAATCTCATATTATCTCCAAGAATAAAAATTTAAAAATATTCACTGCCACCCACTTTGGGACAGGCTTGGCTGCAAAGAAAATGGTGTTCCTGGTGTTGAGGGGTAACTGGGAAAGCCATCAGGCTGAGCTGGGTAGCTTTCTAGAGCTGAAGCTGAATGGACCTGC
>NW_004524792.1:1316435-1338399 GCF_000260255.1 Octodon degus
CTGCGAAGGATTCTGGGAAAATCCAGGGATACCTGGGAGGGACAGAAGGCCTGGAAAAACAGAGCTGCCTGCAGCCTGGAGTCCAGATGATAAACTACAATTGACAGAAAAACAGGTCAAACTGCAGATAAGCCAGGTTGCTTATGTATTTGTCAAACAGTATCTTAAGATATATAAACAAACCAATCTATTCCTCTGATGGAAGGAACCAGGAAATCAGTCACTCCATTTCAATTAAATTCTGAATTCAACATATCTGTTTGACAAATATTTTCCCTGCTATATGCAAATTGCCAAATACAGATCCTCCTTTGGAAAGAACTATAGTATCAGTCACTCAATTTCTACTGAATATTATTCTGAATTTAGTAAAACTATGGTTCACCTATTAATTTCTGCTATACAGAAGTTAAATTACCAAATATTAAGTCCTAAAATTGTTAATAAGCACTGATATTTATATATTTATCTTAGCATCACTGAAGAGCCATAAAATGTTTTAGCACTGACTGAAGTTTTTGGTCCAGAAAAACTTAATTTAGGACAACCAAATAATTAAATTTTGACTTTCCTATGAATAACAGGAGGACCATGAACTAAATTTAGGTGAAACCATTTCATCCTGTTTGCAAACCACTCACTTACCCAGCTTGTGCAACAAGAGCAGAGTTGAAATTAGAACTAAACGCTGAAGCAAATCCTGGGAGGACGGGCGCTGGTGAGGCAGCTGTGGCTGCAACAGGCAGTGGTGTGACAGCTGTGACCGTAGAGGGCGCCTGGAGCCCCGGGAATGAGGGGAGAGCAGGGGGAACACTAGGGGTACTGGAGACTGAAAAGCCAGGGTAGGAAGGATTTGAAGAGGGGAGAGGGCCTTGGGTAACGGAAAAAAGGGAGGGGACAGCAGTAGACAAGTTGAGGGGGAAAGGTGCTGCCGAGACTGGTGCCGAGGCAGAGAGTCCTGAGAGAACAGCTGCTGTAGAGCTAGGCGGAGGCATGGCTGTGGAGCCGGCAGAGCTGGATGAAGTGGTTATTAAGGACCCAGGAAGAGATACTGATGGGTTAAGAGAGGGGCTGCCGGGTAAAGGGAAACTATTGGTCAAAGAAGTAAAAGGAGGAAGAGCAGTAAATACTGGAGCAATAGGAGTGGAGGAAGCATGTGGCGCAAGGGAAATGGAGGAAAGGGGATTTGCACCATTTAAGGGAGTACTCAAACTGGAGAGACTTGATAATGCAGGATTAAGGCAAGTAGACAAACTGATGGGCACTGATGTAGATGTGTATGCACGGCCCAGTGTCCCTGACAAGCCTAAAGTGCCACAAGGGGGATTCGTGGAATGAGACGGGCCTTTAAAGGCAGAGGGAGTAGGACTGGTAGGCTCAGTTTTGATCATAACAGGAATAGTTGTCACAGCAGGGGCAGATGAAATGTGCAGGTCTGAAGTACCTGGGTGGGGGCCATGCAAGAGTACAGCTGAAGAGCCACAGCTCACCGGCACTGGTGTTGAAGAGGACGTAACAACAGTCAAAGGAGACTGTATGGGCAGTGTAGTGGGAGTGGTGGTTGAGGCAGCCACAGGAGACGGCAGGCCTGGGAACATGGCCAGCCCAGGAGTGGAAGACCTCTGTGGGGCAGGAAGGGCTGATGGGGCATAGCACTTGTTAGGGGCTGAGGCAGAAGGGTCAGAGCTTTGATTAGTAAGAGAAGATAACGAAGCCAGCCCACTTGTAACAGCAGATGACAAAACAGAGGAGTTGATTAAACTGGTGTCATTCGAAGTCAGAAAGCCTTTTAAAGCAGACAAAAGAGGATTATTTATCCCAAGTGAACCAGCAACACTGGGAACAGAACCACTGGTAATCACAGAAGGGGCTGGGTTGGATATGCTTTGGGAGGTTGGTGCTAAGGGCAAAGGGAGACCTGCAAAAACTGATGACAATGAGGCAGAACCGGGGTTACTGGTAGAAGCAGCAGTAGTGTTGGTAGAAAAGGAGAGGCGAGCATAAGGAGCAGAAGTGGAAGCCAACGTTTCACTGGAAGCGAGAGTGGACCGAGGTGTAGATGCAGCCTGAGGGGCCAGGGCTGGAGGAGCAGAGGGAGCTGGCAATGGCACTAGACCAGAAAAAATTGGAGGAACAGGAGCAGAGGTTGTACTGTGGATGGAAGTTACAGGTGCAGTAGGCAAAGAAAGGGTCCTGATCACTGTTGGGTTTGGCATCGATGGCTGAGGTGTATGGATGGCTGATGAGACCTGCCCTGGGAACACAGGAAGGACAGCATTTGGTACA
The DNA here is from genome assembly GCF_000260255.1 of Octodon degus. Classification (NCBI taxonomy): domain Eukaryota; kingdom Metazoa; phylum Chordata; class Mammalia; order Rodentia; family Octodontidae; genus Octodon; species Octodon degus. The sequence continues at coordinate 1,318,722 of NW_004524792.1, forward strand.
TTCATTCCAGCAATGGTGGCAGCCACTGATGCTGATGGGTGATTTACTGCCTTGACTGGTGATGCGGTGGGGACAGGAGTTGCAGCAAGTGTTGAAGGATTAGAACCATGAGGTGAAAAGAGTTGACTTGCTGGGGTGGAAAATGCTGTGGGAGAAAAAAAGAGGGCAAATATTTATCATTCTATCAAAATGTCCAATTTGAACTCAGAGGAGGACATAATAATCTGTGTCATAATTCATAAATGTCAAAGAAAATCTATGACAGCTCCAATCAGCTAGAGCTACAATCAGGATCTACAATCAGCTCCTGCTGGCTTCCATTACCCTGATGTTAGAACCATGTTAAGCATACAACAGTTTATTTTTAAACTACAATCTCCTAATAAGGTTCAAAAAGGAGGAACAAAGACTAATTCCTTAATCATGTTCAAGAAGCACAGCATGAGCAAAGTATGCTATTATCAGTGGTACTATGACTTTCCATCTGTTTACCTCTTTCCCAAACAAAATTGTTAATGAAGACAAAAGATTGAAGTTTCCTTCATTTCTTTCCCATAGAAGTTAAATGACCTGTTCAAGGTTACAAAGCTAGTTTTTCGTTACAAAGCCAAGAAAAGAACCAGATGTCTTGATATGGGAGACCAGATAGGAAGATTAAGGCCTACCTGGCCTCTTCAATGAGCACTAGAGAAAAAAGTGGGTTAAGTATGTGCTGATGCACCACAGGAACCATTAACACAGCCGAGACTCGGTTGCGTATTGGGATATGTGCCATGCTCAGTGGAAGACAAATGCATCCTGTGTTGCCCTGATTGCTTGTACCTGTGTCTGAGTGGATGAAGCCAGAGTACACCAGTCACTGGGGGAATCTTTGTCAAAGGGAGAAGAGAGTCCCCTGGTCCTCACATTTTAACCTAGTTCTGTGTCTCTTGGGTTTCATACCTGCCCCTTGGTCAGGTATAAGCCCACACATTGACCCCCCACATCCTAACATCTTACTTATGTTCTTTCTACCCCACTAAGCTACCTCCTTTAGAAACCAGCTCAAAAGGATTCCTTAGGCACGATCCTCAGGAAAGGGAATTTTCCCACTGAGACTTATAACCTTGTGCCATAATAATTAGACTTGTGTACTGCTTCGTGATATGAGAGCTGATGCCAGTATTGGTCCCACACCAGAACCTCCTTCCTGGTCACACTTACCTTCACCTAGGGGATGATGAGACATTTAAGTGATGCTGCCATGTAGAGGCACCACCTGGGCCACATTTGATTCCACTTTCTATTATGGTGGCATTTATTCTTTTCCATGTTAAGTTATGACTAGTAATACTTGGTGAAAAACTTAAATCTAAAAGTAGAGTCTCAGCTACCATGTCTCAAAGGGGTTCTTACCATCCTGTATGTTTATGTTAAAAAAAGAGATGAGGCTTCCAATAGCAGAATATAAAATATGGATAAAGATGCCAGATAGCACTGAAATTTCATTGCAAGTTTTACAAATAGGATACAAAGTTGCAAGATTTGTTTTAAATGTTAATATGTGCATTTCATGGTGACAAAACATAGCACTATTAACCACTTGTAGGAAGTTCTGATTATCTCCTTTCCAAGAACTTTTCCAGAAACACCTCAAACACACTCAACTCAAATTGTACTCAGTGAATAACAAGGCAGACAACCATGACACATATCAGTGATCTCTGGATCAAACTTGGTACTTACTTTGATTCAGTGTAGGTTTTGACTGACTGGAAAGGTCTTCATTTTCTATATAAAAATAGATAAAAGTTGACTTTAATTTTAATCAAATTATTCAACACACTAAGAATCAGAAATAGGTCTCAAAAATGAATAGTCAAAAACACGAAGTATGCACATAGAATAAAAAAATCACAAACATAAGCTCTGAGGATTATAAATAACTGTTCATTCTACCTCCACTCTGTCCTATTCTGCTGTCTTCCCCTTAACTTGTTAGGTTTTAAATACACATTATAATTTTGTAGAGCAATTTAACCCTTCCTGGCAGACACGGATCTGAGTGTGCCACCCAGGACAAAGTGCAGCTGTGGCTAGAGGCAGAGAAGACACCCCTGAGCTCACAACCCACTACGGGCACAACTGCCTGCAGGAGTGCAGCCTGGGAGGGGGGCAGGTGCTATGTGAATGGGTTCTAAGTAAGACAGCAGATTTAAAGCAAATCACTACAAAAGTAGTCAGAGAATATGTAAGACATTTTCAAACTGGCAGGACAAGGAAGAAGATCCTAAGCAAGCCACAAAACTCAGAATTCTGAGTTGATTAAACTGACCTCAATAAAGAATCAAACTTTAATAAAAATCTGCACCCAAAGCTGTACGCTAAATCATGCTAGCAGACTGGCAAAATTAAAAACTAATACTGTCCTATATTGAAAAGGTGTGAAGAAATTGCTCACATATGCTCTTGCTGGCAGTGTAAGCTGGTACAGGGCTTTGGGAGAACAGCTGGTAATATTGAAACTGCATTACCATATCATTTCTTCATATCCCACATTCCCAATAGATGCATATAAGACTGAGATGCAAAGTGCTGGGCATATCATCCCTTGTGACTGCTTTACAAGCTGCTCTTACCCATGATGCCCAAATGGCACTGTACTTCTTAGTGACTTGTCACACTGCTCATGAGTTTTGCTACAACCTACTCGTGTTTCCACATCTGGTCCAAGGGCACCTAAGTGGAACTTTAATGTCATTTAAACGTGAAAGGGCCACCGTCACCTGGCAATGAACTTTAGACTACAGCAGGCTAGACTGCAGCTGCCTCCACTCTTCTTCCAGGCATGGGGTATCCAATCCACCTTCTTCACCCCCTACCAATACACTCAGCATAAACTGCCTTAGAGCACAGGCTCCTTTGCTCAGCTCCCCTGGTAAGTCAGATAAACATCTACTCTAAGTACCTAAAGATCCCTCAATAAAGATTTGGAGGCAGAAAGTGCTTTAGCTCTCTTCAATCTGGTAGTTAACAAAAAGCCTTGAAAAAACCCAGATACTCTGACTCTTTCTGGGTTTTTTGTGTGCAGACTCCAGTATTTCTCAAACTTGCTTGAAGATTAAGTCACCTGGATATCATTTCAAAATAAATATAGTCCTCCTTAAATCACTGAATCCCAATCTCTGAAGTAGGGAATTGAGGGTGCTTCTAACAAATGTCTAATAGCTCTAGGTCACAAAAAAACCACCTCACTGTCACTTTATCATTCTTCATACAACACTTTATTACCAGTCTCTTCTTAGCTGAACTTAATTCAGTTAAATGGCAGACATACTACTGAGCCCACAAACTGTACAGTACATTACAAAAGCAGTTCATAGGTCTAGTTTGGATTCCCCTCTTGTGAGTGTCCACGGCAGACACACAGTCACAACTCTGCTCATTCTATCTTAGCCCTCAAAATCTAAGATGTGATTTACTATAAAGCACATTCAAATTTTAGGAAAATTAAACCATAAATAAATGTATAATTTAGAACCCTTGAAATACAACACACTACAAACAGGGTTGCTTGTATACTGGAATCCCCAGCATAAAACACATTAAAAAGGTCATCTCTATTAACTGAAAGGATTACTGATTACTATTCATTTAGTTAAGTGGCAGGATCTTACAAAGTTGTCCAGCCCGGCCTCAACTTTGCAACCCTTGTGCCTCAGTCTCCTAAGTACTGAGAACACAAGTGTATGCTACCATGCCCAGCTGAACATTATTATTATTATTTTTACATCAGGCTTAATACTTTATTTTATATTTTTTTATTGAGAAACAAATAGCAATGAGACAGCTTCAAAACTGATTACGAGGACAATTTCAATAATTAGTACACTGCACATTGTTATCTTCTTAGTGGTTATCCACAGTACAAGATGCAGACAGGATATCCTGTCCAAACACTATTAGTACAAATTTTTTCATTGAATTAAGAGAAAGTAGCTGTATATCTATCTTAACTATTCTCCATATACAGATACAAAATAGTCCTTCCTTTGTATCTCCTTTTTTTGTTTAGTCCTGTCAGAGATGGGTATTCACAATGGCATCTAAATACTATAGGTGCATGAATTCAGCAAAACAATCCAACACAGTCCAGCAGTCCTCAACAGTAGTGAGTTATCCACAGAATTTGTTGACTTGAGCCTTTCATAGCTCAGCATATTAATACGGCTTTACTTTATATACCTCGTTTTTACATTTTTTTGCTGGATGGTTAAGACCAAGATAAAGCAAGACCTATATAACAAGAAATGTAACTTTTGTATCTGATAAGGTCAGTCAAGAACCCTCAGGATTTATCCTGTAACCCTGTACAGCAGTTTGCACAACCTTTGTCAGTTTCAGCCATGTGGATGAGTCACGGCCATTGCTTGACCAATTTGCTCTCTGTGAAAGCCTGAGAGAATGTTTTCTCCCCAGGTGACCCTCCTTAGGCACACTCTACATCATTGATCACATTGCTCTGTGGCCCCATAATCTCTGTGATCAGAAAATTTGGGACACAACTGAGTTAACATGGTATTACAGTATAGTGAACAGTATTATTAAAATGTTATTCTATTACTCTATATTACAAATAGTAAAATGGAAGCTCATCAAGATTATGAAAGCTGCCTGGTAGTACCAGGGATTCATATTCTGACAAGTCAGACTCATGAACTTGTGCTCCCACTGTTAGGACACACCACACTATACAACTGCCTGCTCCAAATGGATGTTTGCATATGAACATGTTAACACAACATAATACACAACACCACACAATAACATGACTTTACCTGTTCCTACTGGATTAGGAGTATATGGAGGTGGAGGGGGTACACCTGGAGCTATGACATTGGCTAATGGTACCAGACCTGCATTATTGTAAGCACCTAAAGTAAAAGTATAATAAGAAAAAAATAAAAATAAAAATAAAATAAAAATAAGAAAAAAATACATACAATCAGTATCAGTCTGCTACCAGGAGTTCAAATTGTATTATCCAGTGTTCTAATCCATACTTAATACTATCACTGTCATATGAGTTAGATCTCACATGGAAATGACAGTCAAGGGTTAAATGAAAATAGAGACCAGTAAGACAATAGGTGATTACTATTTTCCACTGGGTACCATTCCAGGCATAAGCTCACTGTACAGCAAGGCAGGCAGCAACCGTACTCAAAGTCAGCATAAGCACCTGACTCTTCTACACTGAATGCACTAATGACAGTTCTCAACACCAACCACCAAAAAAAGGTTACCATTTACCAAAGTGAAAACCCATAACAATAAATGACTAGAAATAACATACAATTAACTTATAAGGAGAATACCCTGACCAAACTGACTAAAGCTAATACTAGTCACTGCGGGTGAAATCAAATTGTCATAAACTCCATAAGGGCTGCAGGTCTTCTAAACACTAACTCTAGTACTTACTTCTAACTTAATAAACAGCAAAAAAGAAGTAGAAAGACTCCTTACTTGGTGCAATAGTAGCATGTGGCCGGCATGGAGGTATTGGATAAGGAACAGGCTTATGTGGATTGTATGTTGAAGGAGGCTAGATAAGGCGAGAAGGTACAGCAGTTAGAAGAAAATCAAATAAGCCGTCTTTTGGAAAAACAAAATTTATCAAAATGTTTAGTCTTAAGACTACTACACTAAAATGAGACAAAGGAAATTTCTAGTAAGAGCGATTTCTATCACATTTCAAGGCAGATCCTACCAAAGGAGGCTAAGTGTTTATATCAGAACCCTATCATCTCCAGTGAAGAGTTAGATCTTATCCTGAATAGGAAGCTTTTCTCTGATCTAGCCGATGTTAATCCAAAAACTGTCATCTCCTCCCATGTAACTAAGGTAATTTTGGAATGCTGCCTACCTAAGAACCTTAATGGCAACATCTTCCTATACTCATTAGGACTTCAACCTATCACTGCCATCCTCTTTGCAAAATAAAGCACTTCTTACTTTACTATTTGACATTCTGGTAAATCTCACAGAATACACAATGGATTAAGAAATTATTTCAGTTCTCCTCTCTTTTTGAAATCTACACATCCTTTTTCCACAGTTGATGGTATTCATGTGAGAACCAGAATATCTGAAGTGAAGCCATCCATACTCTGCACATTGACCCATAGAGAACATACTCATTTAGAGTAGAATTGGGAAGAGATGAGTGCCTTTATAAGTCTCATAACAACAGCCACTACATTCTCTTATGTGCATGGGCAAGGGCTGCACACAGGCCTCTAGTCCTTCAACTCCTACAAGCACTTAGCATTTATGTCATCTTCTCATGTCCAGTGAGAAGCCACTTTCTTGAAAAGATTTTCAACCACTTGGCTCTATTTTTTTTGCTAACACTGATTTGGCCAAATTAAAACCCTGAAACACCTCACTCCATACTACAATTGAACGTGTAGACACAGCAAGAGAAAAATTTTACTAATCCCACTTCACAATAAAACCAGCAACCTGAAAGACTCATCACACTTCTAATTATCTTCAGGCCAATGGTGCTGAACCTTTGAGGCTGGTTACTGACATCACTGAACACTCTACAAGGTTTTGCAGCCCCTGCCCTAGGCCATTCTCCTGTAGAACTTCTCTTATACTGAAACTTCGCAATACAAAAACTTAACTCTTTGAGTAGATAGAAAACTATACTAATAATTTTTTTTTTTTTTGTGGGCTCAGGATGCCTTCAGGGTAGCTCTGGTTTAACCACAGCAGCCTGAGCTTGACTGCTTTGTTTAAGCAGGCACTTAAACAAGTGAGCTAAGGGGCTGGCCTCCTGTATCAAGAATTAAAACGTTTTATCATTTATTTTTCTAAACATACTGGTTTGGATGGTCCAAGTATCCGTGCAGCTATTCCTTTGCCTTCATTGGTACATTCTTCACCATCTTTTTTCAAAGGGGTTCCCTATTTATGAATAAAACAAAGCAAAAAATTCTAATTTAAAAACAAAACAAAAAACCCAAATGAAATTAAAAAATAACCACATTATGATGAAAATGGGAACCAACCTATCAGATGGCCTCCCCCTGATCCATATCTCAGTGCTCTTATACAGTCCTGTCACAGAAGAGATAGGGCCGCCCCGTGTCACTAATGAAAAGGGCTGAGCTGTGTAACTACAGAATATTGCACAAATCATGGCAGTTAACTTCCAACCAAAAGCCATCAGAGGATCTGAAACTTCCATTTGGCCTCTCTTGGACTCGATGAACCAAGAGAAGCCACTAGCTGCCCTGCCATAGAATAGTCAAACACTATGGAAAAAGTCCTTGTGACCCAAACACACACCTGCTGCCAACAATCAATAATTTGCCAGGCAAGAGAATGAGCAACCTTAAAAAACATTCTTTGGCTCCAAATCCATCTTTCAGATGAATGCATTACTTCAGGAAACCCTTAGCAAGAACTAATGAGCTTAGCCAATCTCAGGTTCATGATATATTAAAAACAACTAAGTAAGAATAATAAATGTTCATGGTTGTATAATCCATAAAGCTCTTTAGTTGTTTTCTTGTTTTAAATATATACATATCTTTCATTTTTATTATTTACTTGGCATAGGGTCTCGCTACACAGCTCAGACTCCTACTGATCCTCCTGGCTCAGCCTCCTCAGTGCGGGGAGTACAGATATGTGCCATTACACCCAGTCTTGGTGGCCAGCAAAGCGCACCTGGGGCTCCAGGGCCAACATGGCAGTCAGTACAGAGGAGCAAACTCAGGACTTTGTGCTTGCCAGGCAGGTGCTTAGACCACCAGCTATCGCCCAACCATCTTCAGTCACTTGTTATTCAGTCACTGGAACTTTAGGCAAGTATTTTACAAAGTGGTTTGAGAGCACCAGATGATATTAAAAACAAGTTTCATTTTTTCAGGACTTTTCAGCAGCTTTATTTTGCAATGTGATTATTCTCAGGAAGGACTCTTGTGAAAAGCCTCTCAAATATTCTTAAAGATGAAACTATCTAAAAAATACTGAGAATTTGAAAAATGTTCTACCAAATATAAACCAGTACTTCTAAAAGATCCCAAAACAAAACATAATCATCTTGCTTTTTTAGTTGGTTCTGAAGATTTTACCCAAATAAGAACTTTAAATTGATGTTGAACCCAGGAATGATGTTGATAATGTAATGAATTTTTTTTTTCCTTTTCTTTGCAGATGCTCTTAATATCAACTTACAATATATATCACTTAGTCATGAGAAGTTTCATAAAAAGTCATGAAAATTTGCTTACTGGGAAAATTCCATTTATACGACTAGGTTTTCCTTTGGGATATGGATTTCCTGGGATTGTCCCACAAGATGATATCATGGCATGGGGAGCTTTGCAGCCCCCCTTGAAAGCCTGCAATGTAAAAGGAAGACAATAACAAAAATTGAAAAACAAAGTATTTTGGATATTGGGAAGCCCCACAAAAACATTCAATCTGTTCATGTATCAGGTGGCACTTAAATGTCTTAATAACAAATAGTATCATTCTAAGTGGAATTATTAAAAAGATAACACCATACTAACAGGCCTTTAAACAAAGATATCTTTATAACTGGTTCTATAAATTGTATGCAAAATCTTATTATCTAATCTGTTTCATTTCAACCACAAAAAAATAACAGAGTTCAAATTTATAAATACCACACTCATTGTACAGGTTAGGTAAGGAAGACACAAAGATGAAAGGGACATGGTCCTTGCTCTGAAGAAGTTATAACAGAGAGAAACGCAAGTAACAGAAGACAGTGTCCATGCAGTTATCCTTGTGAACAGACAAGAATGACTGGGGACAATGCTCAAAACAATATTACAGTTACAACAGAGAAAGAAGGGACTGGGTCTAAGCTAATGATTACTGAGTCCTAAGCTTCTGAAATGAAGCCTCACACATACTGAATTGGTAATGTTTTAAGCTAATGAAAATCACTCTTAAGTATTCCAATGCATCTGTAGATTAGTATGTAGCTACATTTATGTTGGATATGTGTAAAACTATATACAGTTTTCTAATTACATAAAAATGTACAAGTATCTGCTAAATATATATTTTTGCATAGTTATATTAGTTTTATAAATCCATTCACAACACATAATTATATGAGTTATATGATCTATTTCCCTATTAAATAACTAAGAAGACATCTCAACTTTTGGCTATTTTAAGTCTTTTTAGGTAAATGCCCTTATATAGGAATTGTACATTTCCACTTATTTCTATAGAACAAATTTTTTTATTTATTTTTATTTTTTATTTTTATTTTTATTTTTGGCAGAACTGGGGATTGAACTCATGCCCTTGTGCTTGCCAGGCAAGAACAAATTTTTTTAGGATGGCTCTTCAGGTTTACTTTGTGAAAAGCTGTACTAATTTACATTAATCAGAGACCATTCCCACAAAACAAAAAGTTCCAGAATATATCCAAGAAGAAAAATGATACCAACAGAATGCTTCCTAAGGAAGAAAATGATTGCACTGTTTGTTGTCATCAAGATTTTAGTCAAGGAAACATTAAGTGAGGAAATTATCAAATTAAAGCATTTTGGTTTAGACCGTGTGTCCCCACTATAACAACACATGACTGAGGCAGAGTTGCCTACTCTCCCAAGCTTAGAGGTGGCAAGGATTGAGTAGTATTAGCTGCAAGGCCTGGGTCACCAATTGGCATCTTCCTCAAGTATCACAATTCTAGAAGCTTACTACCTTAAATGACAAATCAAGTTTTCTAGGTTTGGACAAGTATTATACCCCAACTTTTGTAGATTTTAAATGAATAAAAGTTACATTTTACTATCCATTCTTTACAATCAATTTCTTACAATCTAATTAATATCAGCCTGATAACAAAGCAAATTTGAAAAGTCAACTTCCTAAGTACACGAAGTTAAAAACAAGGGCTTGGAACTGTGGCCAAGTGCTACCATGGGTCCAACACATAAACACATCATGAGGTTCAGGGCGTGGCCAACTGGCTTTTCACTCTTCAGCTGGTGTAACATATTTGCAGAGCTAACGGGAAGATGGTTATTTTTTTATTCACGACATTCAGAAAAACCAGCATGTCATCTTCATAGCAATCTTTGGAAAATTACCTGTTCAAGTACTCTCTTGCACCGTTTCTTCTCAGACATGTTTATCCTGAATAAATCTTCAATGGGACGAGAATTCTGTGCATCAACAATATTCCTACCAAGGAAACATGATTTAGCATTTTGCTTAAGACATGGACATGAGGGCCAGGGAGATGGCTCAGCAAAATAAGTGCTTGCCTGGCAAGCGTAAGTGCCTGAGTTCAATCCCCTGTTCCACTTAAAAAAAAAAAAAAAAAAAAAAAAAAGTATAAAGGTCAGCAACTTCTGCTTATACAAACATAGCTGAGTTAATTTTTCCCATGATACAAAGAGAAAATGGGATTTACTTTTAACAGGCCACTTTAGTGTTTATATAAAAATGTTTACATAACAGTGATAGATATAACTGAACCATGGGATTACTGTAAAGTCATACAGTAACACTATAAACAAATCATCATTTTGAGAGGAGTACATGGCTGTGCACACTTGTCAACACAGTTGTCTGGAAGCTGAAGCAGGGGGAGTGAAGATTTAAGGCCAGCCAGGCAACTGAACAAGATCCTGTCTCAGAATAGAACTTATAAAAGGGCTGAGGACGGAGCTCAGTGGTGCTAGTGATGAGTGGCTGCCTACCATGTGTGAATGCCTGGGTTTAATCACTAGTACCGAGCACATTCTGTGAGTCTTGAATGTACACCCTATTCAGCAAGTGCTAAGAGAGCTTTGGCAACAGAATCAACCTATGTACTAAATGCATTAAAATAACAATTGGCTAAAGTCCTACTTTATCCTCTATTTTAATGGACATATACAAATACACAAGGAATTTTAAAATATATGTTCTATAAATGAATGTTCGACTTACACTCTTTAGTTACACAAAGAATCAGATTCATTCCTTTTCTCCTTGAGCCCGCTCAGCATGAATGCCTATCAAATGCTGCACTCAGTACTTTCGCACAAGATTATGGTATTTAAGCTGCTTTACTCTCCTAAGTAGCTGTTATCCTTATTTTACCAATGAGAAAAGTAAGGCTCACAAAATAAAGGTACCTTGCCCAAAAATGTGTCATAAGTAGCAGAACTTTGGTCTCAGTTTAAGTCTTATGACTTCACCAACTTGCCGTTTAAGTCTTTTAGAGTGTGAAAGCAAAGCAAGTTACTGCAATGCAGGAAAGACTGATTAAATTATTTTCATAAGTGCTACTATTCTGTAAGTTACTGGGTACGCACATGAAAAAAATCAGAATTTATCATTCTTCTTTCACTACCGTATTTGATCAGAATTCTGGTTATTTATATGGTTCTGATGTATTACTACACATCAGTGAGTTAAGAGACAGCTGAGACAGCTAGAAAAGCACCCAAACTTGAACAAGATAGAAAAAAGAAATACTTACGAAGCTAAGAGTTCAAGAGCAACTAGCTTGTCTTTACTGAAGGTGAAACAATTGAGGATATTGACCACTTCTGCTGGATGAACAGCCACCATTTTCTATTAACATAAAAAAAAAAAATCAATGTATTTTTCAACACAAAGCTTTCACACCAAGTATTTCCCTTTTAGGGAAAATAAAGATAAATATTTTTAACATAAACATCTTAGATGAAATATAATACAATTAAGGTAAAATGATTTGTATAAGAGTAAGTCCCAGCAACTCAAAAGCTCTAAAAATTTGTGAACTATACTTACGCTTTTTTAATGTAAGATTTCAGATAAAGATCAAATTATCTTGTGGTTCCTTTTTTATCCATTTTTCTCAATGTGTTAATAACGTTAACAAGTACATTCCTCCAAAACATGGTATTTATACATACAGGAGAAGTTAGAGGAAAACTGTATGTACCAGTTGGGGTAAGAGTAGGCATGCCACTTATCAGCACTGCCCCCCAGAGCGGTCCTTGGTGTTAGGGCCCACGAGTCACATAAGCTAGGGAAACAATGAGGTGAACAGACTTCTCTGCTACTGAACTTTCTTAAGAGTCTTATGTTAACATGTACTATAATACTAGATTTTTAAATATGTTTTTCAAATAGTTTTATTAATGGACTACCAAAAGAATTGATAAAATTATGTACTCTTTTGTGCATTTTTAAACTGATAGGTAAAGATAAATTTTCATACATATAATTATGCATTTGTAAAATCCTTAGATTTAATTTATAGAAATGCTCATTATAGAACCTTATACAATAAAATTACTCTTTAGTATGAAAAGTCAAATCAGACTATGAGAAAAGCTGAGAATGTAATACAAATAACTACTGATTTGTCCCTGCCACAAGCTTTTAATTTCATTCAATTTAATTTAGAATTTTAATTTTCAAGTAGGTTGACAAGCAAGTGGGCCTCAAAGCTATTATGAATTTGTTATCCTTACAATAAGGCAAAACCCACAGCAAGACTTCTTACAGAGCTCTTTGTTTTGCTTGTCTCTGGTACGAGCAAAGACTTTCACAAGGATGAGAGAGAATCCTGTTCTTCATAAAACAGAAGTAACTATTAGAGAGGTAGAAAGAACAGACCCAGACACTTTGTTAGGCAGATCAGTTCAGGTATTGAGAAGCTACTCTAACCTGCTTCCACTAAACCTGTCAGTGCCTGGTACTCGCTATGAAATCTTCCTCTACAGCAAGGTCCTCGTGTTTGATCTAAATGCCTCCAATGATCTAAGTTCTACACTGTGCAGCAGCCACTAGGAACTTGAAACCATTTAAAATAATTTCAAGTAAATGAAACTTAGAAATATAGTTCCTCAAAGTGACTGTATACACCATTACGTGTTTGGCAGCTACATGGCCACCAACATGGCCTGGACAGATTCAGATTGTCACTGAACATTACTTGGACAGTATAGGCCAAAAGAACTATTAACTATAATCTGTTTTATGACTCTTCTTAGAATAAGTACAAAACAATGAACACAGATACTAAACAAAGTATATAAAGATGTTTAAGAATTCAATTTATTTATTTTGCTTGGCAATGAATACTCTCCCTCCAATTGGCCAATTAAGATATTATGGTACATAATTTAATAATACATTACATGCTACTTGTACCCAATATAAATTTTCTAAAAGTTTTTTAAAAAAATTAGTATGTGTTTAGGACATGTTTATATTGCTTGTGTGGAACTGGTACGTGCACATAACAAATCTTAATTCTTTTTTTGATCCTGTTTTCCTCTGACCTCTCCACCTCGCGTCCCTTCCCATTTAAGATCTGTAACCCTACTTCCTATTATCTTTTATTTTGTCCTTTATTTATAATCTGAGCTTTTCATTTGAGATGCTATGCAATATTTAAGCTTGTTTGTCTGACTTGTTTCACTTAAATCGCATGTGCTTTCCCTCAAGTGACTCAACTTTATCTTTTTATGGTGGAGTAATATTCCATGGTATATAATACTGTTTTCTTTATCTGTTCATCTGTTGAGGACATACAGGCCGTTTAGTTTTTTCTGATATAAACAAATTACAACTTGAGATAAATTATGGAAAACTGAGAGAATAACATTACTTAAACACAATATTCTAAACAGAAATAACTTACATGCTGTAACGCCTTCATTGCTTTCAATTGAGGCTCAGCCCAGGAAAAATATCGCAGTAAATCAACGACCTGCAAGAAAAGAACTAGTTTAGCTCAAATGACAGTGTGCTTGCAAGTATGTCTTTAAGATTTTAGTACTTGGAATTCTATTAAATACAAGCAGCCTATGTATGGGTGACAGGCAAGGCCTCAGAACATAGACAAGACTGTCCAACAGAATTATCATGTGTGGTTATGTAAGTATAAATCTCTTAAAATAACAATGCCATGGAAAAAGTTATCTTGGTTAGTAGCAGTGTAGAAGGGAAAATACTGATGGAGTAAAAAGAAGGTATCTTAGTAAGAACAGTAAATAAGAACAAGAGGTTGAGTAGTACCAGGTAAAAATAAAATGACAGCTTAGGAATATAGAGATGCACTATGAATGGAAAATGCAATTGTCTCCGTTACTCTTCTCTCACTGCTGGCACAAATACCTGACACCCAAAATGAAAGAAGGAAAGGCTATTTAGCTTACAGTGGAGGTTTCTGTCCATACTCAGCTGGCTCCAAGGCAGAGTGGCACATGGGGGAGAACAGCCGTTCATGGTGGTGGCAAAGAGCAAAACAGCAAGAGCAAAATGGGAGGGCCAGCGGCAACAATGGCCACAGAGAGCAAGCCTATCTCCCTCATGTTGCATTCAGCCATCTGCCCCAGGCTGGATGCAGCACTCACACCCACAATCCCAGTGGATCATGAGTGAATCACAAACTCTACAAGTCCACCCCATGACTGCATGAGGTGTGGGGGGGACAACCATACACAAACCATAACAGTAATATAATGGAAAGTGAGAGTTTTAATTACTAACAATGCTGTGATGTTACAATTTATTATAGACTAACTTCTACTCTTTCACTTATACCACTCATGTCACAGATCTACTGTCTAACAGCATAAGAACCAATGTGATTTGCCACAGCAGCTTCTACATGGAGTCACATTTTGAAAGCTTACATACCCAAGCTCTTGCTGGCTCCTGCCATCACCCACCACCAAAGATGAGAAATGAATGGGGGAAACACTGAAGAAAAGCTAGCAAGAGATGAGCCACGGATCAAGATTACAACTTTGAGGGCCTGCCAAATAGCTCAGCTGATTAAAGGGCCTGCTTAGGCAGGTGCAGGGGGTGGGGTTCGGTCCCCACTCCCAGGGAGCAATTGAGACTGGATGTGGTGGCACCCACCCTGCCGGTAATCCCAGAGCTTGGAGGCTGAAAACAGGAGAATCACTAGGAGTCCAATCTGTCTAGAGACACCCTGTAGACCCTGTACTAAATACATTTAAGTAACATTAAAGTTATGGCATGGTCATTACCCTGCCTCTCAGGGATGGTGAACTTTAAAAAAAAAAAAAAAAATGAAATTTGTGTTTATGGCCAGCACAGTACTGGGGATTGAACTTGAGTCCCTACGCTTGCCAGGCAGGTGCTTAAACTGCTGAGCTATCTCCCCAGCCGAAATTTGTGTTTCTGTATTAATCATTTTTACTGTAAGTACCAGAAAATGTACTATAGTTTTAATTATTCTACAAAGCAAAGTCAATGACATAAGCTGGATGAAGTAGCATGTGAAGAAAGTAAAAATATTTTCATTTTTTATAAAGAATCATACAACCAGCAAACAAATAATAGTTTGCTATTACAAACAAGCATTCCAGTTATTCTGGAAAGAGTACCTATCCTTACTTTAATGGAAACAGCATTTCTACTATATAAAAAGAGTATTATTTTACAAACCATAAAACAAACTATCAATCTTTAATATAAGTGAATTAAAATACCTCAATTAGAAAGTGGCTTAATAAAGTCTATAAAGACTTTGGCAAAGAAAAATTTGCACCACAAAGGAATACACCACAAATGCCACATATATATATATACAGATAAACAACTGTGGACAAAAACTGTCAGCTGTAAGAACTTACAAATATTTTCAAAACCTCAATTTTAAAAAGAGCAAAAGTGACTAGTAAAGCAGTGGAAAAGCTGGAAAACTATCATTAAAAGGCAGGACAAGTACAAATCATAACTTTGAGACGTCAGCAGGCAGAATTTGCTCAGGTTAAGCTTTTAAGCTCTGGAGAAATGACAACTGGAGCACTTGCTGACTCTATGTCCATTCACTGTACACTCCAGGACTGCTCTCCAGATGCCCACTCCTATTTCTACCTAATCTCTCCACCCAAAATTACCCTAATGTCTCTCAGAAACACTCCTTGTGTGTGTACCATTTTTCTTAAAATTACCGAGACTCCCTAAAGTGGAATGAAAGTTCTGAATAAACTATTTTATCTAAAACACTAGTCATCTTGTGGCAGTAACAGTGTGTTTTGCTACTAACTTTTTGTTTAGTAGCTTCATATAAGAACATGTTTCATTCAATTATTCAAGTTTTATACTGGGTAGATTTTATAATTATTTTATTAAGATACTATATAAATAAGTTCACATTACAACCTTACACATTTTTATATTGTGCCTAGAATAAAGGTTTGAAATGCTCTTTTTCTTTTCTTAAGACAATGTATTTTAAAATCATTTCAGAATAAGAATTCTAGCAAAAGTGGATGGGTTTATACAATATGCCTGACCTATAAATTTTGTAGTTTTATGTTCAAATTCAAAGCATCAAAAGTTGCTAAATACAACAAAAGTTTAAAAGTTCTGCATTCCTTCAGCAGGGTAACCAGACATTAGCCAGAACATTTGTGCAAAAAGGAGTTATTTAAAAAGGAGTTACTTAAAAACAAGTAATAAGAAATACCTGTTCACTAGAGAAGTATCCATGCACATATTCAATTGCTTTTAATTTGTATTCTGTTAAAACAGCCTAAAAAGAAAGAAAAGCAGCATTAATACATATATAAGCACTACAGTGATATGCACATATCAAAACTACCCAAGCAACTCAACAGTGACAGGTCTCTTTTGGCCCTGGAATACAAAAGCAGCTATAGTCACTGTGGTAACAAAACATTCCACCTTCTCAAGCTTCATAGTATAAAAGACAAAAGGATGTGCTCCTTACTCTCCCTACAAAAACTGAAAGGGAATAAAATTCTAATGAGTCAATACTGGTACAAATTACACATAAGAATTCTAAAACGTCTGTCCAACTAAATTATGTATTAAGATTACATATATCAGGCATCATTCATCAATTACTGAATGCCAACTATGTGCTAGGTGAGAGAGAATAACACAAGGTCTAGTTGAGGCTCTCAAGTGTTTCTACAAGCATAAGATCTCAGCCAATAGGTCCTGAGATCAATGTCTCTACCACTAACTAGCGGTGTGGCCTCTGAGAGGCATCTGAATTCCTTTAGGATTTCCTCATTCATAAAAGCACACAGCTGTTCACCACCCACCTAGAGGAGACACTGTGAGGATTACAATAGTCAATATCAGATCCGACACCTAATACGTATTTAGTCATGTTTCCATGTGGAATCTGTAAGTGAGAGAAAGTAGTGGCCTAAATCTAACAGTATCTAGAGATAAATGAAGTAATATGATCGCTTTGCAGCTATTTGCCAATCTCAGAAATGGAAATATCAAGCTACCAGTTTGGTAGCTATTAGCCATAAAAAATAAACTAACTGAAAAGTTCGCATGTGCCTCACCTGGGTGACATTACCATCACTGTAAAACAAAACAACCCTTAAAACAAAAAGGAAAACCCTAATCCTTTTGGTCTTGTATAAAACAGTTGTACCTTCCACGTACTTGTGCATCATTTTAGTAGTAGAAAATATTAAGACCAGTGAACTAAACATTCAGGGTGCTCAATATTTTAATTCTCACTGGAATGACAAAAATGGCATTCTGGGTAATGCACAAGGAATATGCTTCATGGTAAAAAGTGAACTTCTGGACTAAATTCTGGACAGTGTTGATGCCTTGACATGTTCCAGTTCTTTCATCAACACCTCAGAGGCACAGCTGTATCCTCAAGATCATCAAGTTCTGGAGTGAAGACTGCCTCGGACTGAGCATCAGGCCCCACCCACCAGCTGTGTAGCCTTGTGCAGACTAGCCGCCTATTTAACCTCAGAGACTAGATCTACCAGCTGTAAAATTAGAAGGATCTAGTTCTTGGGTTGTTAGGGCAACCAAATCAAACAAGTTCTGGCTCACTAATTGATGGCATTATCTCCTCCTTCAAAAGCACTCAACCACTTTTTTTGCATTTTTATTTCTTTTCCTAAAGTCTTATTACATGCTTTTTTGCTTTAACCACAACGGTTTCCTAGAGTGACAATCAGGAGAAGAGACAAGCAGGAAAATGTCAGCTTGAACCCACATTTACACAGTCTAAGAGGAATTAAGATGAAGTCAGTAATAATGCCTAATAGGCGACTACAACGTTTATGCATCTCATCACTTGACAAAGCGTGCAAGTAGTGACTGCAGAACAAAAATATAGACCTATGTTGCCATCTTATATGAAAGTACCTTTCGCCTCTGGGAAATCATCACTATTATCCCCTCACTACTATCTACCAGGAGACATTTTCACAGTACATAATAAAGAAAGAAAAAGCACATGGACACTGTTTCATCCAAAAGTAGAAATCTGAGCTCACAAAGTATTTTCCTATAAACATCATTAAAAGGAAAAACAAAACAAAACAAAAAAAAAAAAAAAACTGCTCTTGAACAAATTGTTACAAATGCTAAGTACTCAACCAACTGGCATTTTGTTTCAAATTTTAATTGGGCAACATGGATTTGTGTTAAGTAGAAATTTGCTCAAAAAAGCATATTCAATTCTCTCAAATATGTGAAAATCAAACATGTCAATTTGAAAAAAAAAGCATTATAAAAAAATTAAATAAATCAGCAAGTCCAGAAACAATTTCAGCAGTAACTTTCTAAGCTGAAACAAGCACCAGAGCAAAGAGCAGTAACTCCTATTATGTCGGTCAAGAGACAGAAAGGTATGAAATAGTGACCGCCAGGCAAGCCTGAACAAGGCACATGGGGTGGATGTACCTGCGGTTCATCAAGTTCTCTCAGATCTAAAAAGGTAAAGTTCTTTCTTGTTTTTGTACTTGTGATACTGCTGAGCTCAAGACTACACTCCAAAATTAATGTCGTCTGGTTCATGCCTGGAGGTAGGATTCACACAAAACTCAAAAAGAAGCAAAAAACTCAGAATGCAGGAGAAAAAGTTTTGAAATTCAAGATATTGTTTAAAATTCAATACGCTGACGGTGAATCCCTAAGAGACTCTCAAAGAGTTCTAGCTGTCATTCTCCTGTAAATGAAAGATGAGGAAACACTCAGAAATGTTTAATTACTTATCCACAACTGCAAAGATTTAAATTAAACAATGTAGAGCACTTTCAGAGCCAAAGACTGAATATAATTTCCACAACACCAGACCGAGTCTCAAGCTGTGTTAGCGTAACTCCCATTCGTGAAAGGTACAAGCTCCTGCATTCCCGGCGGGAACTCAACCCAACTTGGCAAGGGCAGGACTGTGCAACCTACACAATCCGCCCAAGAAATTAAGCCATGGCAAGTAGCATACTTTAAAGAGTCAAGTGTAATTACCTTTCTGATTTCATCCAGCACAGTTTCGAAGGACTTTTTGTCCATCTTGATGCTGCTTCGACGTGTCTGCAACACTTTCAATCACAAAATGTTCATCCCTGTTCTGCTCCGTTATAGCAAATAACGTTTACGGCTGAAGAAAAAAAGTACTCTACAAGCAGGAGAAAAGAGGTAGAGTATTGCAAACTCCAGAAAATTTTCTACAAACTGAGATTTAGAAAAACTTTTTATTAAGAGCGAAAGCCGCTCCCGTCGGGCTTCTTCACACAAAGCTCACGACACGTCGGGCACAGCCGGGTCTCCCGAGTCCGGCAGAGAACCCGGGGTCGGCGCGGCGCGCGCGGGCGGGCGGTGAGGCCGGCGGGGGAAGCCGCTCTCCCGGGCGGCGCGGCAGGGC
>NW_004524792.1:1338499-1353050 GCF_000260255.1 Octodon degus
GGGGCGCGCCTCTTCGCTGCAGCAGCGCCTCAGCGCCACGCTCCGGGGCTCGCGGCCCGGCCCGCGCGCATCCCCGGCGCTCCTCCAACGCGCGGGTCCCGCAGCCCGGGAGCGGACGGCGGGACGGACTCTTTGTTACCTCGCTTCCGCGGCTTCCGCGAGCGGGCCGGGTCGGAGCGCACGGGAGCCGGGAGAAGGGGAGTCGACCTCGCGCAGGGGGGCTCGCGAACGCCTCAGCGCTCCCAGCGCCGGGCGCCCCGCCCGGGTTCCCCTGCAACCCCCACCGGCCTGGGGGCCTTCGCTAACGTCCGTCGCGCTTCGGGAAACTCAACTCTGCGCCGTCGGTCTGGGCCGCGGTTTCCTGAAAGCCAGCGGAGGGGTCCTGATGTGGGAACGCAGGCGCCTAGAGCGGATGCCTATATATTTCAAAATTGAGGATGGCTTATAACCTTTGAGGAGCTTAGGGGGCGTTTTATTAGTATCACTTCTTCGTATTTGCCCGTTTCAGGGCTGTATTTTAATGGTTTTCATCATGAAGTTTAAAAAATAAAAGGGCAGATGTGTAAGGCGTATCTCTGGGCACCCCTATTTTGGTGGCCACGAGACTGCTGCTCGGACCACCCCGAGGGGCGGGGAAAGGGTGGTCCCTGGACCTGCTTTTTGGCCCCCAACATGGGGCGGAGACGCGGAAAGGCGCTGGAAACCCGGAACTGGGCTTCTCAGACTTTTTACGGTCTAAGTCAGTGCTTTATTTTATTCCGTTGTCAGCGCCTGCGCCTTCAGGGAACCGGTACAGGAAACAGCGCGGGGCTTCAGTCTGGGGTCCGGCTGACGCGCTGCAGCTACTCGCTGCTGGCTGCCTGCCGGTGCGCGGTGACCTGCGGACTGTCCTGCTCGTCTCGCAATGGCCAGATTCTGGGTCTGCGTGGCCGGCGCCGGGTTTTTAATTGCATGTGTGATTTTGCATGGGCGTCTATGTGGCTCGGGGGTAAGTCGATTAGTGAGGAAGTCAATGTCGTGTAGTCTAGATGGGGTGCTGCTCGGCGGTCTTAGAATGTTAGATGGTGGTCCTGCTCCCCTCCTGCACCAGCTCATACCTTGGTCTTGAGGCCGAGCTTCTGACAAGTCGCCTGGTCTCTTTGTTAAAGTATCCCCAGCTCTCAGGAGGCCGAAGCAGGAGGATCGTTGCGAGTTCGAGACCAGCCTGAGCTACAAAGTGAACTCAATCAAGGCCAGCCTGAACTACGTAGTGAGACCCTATCTCAAAAAGACAAAAAAAAAAAAAAAAAATGTCGACTTCGATGGCATTTTCTTCTTCAATTTCTATTACAACCTCAAATAATTTACAGAGTTTATTGTGGTCATTTGGGTCTTGTAAGCCCATTTCTTAGGAATCAGTTCAGTCCAACAAACTTCAAGCCCACCCATTTTCTTATCTAGAGGGCAAACTGAATTGTAATCTTCTGGTTTCACTTAAGGTATTAAGGAACTTTGTTTTTCAAGTTTCCTGGAGAACTGAGAAACTTCTTTACCGGCTGGATTTGGATTGGCCTAATTATCCAGAATACTTCACTGGAACAACATTCTGTGTTGCAGTTGATTCTCTGAGTGGCTTGGTTTATGTAGCTCAAGTAAGTAAAATGAGAATTTTTTTTTTTTTTTTTGAAGTGAACATAAGGAAATTACGGAGTTTCTGTTTTACTGTGCTAAGTAGCTGTATACATTTCAGTCATACTTAGGAGACTTAGGGGGTTTCGAGTAAATATTTTTATTTTTGAATGTGATATTCTGCAAATACTAGGTTCTGAAGTTGATTTTTTCAGACATTACAAAATTTCTCAATTAACCTTTCAATTTTGTTTCTCTCTTGACAAAGTGAAGATTACCGTTCCTTAATACGGATCTGATCTAAGCAGTTATTTTTGTATACCTTCAGAGAGGGGATAGCATCCCCAAAGTCTTAGTGTTCACCGAGGATGGTTATTTCCTAAGAGCCTGGAATTATACGGTTGATACACCTCATGGTATGTTTGCAGCCAGTACACCCTACGAGCAGTCAGTCTGGATCACAGATGTGGGAAGTGGTAGGTATGGCTGTTAAATCACCTTACTGGAAGTCACATCCTTGTCCTTGTTCTTGCTTATAAATGTTAAAATCAGAGTTGATGAGGGACTTTTTCTCTTTAAAAGCCATCAGTTACTCTTCTCAAACGAATGCCACACCTCTTCCACAATGCCAGATAAAATGATGCACTTCTAAAGAGAATTGATGGAATCACTGGCTCATTTTCTTTACCACTTGTCTTTCAAAAAAGATTTGTGGGGCCGGGGAGAGAGCTCAGTAGAATAAGTGCTTGCCTGGCAAGCGCAGGATCCTGAGTTCAATATCGGGTACTGCAAAAAAAGAGAGAGAGAGAGAGAGAGAGAGAGAGAGAGAGAGAGAGAGAGAGAGAGAAAGATTATGCTAAGAAGCTGTAATTGCTTTGTTGTCCAGAGTGCAAAGAAACTGGTGGTCATCTCGTGGCTTTGGACAGATATGTCTGACAGAGTATGTCTGCAATCCTTCCCACTAGCAGGTATTTTTAGTAAACAATGTTAAAAAGAGAAGTAGAAACCATTGAAATTATAGATATGAGGGCCAGGGTTATAGCTCATTGGCATAGGCATCCACCTGGGAAGCGCAAGGTCCTGAATTTGATTCCTGTTACCAAAGAAAGAGAAAGAAATGACAGGATGGAGGAAATATTCAGAGAAGGCAGTTTATTTATGCCACTGAACTGACGCAGCAAAACCAGAGAAGGGCTGGAGGCTCCTTAGCAAGGAGGAAGGTACAGGATCATTAAAGTACAATACTTCTCATTTCCTCACCCTGAACATGTTCTTGACTTGAAAGACAGCCTGTTTCCCCAGGTTTCCGGGTAATTCAGATACTTTTTTAAAAATCAATTAATGAGGGCTAAGTTTTTATAAATCATGCCATTACCACACGATGCATCTTCTCAGAACTTAAAGATTTCTGGGCCACAGATAATAGAGAAAGCACTTATTGTATGTATTTTAGATGGTAAAAATGTGGCTGAAACAAAAAATCTGTAGAGTATCCCAGTTTATTTTAAAACTGTAATGAGATTTACCTGTTTTTAGTCTTTTTTTCCCCTCAGTCACTGCGCAAGATCGTCTTTGATTTCACTCTGTTCATGTATTCTTAAGACTTCCTGATTCCCAGAAGTAAAAAGAGCATAACCCATCTCATTTTTTCCATTATAGCTTATTTCCCTACCAACAGATCTAGTTGGCGTTGTGTTTCTTTCCCCCATTTTTAAAAGGAATGGATTTTTTTTTTAAATGAAAACATAGCTGCAATTAGCCATTTTCTTAAAAAACTTTATTTACTAATATTCTATCCTGCTGGTTAATTCTTCAGATACTTTGAGGTTTGCTTTCTCTAACAATACTCTTGTTATTGCTTTGTACTTTAGCTTAAGTGTACAAATCAAGTATAATAAGAATACGCTTTTCATAGTGCATATTATAATGCTGACTCAGTTTATTTCTGGCACGCTAGCATATTCAGTTAGCCTTTTGCATACCTATCAGTTAGTTGTATGCCTTCACATTTATTTCCGTTAACTGCTTTATATATTTCCCATATTTATTAGTGTTCTGCTTTATTCTTTTACTTATAAGGTCATTTTAATTCAAAGGCTGCTTTTCTCTAAGAAAAGAGAAGTTTATGGGTTTAATTTTGAATTTGTTTCCACTAGAAGAAATTTTTTTTAAAGTTTTATTACAGAGGATTTTTGTTGATCTAAAATTTAAGATCTGTATATAAATGATTGAAATGATAGCTTTGAATGTAAATTGTTCCTTTTGTGCTTGCTTCCTGATTTTCTTTTATAAGCAATGCTTTCTTAAGGTCATGAGATTAAAAAGTGCTGCACAAGTAACTTTTTTTTTTTTTTTTTTTTTCCAAAGGGACTTTTTTTGGTCTTATTTTCAGTATTTTCTTTTTTGGTACCGGGAATCGAACTCGGGGCCTCGCGCTTGCTAGGCAGGTGCTGCGCCACCGAGCCACATCCCCGGCCCACAAGTAACTTTTTAAGCATGAACTTTCTATATGCATTAATTTTTTGCTTATTTTTTCAAGTTAGAGTCTCCTTATTTTGGAGTAAGATTTTAATTCATAAACAAATTTAGCTGTACTAGATATTCTGTTTCTTATCTGTCATAGCAATAAATTATCTGAGTCTATCAAACTTCTCACTGTAATTACAAGATTTTTGTCCTCTGCTCATTTGAAAACTGTATGTTACCTAGTGGTTTTATTTGTGGCATGTACATGTCTGCTTTACAGGATCCTATGGTCATACTGTTAAGAAGTACAATTCATTTGGTGATCTTGTTCAAGTCTTGGGTACTGCAGGCAAGAAAGGCACTGGACTGAATCCTCTGCAGTTTGATAATCCTGCAGAATTATATGTGGAAGACACAGGAGACATTTATATTGTTGATGGAGATGGAGGATTGAATAACAGATTAATCAAACTGTCCCAAGGTACATGGCTTAATTTTATGTGGTATTGTAAAATATTATTTTATAAATTAGATTTAATTTTTTAAATACATAGTATAGTACATTACTGTGATAGAATTGAAGTTTTGTGTAACAGAGTAAAACACATTACCAGGAGAAACCGAAAATTTTGATAGGAGTGTCAGTAGTGAGTAATTCTGCTGTCATGAGTGCTTATATTTCACCAATGGCTGAAGTTTCCTCCATGAAGAACTAGAGGGAGTTTGAGAATTTATGGTCATTTTGAGATCAATGGATAGTTTATCCAGTTAAGAATGAAGTTAGGAATCTATAATCCCAGAGTCAGGTGTCCTACAAGCTAATTATCTAGCCATATTGTCATTATGGCACTATTCTGTGTCCTTACAAAGTAGCAGTGAAGGTAGGTTAATTATTATTTTTTATGAGACAATGAAATATAATCCATGGTAATAATTTTGCAAATAAAACATTAGAAGAAGGATAAACGAAATTGACTAGAGCAGTAGGACAAGATGAATTTCATGAAGTATTCCTTGAACTGCATTGCTCTTGGTGGAGGGGGCTGGGCTGGCCAGTGTTCAGGCCTTTCCTTACAAGGTCTCCAGGTAATCAGTGGGCAAATAAGATTAAGGGTGTGTTTGAAACTTACCTGAAGAGTTTAGAAACTGCATTTTGTCTATAGCACTGGTGCAGCTCGCAACCCAGAGGCTCACCATCACTGGCCTATAGAGACTCTTGAAAGTTTTGGTAGAAAAATTGGTATAGGAGAATGAAACTCCCAACCTGAAAGGTACCTGGGACAAGTTTGTGTTCTCTAAAATCGAGGAATGAATTTTAGGAACAAACAGAGGTTAAGAGCAGAATATATTTATTGGGGAATGAAGACTTCTGTCCAAGAGAGGGACTGAAGGGGGGCCCCCGAGTGGGTGGTCCCCGGGAAGCTGTTTCTTCGAGGGACTTTTATCATGTAGTGAGGCAGATCTAAGTTGCTAGAGAACATGGGAACTCGCTTAGGTGGGCATGAGGTGAGACAAACTATGGCCAACCAATGAGATTACAAGCACCATTGCTCAGGTAAAATTGATTATAGTACCAAATGAGGAAGCAAATCACAACAAGCAGCATGAATACAGGAGAAGTCCCTTCCTGTTGGCTTAGTGACTCTTTAAGACTCTTTCAAGGAGACTGATACCTAGTTAGAATATCAGTCCCTGATGCCCATCCCTGGGGAAGTATGTGGCTGCATTTGTTTGCTGTTTTGTCTTGAGGTCTGGCCCATACTGGAGTGTCTGTCTCTTCTAAAGTTGCCGAATCACCATGTGTTCTGTATTGCCTCCTGGAGAGCCTGGCCCGTCTGACTGCCTATAATATTTCGGTCTAATTTAGCTGCCTACAATAAAATGATTTTTGAAAAACAGAGGGTTTTTTTTTTTTTTTTTTAAATGTGTTTAGTACAGGGTCTCACTACCTAGAAGGAACTCTGAAAACTTCCTGTTTTCAGAGTCTGGAGAGCTGGGATTATAGGCGGGTGCCACCATGCCCAGGCTCAGTCTGTCTCAGAGCGCCCCAGGGGCAGGGTCGGCACAGCTCGCTGGTGATTGAACCCTGGTCCCTGCATCTGCCTAAGCAGGTGGAAAAGCAGAAGTTTTATATAAAAAAAAAACAGTATTACATTAGATGTACAGAGTGTATCAAAAAATGTATATACACTTAAGGGAAAAAAAACTTGTATAAATATTTTAATACTAAATTTATTAGGACACCCTGAGATTGATACAAGTTACCTTTGGCCTCTACAGGTATAAGAGGTGCTCAAGGTGGTGGTCATTACCCATCAGACATTTATTGGAATGGCAAGCTACTGCTCGGTCACCTCAGGGTGTCCAGTGAGATTGCTGCCCATACATCTTCAACTCTTCTTGAAGGATTGACAGAGTAGTGGGCTTTCTGTGGTATCCAACGCTTCTAGGGTTCCCCTATATGAGGGTAACACCATCTGTTGAAAAATTCCGTACTATTTTTCTTTTCCTTAAGTGTGTACACATTTTCTTTGGCAGACTGTGTATCTCATAAGTTCCATTATTTGGAGGTTCTGTAGACAATTTATCACTTAATAATGAATCTGATCAGTCATAGTTGAAGGAAGGTGGGGTAGAGCAAATCTAGAACCTATAAACTTCTATGAAAAAAAAAAAACTTCTGTGAAAGAAGGAAGCATACCAAATTTAGGAAATAGCTAGGGTATCAATGTATTAGCTCCTGTAGCCACCTTTAAAAATCACTTCAGAGTGGTTTTAAAACACAGTAAATTTATTCTCACCACTTTTGGGACCCAGAAGTCTAAAACTCAGGCTCCTCTAGCCTCAGTCGTACTCAGTCAGGTAGCACTCATCTCTGCCTCCATCTTCCTCGGGCCCCTTCTCTTGGTCTTTGTGTTTTAAATATTCTTCCTTTCCATTTTAAGGATTTAGGACCTAACTCTAAATTCATGATAATCTTAACTCAGGATTCCTAATTTACTATTATCTGCAGGCATAAGAGGTTAGGATATGGGTAAATGTTTGGAGGACCACAGTTCAGAATTGTAGATTGGTTAACAAGGGAGACACACCGTAAAAAACATATCGTGAGTTTTCAAGCTCAATGAAATAATAATACCAAATACCATTGTTGGGAAGAGGAACCAGTTTGAGGAAAAGGATGACATAAATACTAAACAGTGATTTTGAAGCAATTGTGAAAAAATTCAAATGGAGATAATTCAAGAAGTAGATTGTTTGAAGCAGTGTACAAATTAGGCAAGTGGGTATATGAAGCCAGGAGAGAATAAGTTAGTGGAGACATAAGTAAATAGTTTTTGGCAATTTGAAAAATGTAACATACAAATGTAGAAGGCATTCTATCTGATCTGGTGACTACAAATATTTATCGTTTATAGATTTCATGATCCTTTGGCTGCATGGAGAAAATGGGACGGGGCCTGGAAAATTCAATATACCGCACAGTGTTACACTTGATTCAGCTGGCCGGGTAAAAATACAGTGTCATTGTGTCTGGACAGTTGCGCATGCATGTGTGTGTAAGCGTACCTAGATCTGGCTGCCTGGGCATGTTCGTATAGATCGCTGTCCTGTGCATGTGTGTGTCTCGGATGTGTGGCTGTGCGTGTTGCTTAGTAGGTAGTCTGAGCAGTCCTCTGGAGTTGGGAGCCTCACCGATGCCAGATCCTGTGCTGAGGGGTCCTCAGGTATGCGATGACGTGCAGAGTGGATGAGAAAGAACAAAACAGTGGGTACAAATGAAGTTACCTGAGAAGTGCTGCCCTCCCAGGCAAAAAGAAATGTTTCAGTTCTTTCAGCTTATGAGCAAAGAATGTGTTGATTGAAAATGGGTAGAAGAGATTAATCTTGTTTTTCGGTCCTGGAGATAGAGCCCAGGGCATTTGAACTATATCTCCATTCTTTTTTTTTTTTATTATTATTTCCTACTTGGAGACAGGATCTTGCTCAGTTTCCTAAACTGAGCTTGAACTAGAGGCTAGTCTTCAAACCTTTTTTCTCTCCTGAAAGTAGCTTTCACTAGCAAATTTCAATGCAATTCTCTCCTTTCTGTCCGCCTTTTTGTCTTTTAACAACCCTCTAAGCAGGCATACCACATTGAGGTTGTCTTTGTACAACCAAACTTCCAGCAAACGTTTTTATATTAAGTTCACATTTTCCAGTTGTGGCCTTTAATCTCTTTTATGTCAATTGTCACGTATACTGTAGTCATTTAATTGTCTATTTCCTATAATAGGTTGTAGGCTATATAAAGGCACACACTGAACCTCTTGCTTAATGTCTTACTGCTTGGAGCATAGTAGTCATAGGTATTTCTTATATGACAGAGCATCTGGATTCCCGGTAGATACACCACGCTGCTTGCCCGTATACCAGTATACACCTCATCTATTTCTACTTTTGATTTTGTGCAAACCAGACAACCTTCTAATTTGGAGTTCTTCAGTGATAACCATGTATAAATGTTTTGATCATTAAGTACTCCTATCTACCATAAGAAGTTAACTGACCAAATGAACTTTTTTATGTGCCAGGGATCACATTCAGGACTTTATGCTTGCCAGGCAGGTGCTTATGCCCCTGAGCTATCTCCCTGGTCCACACTTTATATATAAACTGAGCACTAGACTAGAAAGATAGACTTCTGTTTTTACATGTTAGCCTCTGAACTCAGTTAATTATTTTCCTTGTAACTAAGAAAAAGTCCAAACTCCACAGCATGGAAACCTTCCTCCCAGGCAAATACTGCATGGCTAGCAGTGTCCTGGGAGGCCTCGGAGATGACCTGCTGAGAGCTTTCTGGCATTACTGAGTCGTGAAGATGACTGTTAGGATGCATGTGCTTTTGCTTTTTCTAACAGCAGTACTATTGGAAGCATTTAAGATAGTTTAACTTACATAATCATCACCTCATCCTTCTATGTCCATTTCATTCCTTTTGGAGTTCAAGACTTGGTTTTTTATAGAGAATTTCTTATGATCAAAATTTGTTGAGTATTAAATAGAAAAGAAAATTCTGTCAGTCTGTAAGGGTGTGAGGTTGAGCCTGTGGAACGCGTGCTGAGTGCTCTGCGCAGGCTCGCCATCACTATTGTGTAGTAGCAGTCAGTGTAGGATGCAGACTGTTTCCTCTTTGATCATTTGTCTGAGACCCAGAACCCTCCTCACCTTTATGAAAGAATCCTAGATCAGGAAAAGACCTTGAGAAATTATTTACTTATTTACTTGTGCATCAGAAGCTCCCAGCCTTTGTCGTATTTGATGGTTGAGAATTTTAGCCATAGTATAGGTTTAGTGATACAAGAATAAATACATACCTCCCTTGCTGAGTCCCTAAGGAGCAAGGCTGCTTTCATTTAAGTGTCTTGTTGCCTAACCCTGGAACTGACAGGCTGATGGCACTCCGTGAAAGTGAGCTTTGTTAGAAGAATGAAGAATCACTGGCTTTTTCCTATCCATCCTCTGTGGTACTGTGGACTACTCAAGTTTTTTTAGTTGTTTTAATCACATGTCTCATGCACTAGACAGCATCAAGACAGCCACGAGATTGTGGATCTGTCACATGTAAGCGCAGTGCAGACAGAGGGCTTTATAAGACGTTCTTTCAGGTCTTTTGAGTACTGAGATATTGTGTGTGAAACTAAAGAAGATAAGCATTTGTCTTTCCTTGTTCAGTAGCTAACCTTTTCCCAGTGGATGTGCTTTTGGTTTCTCAGGTGTGGGTTGCTGATCGAGGAAATAAAAGAATCCAAGTATTCAATAAGGACACTGGGGAGTGGTTAGGAGCGTGGAGTGACTGTTTCACAGACGAAGGACCTTCTTCTGTCAGGTGATTTTTTTCTGTGTATTTGGAAATGCTCATTTTAATTGATTTGTGTTACTTCCTCTGACTAGCCAGATGAAGGTTTAAAATACTCATTGTAAATTTTAAGCAGAGGGTCTAGGGATATAGCTCAGTAGTACCATGCTTGTCTACTATGTGCAAGGCCCTCAGTATCATCAAAAAAAGAAAGAAAAGAAAAAGTAAGAGGAAATGGATTGAAACAAGTGTACAGAGAAATTTGACCTTAGATTTTTGAATGTTGGATAAATTAAAATGCCAGATAAACTGCTCTGTGGTATCCCAGTATCAGAAAAAAAAAAGTATGCTAGATGTCTCCTGGAAGTTTGGGCAAATTTTTAAATGAATAAGCAAAGTAGAAGTTTGAATGTAGCTTAGAGTTCTTTTAGTTTTATTTTAATACTGTCCTATTGATAATTTTTGCTTTAAATTTAAGCTAATCTTTGTCTCTGCTATCCCAGGTTTCTTAACAGAATCAGGTCAATTTTAAGTTCTTAAAAGAATCATTCAGCTGCTAAATGCCTGCTGTTGGTCAGCACTGTAGGGAATGGAAATGTTGAGAAAGTCAGCGTGTATGGTAAGCTTGCTGTGTGAATGGTCTTCCCCCAGATTCACTCCGGATGGGAAGCACTTGATCGTGGCTCAACTGGGCCTCAGCAGGCTGCTGGTGCTGGCCGCGCCCCCAGTGGGGAGCATTGGCACCTGCTCTGTGGTCAGCACCATCCAGCTGCCAGACCAAACTCTGCCACACCTCCTAGAAATCGACCACATGACGGGAGCCATCTACGTAGCAGAAATCGGGGCAAAGCAAGTGCAAAGATATGTCCCTTTGAGCACCTATGTTCCTGCATTCAGTACATAGTGGGTTTTTTTCTGAAAGTATTTCAAGTGTCAGTTCAAATTCTCAGATCTGTTAATTGTTTAAAAATGGGCTTCAAACACAAAAAAATTATTTTTATATAATCTGGTTACTAAAAGATCTATGTGTAGGTTGTTATATGTCAACATGTTGTTGCCATTTATGTGACTCAGTTTTATTCACTAAGTGCATAAGGATATTTTAATGTAATTTTAAAAATGGAATCAGAAAGAGGAACCAAGACTGTAGCCAAGTTCCTAGACCTGGTAGATTAACTTTTCCTGGTAAAAAAGTAGGAATAAAAGTGGATTCCTAGGATAATTCATTGAATTTCATGTGAAGAACTAGCAGCAAACCTCCAGTTTGTTGAACTACATGAAATAGGCCCCCTTGAGAGATCGTGGGGACTGGGGCCCTGGGTAGCTGAGTGCGCCCGCAGGCAGATGCTGAAACTATGAAACAAGCTCCCACTCTTGACCCTGAGGAGCTGCGAGCCAGGCTGGAAAGCAGGAGCAGGCAGCACCACAGCAGCACCTGACTCTGGACCTAACGCTCTGGATCTAATGACATCCAGGGAGGCTGCAGGGAAAGTCAGCTCAAGCTCAGACTGACAGTCTGCAGAGGAAACAGCATGGTTGGAGGTGAGAAGTTCTAGGAAGGTGCAAACTTGCCGAGAGCTTTGGTCCACATTCAGACCTTGGTCATCACAGCCCAACTTGCCGTTGCTTCTTTAGCTGTAAGATCTTCATGT
Organism: Octodon degus; assembly: GCF_000260255.1. Classification (NCBI taxonomy): domain Eukaryota; kingdom Metazoa; phylum Chordata; class Mammalia; order Rodentia; family Octodontidae; genus Octodon; species Octodon degus. The sequence continues at coordinate 1,350,065 of NW_004524792.1, forward strand.
CAGTCCTTTAGCGTGCAATGAAATGGCGGCATCGGAGCACTTTACCGAAAGTTTTTAAAAAATACATAGAAGTTTTTAAAAGCTAATCTTAGAGCTAGGATCCCTCCTCAATTTTTTTTAAAGCACAAAATAAGTTCATTCATAAAATTTGTCTACCTCAAAGAAATTTCAGGGATATTTATATGGATATATGCCAAACCCTTGGAGTTACTCAGATGCAAACTTCCCTGCCTTTCTGTTCCTGTACCCTCTCCCATTGGTCTGAATATTGGCTTCCTAACTGGAGTGCTTTTTCAGTTCGTTCTAGTGTACCTTTTGGTAGAAGCTGGCCACATTGCAGTCTTTAAGGCCACTCTCGCCCTCGCCTCAGTCCACTCCCATCTTCGTCACAGGGTCTTACTGTGAGTGCGGCAGCGTACTGAAGGCCCGAGCTGACTCTGTGAGACATCTGTTCTGTTTTCCAGGCTGAAGGCACTCATGTGTTCTGATGCTTTGGATCAGTGCAGTTAGGAAGGTAAGTTAGTAGCAATTGCAGACCCTGTCCTGATCCCAAGGCCCTTGGTAAATGTATTATGCCACTGATCAGACTACATGGTTTTTAAGGAGTTGTCTTAGTTTTCTCTTTAGTAATGTGGGAACTTCATTTTTTCCTTCTGCATGGGTGCTGTGGGGATCACAGGTGAGGCAGATGTAAGGGTGCCTTGAAGTTTGCTATAGGAGTGCCCCAGGCATTTAGTAATGGGTCTTTCTAAATGTGCGTGTACATGGTACCAAGGGCAAGGATTTGTGTTGGTGGCTTTTATCAGAATGCATCCTGATGAACCATTCTGCATTAGGCTAGCATGATCAGTTGATTTGGATTTAAAAGAATAATTTGAAGCTTTCTTTTTGTTTGTGAACCATGACAAGAAGTACAAATATGCCTTGGAAGGAATGTAGGTTAGCTAAACTGATTCTATTATTTCTAAAATGTCTTGCTTAACTTTTACATCAGATTTTTATAAAACTTGCTGAAATGTTCTTGTATATCTTACAAAAAGTGATTGCTAGCATACTTGAAATTACAATATTTTGCCTTTTTCTTTTGGATGTGTTAGTTAAATGAATGAGAAATGTGTTTTTTCATTAAAAATGCATATTAAAATTGTGGAAAGGTCATTGTCATCTGGTTGTCCTATTGAAGATTAATTTTATTTTCCTAAGAGCAATTTATAGCTTTTTTCTATTGAAGAATTTCAGCAATCCTGTGATCACAAGTTGGTGCTAAGAAAATATACCTGTCTTCGCCACAGCAACCATTAGAGAACAGTAGCCATGGCCCTCCGATATTCCATGGTCACGGGCCTCAATAAGGGCCACAGGGTGACTAAGAATGTGAGCAAACCGAGGTACAGCTGCTGTCACAGATGCCTCACAAAACACACCAAGTTTGTGCGGGACATGATCAGGGAGGTGGGCAGCTTCGCCCCCTATGAATGGCAAGCCATAGAGCTGCTCAAGGTCTCCAAGGACAAACGCGCCCTCAAGTTCATCAAGAAAAGGGTGGGGACACACATCTGTGCCAAGAGGAAGCATGAGGAGCTGAGCAACATGCTGGCCACCATGAGGAAGGCAGCTGCCAAGAAGGACTGAGCCCCTCTGGAACAAAGTTTTGCAGAAAATTAAAAAAAAAAAGAGATTATACCTGTCTTGATACACAAAGAGGATAAGCTGATATGGATAAATATTGGTGGTCATTGCTGAAAGACTTAAATAATATGGCTTCATTTGAGAGAGTGGTGTGTACAGCTGACAGAAATAGCTAGCTAATTGCATTTCTGCACTAGAAGTAGAACATTTTATCCCTCCACTTTCTAGGTTTATTCCTGGTATAGAAGGGGTGGTTCCAAGGGGATAGGTATCAGAAATCCAAGGATACTATTTATCTTTCATATAACAAAAGAAGCCTCAACTATGAGGTTGAATTATTAGAGAAAACTTGGGTTCAGTCGAAGTGATTCTCTTTGCTAGTCAAAGAGAATCCATAATTTGTTTTTAGCTCACTAACAAAAGACTGCTTCAAACACTGGCTGTAAGGCTATGCCAGTGAAGTCTAAGTTTTATTTTTGTGGTTTTAAACATTCTTGCATTTGAAAGTAGTATAAATTGTGCAGCTAATGTTAAAACTGAAAGTGTTTAGATTTCTACTTTTTAGGCTTACTAAAACCAGAATCACAAAAAGTTGTGAATTCATGACTTTAATGTGTTCTCTTCTCTGTGATGTATTTTCAGCAATAATCAAATTTTTAAACATCAGTAAGTCTTTGTTCGCTGAAAAAAAATTGTGAGACAATAAGCAATATGAAATTGTATAAGCAAATGTTCTCTGCCCCAGTAGTTTGCTGCTGATTTGGAAAAAACATTTCTTACACCTTTGTCGGTTTGTGGTTCCTGGGAGATATCTTGTGTGTTACAGTCTTGAGACAGAAGAGGGCGGTAGAGTTCTGCTTGTGATAAGTGGTTATTAAATGTGAGCAAATGTTGCTCTCCTTTATACATTTAACTTTTTAAAATTAAGTCTGTTATCGCTGGTCGTTATTGCTGATCAAACTTTTCCTTTTCTCTTCAGCTTGTTTACATCCTTAGCAAGTTGGTGTAGAGTTGACACATTTTACAAGGGTTGTTGGAAATTTCCACTATTTAATTGGACCTTTTTCCATTTAAGAAATTTCAGTAATTCAAATTACCAGCCCAAGTTGAGCAACTCACTTGAAACATAAATGAGACTATGATTATGAATTTACTACAATGGAAAACATATTCATATTAGAAAAACATTCTCTTTTTTTGCTGTTTATTGAATTTGCCTCAAAGTTGCTGATTATTTTATGAAAATAAATTAAGGCCAAAATCTTTTTTTTTTCTTTCTTCTTTTTTTTTTTTTTACAGAGGTTATGAGCAGAATATATTTATCGAGAAAAAGAAAGTTCCTGTCCCGAGAGAGGGA
>NW_004524792.1:1356966-1376864 GCF_000260255.1 Octodon degus
GTTCCCGGAAGTCGGCAGAAATTCCTACTCGGCGGGAGGGGTGGGGCAGGTAGGGCGGAGTGGTGGGGGGCGGCCCAAGGGGGTGGGAGAGGGTCCAGCCCACGCTGCGCCTGGGCTGGGACTGGTCCCGCTGGCGCAGGGTAGCAGGAAGCTCTCCACACACTCACTGGACCTGGGCTAGGACTCACATGTACTTTTTTTTTTAGTACCAGGGAGATAGCTCAGTAGAATAAGTGCTTACCTGGCAAGTACAAGGGCCTGAGTTCAATCCCCAGTTCTGCAAAAAAAAAAAAAAAAAAAAGTACTTGTTTTGTATTCAAGATCTTAATAAAATTTGAGCAGTGAAAAAGAGCATTTCTTAAGACTTGTATTTCTTCTACTATAAACAATAAAAGTGAGAAGTGGAAAAATCTTACTGACCTGGAAGGTGGGAGCCAGAGGAGCTGTGAGGCTGTGAGTACTTGGGTGCGTCTGGCGGCCTAGCGGTGGGAAACAGCTTCAGCCTCACCTCCCTAACAAATCAGAATGGAGGAGAAGTCAGAGAACTGTAAGGTTCCAGAGGATCTGGTCAATGGTTTGAAGATTACAGAGCCCCAGGAAGCAGATTGTGCCCGGCCTTCAGCTCCTGATCCTGTAGATCAGCATTCTCAGAGCAAGCAGCTCAAGGATGATGAGGACCAGGGTGAAGAAGAGTGTTTTCATGACTGCAGTGCCTCATTTGAGGAGGAGTCCGGAGCGGATAAGGTTCAGAACAAAGCCGATGAGGATGTGAATTCCTTGGAACTAGATGAAGAATACCTACTAGAACTGGAAAAAAATATGCCAGATGAAGAGAAACAGAAAAGAAGAGAAAAGAGCACAAGGCTAAAGGAAGAAGGAAATGAACAGTTCAAGAAAGGAGGTTACGTAGAAGCTGAGACTTCTTACAATCGAGCCCTTCAGATGTGCCCAGCGTGCTTCCACAAGGACAGATCTATTCTGTTTTCAAACAGAGCTGCAGCAAGGATGAAACAGGACAAGAAGGAGATGGCCATCAGTGACTGCAGCAAAGCAATTCAGTTAAATCCCAGCTACATCAGGGCAATACTGAGGTGAGCAGAGCTGTACGAGAAGACGGACAAACTAGATGAAGCCCTGGAAGACTATAAAGCTATACTAGAAAAGGATCCGTCCATGCATCAAGCAAGAGAAGTTTGTATGAGATTACCTAAGCAAATTGAAGAACGTAATGAAAAGCTAAAAGAAGAGATGTTAGGTAAACTAAAAGATCTTGGGAACTTGGTTCTTCGACCTATTGGGCTCTCCACAGAAAATTTCCAGATCAAACAAGATTCCTCCACTGGCTCCTATTCCATCAATTTTGTTCAAAATCCAAATAATAATAGATAACAAAATAACAAGTTCTAAGAAGAAGTGTGTACTGCTTGCTGTTTGCAGGGGGCAAGGCCCCACCAATGCTTAACTGTCAAAGCATCTTATGTACAGGATGGCTGCCCGGCAGAGCCCAGCGCCCTCTCTGCCCCTGTGTTGTGACGGTGCCCCACACTTGCACCATCGTGCGCCACACTTGGTTCCCATTTCACAGAGCTACCCGCAGCTCTTGTCCTTGCCCAGGGGAGGCCTGCTTGTCCTGGCTGGCCTCAGAGCCCCATGCAGCCACCATTCCAGCAGAGGCCTCTCCCTAAGCAAGTTTTTGAGATGTGGATGGGACGGCAGTGTCCCCAAAAGCTGCTGCCTCCCTGGCAATGCTCTGTCCAGGCTACATGGGACTCCCTGGTGCCCCCGCTTTCCACTGTGGTAGTAAAGCTTCTGTGACAGTTCAAAAAAAAAAAAAAAAAAACAAAAAAACAAAACAATAAAAGTATAAATTCTGCTTTTATGTAATTTACAAAGGAAAGACAGATTGATTGATTGATTGATTGATTGATTGATTTAGGCCTTTTTGAGGTAGGGTCTCACTCTGCAGATCTGGCCTTAAGCTCACTTTGTAGCCCAGGCTGGTTTGGAACTCCCATCGATGCCTGGCCTGAAAAAAATGCATTTTCGTACCTGAAGCAGGAATGTCCCTAGGTAGACTAAGTCTTTTGGATACAATCTTCCTAAGGCTAGATTAATGTGTAGACATTGCAAGGAGTTGATACCATAAACTTCTCAGAGCCCGGGCATGGTGGCACAAGCCTGTAATTCCAGCACTTGGGAGGCTGAGGTAAGAGGGTTATCAGGAGTCTGAGACCAGCATGGGCTGCAATGTGAGCTCTAGGCCAGCCTGAACTGCATATGAGACCCTGTCTCAAAAGACAAAAAAACCTCATTTTTATCTAGTTTAATATTTTATTCCCATGAAAAAAAATTTAGTAACGTTTTAATTTTGTTCTTAAACATAAACTATCCTTTGTTACAAAAAAATCTTAATGTTCAACATTACGTGAAAATTAGGTCACTAAACAATTTTTATGGGGCTGGGGATATAGCTCAGTGGCTTAAGTGCATGCGTGGCAAGCATAAGGTCTAGCATTTAATCTCTGGCACCACCAAAAAAAACCCCAAAAAACAATTGTTATTAACATTTTTCTTCGCAGTTTATATAGAGGAGTTTGTAAGTATTTTGATATTGTATTCAGCTGAAATCCTCTTTTTACTTAAAGAATTTAGGAACTAAATATATGTTTTGTTTTTAATTAACATTACTTTAAAAATTTCTATCCAGGTTTCTGCCTTTGAGGTTTCTGTGTGTGCACCAGTAAATGCGCAAACGTACAGATACAAGTTATGTTAAGGGCGTCAGACCAAAAAACCTAACATGGCTAAGTGAAAGTCCTATTACAGAAACTGAAAAAGTTAGGGAAGGAAACCTGGCATGCAAACATTATTTGGAAAATTTCTGGAAAGTTTCCCAACCAACCACTTTTTGGCTGTGGCACTTCTTGGGGAAGCTCTGGTTTTTAGTTTTTGGTTTTTTTTGTGGAGCCCGGGATTGAACTCAGGCCCTTGTGCTTGCCAGGGAAGTGCTTATATTACTGAGCCATCTCCCCGGCCCAAAGCTCCGGTTCTTACCTTGAGCATAGCTTCTTGGCTCCAGTGCAGATCCCTCTGCCTGCTAGCACAGGTCCTTCATCCTGCTGGCACAGACTTTGTAGCTTCATCACGGACTTTTGGGCCTTCCCAGTGCAGACATGTGATGCAGGCCTGCACATGACATTATTGTGGACTCTAGGCCTCCAGCTGGACTTGTGGGAGGCACTGTTATGGGCTGTAGGCCCTCGGCTGGCTTCTGTGGTCTTTAGTGTGCGGGCAGATTTCCTGCACTCTGCATATGATTCTGTTAATGGTTACTGTAAATAATCTTAAATGTGTCCTGTATTGTATTGTCCCCCTTGCACGCCCCGAAGTATGACATGTATGCTAACAAGTGGCTAACTGGTCACCCAGCTCCCAGCCCTCACTCTTGTTATCTCATAATTGAGGCAACAACCCATATTCTTCAGCAATGTAGAAAGATAGAAGAAATCTGGGTTTTTGTATTTGTGAACCACTACATTGGCCTTGTATTTCCTTATTTTCGACTCCTTTCTATATTAAATTATTCAAAGTTTCTGTCTTCCCCCACTGCCAGTTGTTTTTCTGAAGTTGAACCCATTCCTAAGAAATAACAATATTGAATGAGGCTGCATTAATTTAGGATGACTTTTAAGAGTCCATATCCAAGAGTATGTCCTTTCATAAGATTTTATCCTTTTTTTCAATTTGTAGTTCTTCTCTTTCTTTTGTAACATGTAGATTTCCATATCAAATTTATCTTATGAATTTTTCTCATTACCAGTTAGTCATTGGTAGAAAAGATACTAATTTTTAATATATCTATTTACCTCAGTGAATTATTTCTGATTTTATTTTATTTTATTTTATTTTATTTTATTTTATTTTATTTTATTTTTTTTTCGGAACCGGGAATTGAACTCAAGCCCTTGCACTTGCCAGGCAAGTGCTTATTCCACTGAGCTATCTCCCCTGCTCCTCTGATTTTAATAGGCTACCTTATTTAGGTTTTCTAGCTATACATCTCTGGAAATAAATATAACTATAAATCAGTATTTTCACTGTTTTTTAAAGTTTAAAAATACTAGCTATACCATTCATAACATTGTTGAAAAATAGTGATAAGAAAGGATATCCTTATATTATTTTTTATTTTAATAGTCATATCAGTATTTCACCAATTAGTGTGACATTAAGTTTGGGAAATTTTGTTCTTTTAATCTTTTAAGGTTTTATTTTAATTTCATAAGGTGACTTTTGGTATTGATTTATTCAACATGTTAATATAATGAATTTTAACAAATTTATGTTTTACTACTGGAAAAAAATTTCCTTGATTATATAATGTCTTCCTTGAAATGTTTATTGTTGAAGCAAAGAGGGCAGTATAATTCTATTCATATACATCTTACCATATTCTACCTATGTCCAAAAGGAATTAGGAGTTTCCTTACAATAAAATACTAGAATACATTAAGATAGAAAAAGTCATATTAGAAGTTGTATGGAAGGGGGAATAAAAGTACGTGTATCAAACCTGGTTTAATAATAGTTACAGCAATTAAGCATTAAATTACTTCTGAGTAGCTGTGGAAGAAATGTGTAGATACATCATTTTTACCTGATAAAAGCAAATATACCCATTCTTTAGAGAACATTGTTTTTCCTATTTATATTGTATGCATCCTTGTAGAGGAAACAAAACAGCACATCTTCAAAATTACTATAGCATGAAGAAATTTTATGTGAGGATGAATCAAGTACGATGTAACAAAAAAGCCTTTAAGCCATCAGTATGTAAGCATTCACACTTGGCGGTGCTCATCGCTGATGGCATACGTGACCCTCTAGGACTGAGGGTGGCAAGGCCTGCATCTCTTTGTCCACTTGGTAGCCTCTACCTTGTGTTGTGTTTGGATGTGGCCTGTGTGTCTGCGGTGCTGAATTTTAAATTTAAATTTGAATTGTCATGTGGCTATCGGCTGTATTGGATAGCACGGTGGCATAGTAGATGACTAGATTTGTCATGATGATAACGCATAAGTTGTTTTTAGTCAATTTGCTTATCTTTATAATTTGCCTTCCTTTTGACATCCCACCCCCTCGTCTAAACTGAGGCTCTATTATCAGAGCTACTTTTACTAAAAGACCCCCCCCCCCATGGGACACGAAGGGCAAGTGAACTGCTGTTTATAATGTGCTTTGCTCAACATACTCCCTTTCCCTGGTAGGTAGCTTAGTACCTGCTTGTCAGATGAGAGACCAGGATGTGTGTCACAGGAGACCCTTGTGTATGCTGGCAGTCGCTCCTGGCTTTTGTCTAACCTATGTTCAGCTTGTATCTGTCTGACTGTCACTCTGTTACTGGGAGCCCAACACTGTTCTCCCTGATGTCCAGGAAAGCCCCGTGTGGGGCAGTCCCTGTTTTATTTTTTAATTATTTGTTTATTTAGTATAGGGTCTCGCTATACCACTCGGATTCATAGTGATCCTCCTGTCGCAGCTTCCCCAGTACTGAAATTTCAGGCATGTGCTACCACACCCGGTTTCAGTGGCTGGTACTGTGTGCCTGGGATCCAGGGGCCAGCATGGAATGTGGTACTGGAGATCAAACCCTGGTCTTTGTGCTTGCCAGGCAGGTACTCAGACCACCAAGCTATCTCCTCAGCTCCCAGTCCCTGGTTCTTTGAGTGGAAGGCACATTCAGTCCACCATCACAATAGGAAATGTGTTTAAAGATTTTAAATTGATGTTTAAGCATGTTGAAAATTTTTACAGTTCTCTATGCCTACGTCGCATACATTATTTTTAAGTTTTCAGGCAAATGCGTGCATGTTCCCTTCAGAGGAAGCAGCAGGAAATTGGGAAGGAATCTCAGTCTGCCACGAGGGAAAGATGCCTGTAAATTGTTCTCTCTGTCCATTAGTTTGAGCCATTTTGGTGTCATTTGAAAGCTGTGTCAAGGGTAACTTAAGTCCAACATCTTTTTTTTTTGGTGGAACTGGGGATTGAACTCAGGCCCTTGTGCTTACCAGGCAAGCACTTATTCTACTGAGCTATCTCCCCGGCCCCTAAAGCCCAACTTCTGGTATGACAAAATCAAATCTGTATTCAGAGTAGATGCTGAAGTGACGTAAAATTGTAAGGACTTTTACCTCCTGCCAAATCCTGGAGACCATGGATTATCTGTGTGTTATGGTTTGTGTCTAGTTGTTCCCCCAAAGCCTCATGCAGTCATGGGGTGAGGACTTCTAGAGTTTGTGTTAACTTATGATCCACTGGGATTATGTGTGATCCAAGGCTGGGATTATGGGTTTTAGTACTGCTGGGATTACCCATAGGTGGGTAAATACTGGGAAGTACCCATAGGTGTGAGTACTTCCCCTACCCTGGGGCAGGTAATTTGCATTACAATGTAAGGTGGGAAGAGAAGCTAGCTGCTTGAGCTGCTGCTACCCCTCCCTTGTGCTCTTGCTCTTTGCCGCTGCCATGAAAGGTTGCTTTCTGCTCTGTGCTGCTCTGCGTTGGACCCAGCTGAGTATGGACTGAAACCTCCAGTAACTGTGAGCTAAATAAACCTTTCCTTCCTTCATTTTGAGTGTCGGGTATTTGTCCCAGCAACGAGAGAAGAGTAACTAAGACACTGTGTGATCCACCTGCTTAGAAATTTGGAGTTGTGAGTGTATGAAGTTTAGCTTTTTACTGTATGTGTGTGAGCTCAAGAGCCAACAGACAGGAAGGACCAAGAAAGAAGTTCTTTTGGGATATGAGCCAAAATGACTTTCTTAACCCTCATCCTAGAATATAAACAATACAAATCTGTATCTTCTGAGTCTCCACTAAGGTAATTTCAGCCATGAAAAATTTAAGAGACTATGGTGCTTTGCACCCACCCTTACTTGGTGATTTTGATTTGGGGGTAACACTCCCAGAGTAAAGTTGTCAGATTGAGGTAGCTACAGAAACGTGTATAACCAAACAAGCTGACCTGTGAATGGCTTGCTCACTATTTTTCTTTTCATTTGAATTTCTATAAAGTATCTGCCTGTCCCCTCCAGTGACTTTCATTTTGGTATGATTAATATTGGATTCCTTATTTCTGAGGGGGAGAAACATTCGGTTGATGTTTTTTAGCACATAACTCTGCCAGGTACTGAGGATATTTTTGTTTGCTTTGTTTTCATTTATATTTAATTTTTAAATGTAAAAAAAAAAAACATTCTGTTTACTATTTTTAGATATACCTCAGTGCTGTTTTTCATATTCATGTGGTTATGTAACAGATCTTTAGAACTTTTCATCTTGCAGAACTGAAACTGTACCCATCAAACAGCTTCCTGTGCCCGTCCCTCCAGGTCCTAGCCACCAGCAGTCCACTTTTTGTTTTCACGATTGTGACCATCCTGGGTATCTCCTATAACTGAACTCTTCAATATCTGCCTTTTTGTGATTGGCCCATCTCACCCGGTGTGAGGTCCTCAGGCTTCACGCCATAATATATGGCAGGATTTCCTCATGTGGAGAGGCTGTTCCAATATTCCCTCATGCGTCAACATCATCTTCTGAATCCCTCCATCTGTCTTCCTCTTGGCTGCGGTGCCTGGTGCGTCCATGGTGCGGAGGTGCAAATACGCCTTTCGGGTCTCAGCTTCCGCTCTTAGGATGTATGTGTACCCAGAAGCAGGCCAGCTGGGTCAAGGGGTGATTCTATTTTTAAATTTTGGTGAAACTCCATTCTCTTGTGCACCGCAGCTGCACCGATCTCCAGGCACACCAGCAGCGCTCAGGGCTCTCTACATCCTTGCCAGTGCTTATTATTTTCTGGGCTTTTGTGACAATGGTAATCCAAAGGAGTGTAACTTTTATTATTATACTTTGCAAGACATTTCAGAATAAACTAATGGTTGACATTAATTGAATACTTCTTGGCAAGCACTGTTCTCTTTACAGTCTTAACTCACTTCTCACCATGGCCTTTGAGGTAAGTGGCTTACTTACCTAACCTTGTGCATATGAGATAACTGTCGTGTCAAGGGTAAGCCTGTGCCCCTGCTAAAGCTGAGAAGGGACTCAAACTCTGGGAAGTCTGGCTCCAGATCTGTTTGCACCACTCTTAGCATCAGGGACACACACAAAGGTAGTGCACAAGTGTATGAGTGTATTATAGAATAGCTAGAACAGTGACATTTAGCCACTAAATAGCAAAAATTTAGAGTTACAACATGGAAATGAGCAAAACATAATTTACTTTTATGTAGCCTTTAAAAATGATTAATGAGTATGATGGGGAGTTAGTTAGGATGTAACATGAAATGGGGAAGACCAGCAGGAAGGCGAGACTGTGAAAGGGTTCTTACGGTGATGTGTTTATAACTACAAGTAGCATAGGTAATGTTCTGCCTGGACCAGATACTCTTCTGAGCCCTCTGTGATGGTCTTATCTAATCTTTACAGAAATCCTGAAAGTAGATATTGCTGCAGTTCTCATATTACACCCTAGACAGCTGAACTGGAGACCACTGAGGGTTGAGGACTCAGTAGTAAATAAAGAGAGAGCATTTAAAACCAGGCATATGCTCTCTAGGCTTTACATGTTGAGTTAATGGCCTAGGCATCATATCAACAAATTCTAGAACAAAAACAGCTATACTGGTGGGACTGTTGAGTAGTAGAATTATGGGGGAAAAAAAGAATTTTTTAAAACATTGTTCTGTGTAATTTCAAAGATTTTTTTATTTTATTGTTTTACCATTACACAATAAAATAAAAGGGCTGAAATCGCCCTTTTAGATGGCAGCCCTCCCATGTAAGTAGCTTTTGGCTTCTTTCTTTAGACTCCCCATCTCCCTTTCCTCTTTCCTGAAAGCCCCTGTATTCGAGGATCCCTAATCAGTATATATTCATAATTTTCATGATAAGAGATTGTCACTGGTAAATACAAACTTGATGCATATGTCTGATTTTTATCCAAATTGCATCTCCTTGAAGCACATCTCCCAAGACCTCCAGGGTTGCCGATTCCTCTGGACGTCGCATGCCTCGCTGACACTCTGGAGTACCTCCAGCTCAAGGCTGTTTTCCACTCTTCCTGCTCATCTTACCACATCCAGTCCAGTGAAATTAATTACCACCCAAATGCTGATGACTGCACAGTTACCGTCTGTGCTCAGGGTGCTCCGCTGTGCTCCTGACCTGGATAGACAGCTACCTCCTTGGCATTCCCACTTGCCCAATTAAAAATTATCTCAAAGGTACACATCCAGTCCAGAATAGACACGATTCCTTGCTCTTCATCTCAAGTAGAGAACGATGCCAGCTGTTGTTCATGTACCCAACTGCTCCTCTGCCTACCTGGAACCCTCTCAGCAGATCTTTCTTTGGCTCAGTCCATGTGCTCTTGCGCGTTCTGCTCAGGTACAACAGGAAAGCACATACCTATGTGAGTCAGTGCTATCATCTTGCTCCTGACTACCCTCTCAAATCCTCCATTTCAAAGGCTTGGTCCCAGTTTATTGCATTACGAATTGGTGATGGGGCCTTTAAGAGATGTGGGTTGGTGAGAGGAGGCCGGGCCATCGAATGCATCCCTTGAAGAGGAGACTGGAGCTGCAGCTTCCTTGTCTTTGCCTCCTGCTTGCCCTGAGGTGGGCAGCTTCTGCCAGGAGGTCCTGTAATACTGTTTCCAAAGTTGTAGGGCCACATGGTCTAGACTAAGGCTTCTGCAACTACAAGCATGATAAAAACCTAAGGAAATCAACATAAAGGGTGAAAGGGTTTATTTGGTTTCTGGTGCCAAAGATTTCAGCCCCAGAGTCACGTGGTCCCATTGCTTTTGCCTTGGCGAAGCCATAAGCATGGGCTGCAGCTAGCCGCTCACTCATGGAAGGAAGCAAGCAAAGCAAGGAGAGCCTGGCATCCTCCTGTCCCTGCCAAGGGCACATTCTGTGGCCTGACTGCTTCCCATTAGGGTTACCTCTTTAATGTCCCACTATCTCCCAATAGAGAGCTGTGGCTGGGGAACAAGGCTTTAAGGCATGGGCATGTGGGGGGTGTTTAATCTTTCTCAAGGTGCGTCCTGAGCTTCTGTTCTAAATAAGTTTGCACTCCTGTCATTCCTGTTGTTTCACCCTGCTCTATTTATGGCTCTTAGAGTTCTCTGATACTGCTCATTTATTTTTAACTTCTGTATCACCTACCTCCACTGGAACATAAACTATGTCAGTGCTGATGTGACGTTACTTGGGTCAGTGCTGCAGTAGCACATAGTAGATGGTCAATAAATACTTGTCAGGTAGCACCACGTGAGTGAATCTCATTACCTTGTATGAAAACCACTTCTCTGTTCACTTTCCAATATTTGAATAGTTTAGTATATTGTTAACCAGGTTAAGCATTTCAGGCCAAAGGACCTCTCAATTTATTCATGTGGTTTCCATTTCAACCTAGCTTGTGTTGACCCTGGCCTATTTTCTGGACACAATCTTTTCTTTTTTTCTTTTTCCTTATCTTCATCACTGTTTCGCTCCTTTCTTGCTTCTGCATGTGTTTTGTGTTCTCAGAATCCTGGATTTCACTGAATTATTCAGGCTTGTATAGTGACTTTCAGTGTTGTCTTCTCTTTTGTGCCTTATTTTTCTTTGTGAGGCTGTGACTCTCAGACTGCTCTCACTTCCTTCTCATTTAAATATATACAAAAACCCTTTGTCTTTTCCCAGGTATTGAAGCACTGTTTGAATTGTTAAACTTCAAAAATTCTCTGAATCCTGCCTTACATTTTACAGATATCTCCAATCTGCTTTTCTAGTGTTTCTTTCTATAAACTTACCCCAGAAAGTCATTTTTCTCATATCTATCGATTTGTGTGTGTCCAATCGTCATTCCGTGAAACTGTAAAGAACTATTTCAACCTTGAAGAAAAAGTGTCTCATAGTCTGAACTATTCTTTTTCTCCCATGATACCCAAATCCTCTTTCTCTGAAACCCATGATTACTACTTGATATGGCTGAAAAGAAAAGGTTCTTCGATGAGAGAATCCTGGATTCTCTGGGCATGCTGAAGCAACCACAGGTATTTTTGATGGGAGGTGGGAGACCTGATAACAGAAGAGAGAAGTCAGTGTAATCATGAAGGGTGGGGCGAAGAAACCACATGGTGAGGAATGTCCTCAGCCACAAGAGACTGGAAGAGGTGAGGAATGGACTCTCCAGGGACGATAAATGAGGACAGGCCTGGATCTTGATTTTTGCCTCTGTGATAACTAATTTCTGACTTTAGGTCTTCAGTGTTGCGAAAATAAATTGTACCACTATGTTTCTGGTCATCTGTTATAAGAGCCGAAGGAAACTAATACAGATTTGGAACATAGAATGGAGTTCTGCTGCAATGTATACTGAAAGGTAGAGTTAGATCTGGACTGGATAATACATAGAAGCTGGAATAATTTTGAAGAACTTAAGGTGGGGGAAACTTAAGTTGCCTTCAACACATTGTTGGTGGAAGCACAGACCTTCAAAGAGGGTCAGAAAGAAATGGAAACCATAGTGAAAACCTGCATTGTCTATATATTGTATCAGTATAAATAGATTCCAGTAAAAATCTGAATGTTAAATTGAAAGAAAAGTTCAATCTAGAATTCTACACCCAGCAGATATTTATTTATTTATTTTTAGATATTTCTTTCAAAAATAAGAGCAAATAAAGATATATTAGGGAAGGAACTGTTTTTTGTTTTGTTTTGTTTTTTGTTTGAGACAAGGTCTTGCTATGTAGTTCAGACTACCCTTGAACTCACTACGTAGCCTAGGCTGGCCTCAGCCTTCCAAGTTTTGGGATCAGGGTGTAGGCCACCAACCAGGAAGGAAGGAATTGTTGAGACTGTTCATTTTTACTACTTCTGTATTTATAAGAAATACAGAACTTTCAGAAAAAAAAAAAAAAAAAAAAAAAAGGCACTGTTGGAAATGTGGATGTCCACAAAGAATGAAAAGGGCCCAAAATAATAAATGTCAGGCTAAGTATCAAAGATAAGTTTTCTTTTTAAAAATGTTCTTTTAAAGTTGAATATCTGCTTAAAATTAATTTGTTGATGTGCTTATGTAATATGTATAAAAGCATATCAAAAATATCAGCAGGTAAAATGCAGAAAGTACAAACATGCTGTTTTAAGATGAAAAGCAGAATGTCATTTAAAAGTAGATTCTGAAAACTTGAAGAATATTGAAATTCTGGTGCAACCAATAAAAAGTGAAAAAAATGTTCAGTTAAGCCAGTAGAAAAAGGTAAAATCCTATGCAAATAGTCAATGCCAAAAGAGGCTGGAAAAGAGAAAGGAACAAATATGATAAATAAAAACCAAGTAACAGGAGATATTGGCAGTCACATTAAATGTAAATGATACAAATATCCCATTTAAAACTCAATGATAGTAACCAGGGATAGTGTAATTCAGCACTGTATGAGGCTGAGACAGATGACAAATTTGAGCCCAGCCTGAGCATCTTTATGACTTTGTGAGACACTGTCTCAAAATAAAAAGATTGAAGGTGTTGCTTAGTACAGAGGTGCTAGCTTGAAACCCCAGTACAGTAAAAACAAGTGAATCATTAATAAAAATTAATAAAAAGCATATTGAATATGTCAGGTGTTGTCATTTCCCTTACTTTCTCTAGTCAGGGTTCATTTGTATCCCAGAGAAAGCAGGGGTGGGAGTTACTAAGGATCAGAACTTGACTAGTAAGAAATATCTAATCTTAGAGCAGTGTGAATGCAACTAAATAGTTTAAACACAAAACTTAATGAGTGGGAAGGAGTGGTAAACCTTGGTTAGAGAAAGGAAGAGATTGAACATATATGAATGATAGTGACAGGTACTATCTAAGCATGATTTTGACTAAGAAAAATTAGTTTCTATGATCAGTTGATATATTATGCAGCATAAACTTACCAAATTAGGATAGTAATGACAGGCAGCTACAGCTGAAAATACAAAACACTCTTATCAGTGCAGACTTAGAAAAAAACTCCATATCCTTTTTATAGAGGGTTGTCTCCACTGACATCAACTTTATCAACTTGGACTCTGACAGAAAGTGTTCCTTATCCTCTTTATGACTCCAAATGACAATTTTATTCAACATCATTTCACACCATGTCACCCTCCTGATGGGTCATACAGGCTGCACGCAGGTGGATGCCAGGGTGTGAGTCCAAGCAGAAGGCAAGTTCACTGCAGGTGAAAATGGAGTAGAATGTCCTCAGGCTCCTGGGCCCTTAATAGCGAGGGTGATGGATGGTTCTAACTGAGGAAAGGAGGACAAAGGTATTTAAGCTCATCAGCAATGCAGCCGACTCCTCAAGAAATGTCTGGAGATCATATTTTAAAGTCAGTCTTGCCAGGGAAACGCTTATTCCTACTGACCCGTCTCTCCGGCCCTAAAGTCAATCTTAAATTGCAATAATGCACATAAAGATTACAACCTGCATCATTTGGACATAACTATATAGAAACATTAGCTTATAATTCTCTCTCTCTCTCTCTCTCTCTCTCTCTCTCTCTCTCTCTCTCTCTCTCTGTCTCTCTCTGACACACACACACACATTGAACACTACTTTTACAATTAGAAAAATATGAAAGGCAAAAATGCTTTGGGGGCATTTGACATGATATCAGATATCAAGATCATTACTGTTATTTGTTTTAAAAAAAGACCCTTTGAAGTATTTAATGTTTCTTTTTCATTTTTTCCAGTATTTATTCCTCAATTTATACCTAAATGTATAGTTTGTTTTCAGCTGCTTCTCAATGTCTTGACCTCCATCATGGTTATAAAATACTAGAGAACAGAATATTGATGTCATCCAAATGTTTCAGCCAGTGCTATGCACATAACAAATGTTCCACTCACACAAGCACACCTGGGCTTAAAGATACTTCAGTTGTGGAAACAGGAAAGCCATACAGAGGATTTCGTTTTGGAGCTGAGCACAGCTATGCTGTCTCAGAGAGACTCCCATCAGTACTGATGCAGGCTCATGGAGAAGAAAAACCAATTCCTGAGGCTCCAAGAGCCCTCTGTTGTTAAGTCCTACAGTTTTGTTCCTTGACTGAACATCCAAGGGTACAGAGACCCTTTTTCATCAGGAGAGGTGGAGAAGGGACACAAAGGGCCGAGAAGAACTTGAGCTTCCTGGCTTCTTACACTCACCTTCCCTATCAATGGCCCTTGAGGACCTGGCAGTTCTGATGTGGAATGCAGAAGGGAAGTGAACTGGAAGAAATTCTCTGCAAATATGGTGTTCCACTGAGTGCCACCTCGCACTTCCTGTGTGCATTTAGAGCTCATAATACTAATACATTCTACTTAAATCACCAGCCAAGGATAATGAAAACAGGAAACCCCAGAGGCTCTGCCACTAAAATGAGGAAGAATTTTAGGCAGAGCACTATCTCCATGCTTGAGACAAAAGGGAGTAAAATTTTCATCTCAGCTCTATTTGTCTCCAGAATAGCTCTGTTTCCTCTGAGTGGGAATCAGCAATAAGAGCTCTTGTGGGTCTTCTCATCTTGAAGGAGAAAGAATTTGGAAAAGCAGTAAAGGAGGGGCCAATTTTCACATCCACTTGCAGTGTATTTTAGGAAAACCACTTAACTCTGGATCACAGTTTTTTCTTTTGTAAAATGTGACACTAATAATGGTGATGTTGTCGGTAGCTGAATTAGATAGAAATATTATACATAGTCAGACAGTACCAGGTCCTCAAGGAGACAATATGGAAGACAAGGTAACTTTGCAACTTGGAAGAGACAGACAATCCCTTTAGCCCAATTTTCAAGACAACTACAGCTACATACTCTCCTAGGGATGGGCATTAGGGATTGATATTCTAAATAGGTATCAATGCCCTTGAAAGAGCCCAAATGAGTCACTAATCCAACTCCCAACAGGAAGAGACCCTGTCTCATATTCATGCCCGCTTGCTACATGACTTGCTTCCCCATTTGATACTGGATTTAATCCATTTGACCTGAGCAATGGTGCTTGTAATCTCATTGATTGGCCATAGTTTTGTCCCACCTCAGGCCCACCTAAGCAAGTTCCCATGTTCTCTACCACCTTAGACCTCCTCACCACATGGTTTTCCTCTATAAAAGTCCCTGGAAGAGACAGCTCCCTGGGGATCACCAGCTCAGGACCCCTTCTGTCCTTCTCTTGGATAGCAGCCTTCTTTCCCCCAATAAATATATTCTGCTCATGACCCTCGTTTGTTCCTAAAATTGATTCTTTGGTTTTAGAGAACACAAACTCATCCCAGGTACCTTTCAGGTCAGGAGTTTCATTTTTCCCCTATATCATTTGGAAGTCATCCACCTGAGATCAATTTTACCCATGTCAGTGTCTTCCTCATAGGATTGTTGTGAGGACTCAATAAATGACTTCAGTTGAAGAGGTAGAACATTGTGTGATCCATAAAAATAGCTCAGTCAATACTAGGGACTAGTAGTATAACTAAAACTTCATCAGACACAGCTATCAAAACAATAAGAATTTCACAGAGTTTATAAACTTTTGGCCTTCTTCAAATTCATGTATATTTAAGGTATTTAAAACAAAAACCCTACCACGCCTCATCACAAACAAAATAAAATAAAGACATATTCCTGTACTGCAGGAAATAGAGCTGAGAGACTGCTTCCCACTGTAGCTCAGTTTAGAACTGAGGATCCCTGAACCCAGAAGTTCAGATTTCCATGAGGGAGAAAAGGCCATGGGTCCTAGGAGAAAGGAAGAAGCATTTGGGACAGAGGCAGAAGACCCACTTGGCTCACAAGTAAAATGGGATGTTTGTGTCTAGTTGTCCCCCCCAAAACCTCACGCAGTTGACGGGTGACTTCCAGAGTTTGTGATTAATTCATGATCTAGTGCTGAGATTGTGGGTGTGAGCATCCTGGGCAGATCCATCTGCATTAGAATGTGAGGAAGGGAGAGAGGCCCCTAGCTGATGGAGCTGCTGTTTCTCCCCCTTGCTCTTTTGCTCTTTGCCTTGGCCATGGACCGTGGAGGGCTACTCAGTGCTATGTGCTACTCAGCTTTGGATCCAGCTGAGTATGGACTGAACCTCCACTAACTGTGAGCTACATAACATTTTTGGGACAGGTATTTGTCCCAGCAATGCGAGAAGAGTAACTAAGACACTTGCCAAAAACCCTGGCAATCTATCTAAAGATCATCTAGCAAAATATTTTCAAATCAAAATAGTATTAAGAAAAACCTATGGTGAACAAAATATCAAACTCATTAGTAAAGGCAGGATCTGGCAGGGCCATGCTATAGTTATGCAAGAGGCTACATCATGCAGAAAGAGGGTCACATCCTATTGTGGTTTGGGGTTTTGCAAGGGAAACAGTGCAATGCAGGACACATTTTATAATATTTTATAATGAATCACCCAAAGAATCATATACAAGGAGTGCAGGAAATCTGTCCTGCACTCTATAGACCAAAGAATTCAGCTGAGGACCTGGATCCTAATATCCTGTATGAATCTAGCTGAAAACCTAGAGCCCATAACAGTGCCTCCCACAAGTCCAACTGGAGGCCTAAAGCCCATGACAACGCTTCATGCAAGCCCACTTCATGGGGATCTGCACTGGGAAGGCCCAGAGGTCAGTAGTGGAAGCTAGAAAGTCTGTGCCAGTGCGATCAGTTTTACGCCTTTGTCCATACTAGGAGGTTGAGAGATCTGAAGTGGAGCCTGGAAGCAATGCTGAAGGTAAGAACCAGAGCTCCCCTGAAAAGTACTACAGCCATCCTCAGCAACAGTGATGTCCTGAGTTCCTTCAGTGATAAGGACAGCTGAGTTCCCATCAGGAAAGCCAACATGACAAGCTTTTCCAGGAGCTGAGGAGTGTACCATCTTCCCCTCCAGAGCCAGGAAGCAATGCTCAAGATGAGAACCAGAGCTCCCTCAAAGTGTCTCATAGCTGTTTTCAGCAACAATGAGGTCCTGAGCTCCTCTTCTGACAAGAACAGCCAAGTTTACCGGGAAAGCCAGCATGACAAGGTCCTCCAGCAGAATAGCCCAAGAGAACCAGCAGCTTCCAATGGCTCCAACAGCTCCTCAAACAGCTTCCCTAACAGCCTCTCAACAGCTTCTCCAGCTCTGCCTCTTAGGCTGCTGGCAACAATCTTAAGATGGGCCTCCCACACCCAGCACCACACTAGCTCAATTCTGCTGGGTGTAATAAATTGACCACCAACTAGCAATCCACTATGCTATTTTAATTGAAAATGCTGATGTGGTCTTCATCATGGGCCTTATTTTTATTGGTTTTATTTTTTAAAACATTGAATTATAATATTGTCTTAATAATCACATTCAAGGCATCCTCTTAATTTTGTGTCTGAGCTGAGTACCTCAATCTCCATTGTCATGTTGGCTTTGGAAAGAAGGCTGAAGAGACATCAGAAACCTGGGAAATAGTCCTGGGGCCTCACGAAATTAAGGAAAAGGTTGGGAGCTTCCTGAAGAATATCCATGGCAGGCTCCCTTTTAAGTATTATTTCATTATAATAAAATAATATTCCCTGATTACTTTATCCTGGCATTCTGCTCTTGCTATTTTCTTGGCATCTTTCACAGGTTGATCTCTTGGACAGCTATTAACAAAGTCATTATTTTGATCGTGTTTGTACATGTTCTATCATGAGCAATAACAATTTATTCACTGACAGCCTCCCTCCACAGCTGCATTAAAATCACCACTTATATAAGGAAGCTGTGTGCCATTCAAAGGTAGAAAGTGATCGGGCTGGGTTTCAGCCAAGCTCTGTCTGCCTCTAGGTCCTGTCCATTCTCACCACTGGCCAAGATGTGCCTAATAGCTCATACACAGGGTTCCTGGCATTTTCTCCATCTTTCAGGTTGCAAGCTCTACCATATGAAGATAGGAATCACAAAAAGAAATTTCAATTACTTGTCCTTTCTTGAAGCAGCCTGAAAATTTAAACCATAACTCTCCATTACTAATGTCTTTGAATACATTATCATTCTTCCTAAGTTATTCATACCTTGTCTTATGAGAAGCTCAGACATGAAGACTCTTGATGGAATGCTTCCTTTTTACCCATATGGTTTATTGCTATACTTGCCTGGTGTACCACCTACTACACCAGAGCATATTTGGAACAGAAATGCTCAATTAAATGGATTTAGCAATGCTGTATATTTGTGTTGTAAATTCAGTCAAATTTTTTTATGGTAATTCAGTCTTGTCTGTCCTTGAAGGAGGGTGGGATTGAAGGTTGAAGTGAAATTTATTCATGTGACTTTTTGAATCAATTATTTACATTTCTCTGGGACTTGCTTTTTAAAATAATATATTTATTATTTTTAATTAAAGTCTGTTGAAATTCTCCATTCTTTAAAGTCAGCATGATCCATGAAGGAAAAGGGCACATGTTCACTTCTACCTTCACATGAGGAATGTAAGCTCAGCCAGTAAGTCCTCTGTTACCAAGTGTAATTAAGACCTAGGGCCCTTTTTGATCTAATAAATGATTAAACATATCAATAAATGACTGCACATAGCTCTGCTCCCCTGATTACTTTATCGTGGCGTTCTATTCTTGCTATTTTCTTGGCACTTTTCACAGGTAGATCTCCAGGACAGCTATTGACAAAGTCATTATTTTGATTTTGTTTGTACATGTTCTATCATGACCAATAACAATTTATTCACTAAGACATTAGTATTTGGCTTCCAAAACCTAACTTTCTTTGAATTTGTGGTATATGTACAGTTGTTTCTGTAGAATTAATCAAATATCTCTTTGTGCCCTGAAAGACTTTGGAGCATAATTCTGCACTATTTATTTCATCTTTGCATGTTTAGTGCCAAGCATAATTCCTGGTTAATAGAGTAGATTTCTTGGTAGATGATAGTTAATCCTTGATATAAATTATTCCATGAGAAAACAACTGCAAGTACTAGACTTTCCACAACACCATGAGATAAATATCTATACCCTTCAGCAAACAAATGATTCATGGACTAGAGCATCAGATTAAAAAGCAAAGAGAAAGGACCCCAAAGACCAGCCATTGACAGGAACTGTGTTTTTGATTTACAGAATTAATTTAGGTCAAAGGTTGCCTAATTTTATTTGAGCATTCCACCTTTTGGGGAATTGCTTTTTGGAGAAATTCATCCATTTAATATATTGAATATACTGTAGAAGGGTAAGGTATTTCAGGCAACAGAACCTTACCAAAAAATATGGAAGATTTTAGCTCTGTCTTTGAGAATCTCAAAGGCTGCCAGATGAGGTGGTACATGACTATAATCTCAGCACTTTTTGAGGCTGGAGGATCACAAATTTGACACCAGCATAGTGAGCCCCTGTTTCAAACAAAGGTAAAAGGAACAGGATTGTAGCCCAGCACTAGAGTGCTTGCCTAGTAAGTGTGAGGCCCTAAGGTCACACTACTACCACTACTACTACAAAAAAAAAAAAAAAGAATACTGTAAGCTTATGAATAATAGAGGCATAAAGACAAAAGATTTAAGATGTACTGCAAGTGAAATAATATAAACACATCGAGAATATGCACGAGCAATTATTTGTTATGATTTTTCTGACTCGGAATATTTAGCAAAGAAGATGCCTAGAAGAAGTCTAAAGGATAAACTTCCCAGGTAGAGGAAAAGGAGAAAGATCCCAGAGCAAGGGAAGAACATTTAAAAAAATATAGAAGTTGCTGGGCATGGTGGCACAAACCTGTAACCCCAGCACTCACACTGTGAGTTTCAGACCACCCTGGGCTACATATTGAACTCAAGCCCAGCCTGGACTACACAGTG
>NW_004524792.1:1376964-1408764 GCF_000260255.1 Octodon degus
TAAATTTAGAGGGTGATAAATAGCTCCCTATGTTTGGAACACAGGATTCTTGGAGTGGCTCTGGGATTGTACAGAGAATTAAATCAAGGAGGCCCCTGAATTTACTAAGTTTTGATTTTGTCTTCATCTTATGATTTCTCAACAGTCCTAAGAAATATAGGACACCTCTCAGTTCACTAGTAGGAGGGGCTTTTCAGAGTGCTTTTGGTTTGACCCTTTCCCTTGAAGATTTCAAACCTGACTGTGCATGAGAACTTACTGCGGGAGCTTTTGAAGAAAAAAAAATATGTATTTTTTTCATCCATGTCACTCCTCAGATTAGCTCACTGAACACAACCCAGCAACTCCTCATGTTGAGGAGTTCTCAAGTGGTAGAAATATGACAGGTGTTAATCAGGGGTATAACGTCAAGGTCAACTGTTGGAACAGGTCATATTGGCCACTGCAGGGAGATGGAGAAAGGAGACAGATGGCAGGACTGACCAATGTCTAGGTTTCTCCATCGTGGCAGCAGCTCTCATCAGCTCCCAAATATGACTTGTATGATCCCTGAATTAACTTACATACAACAGAAAAGAGAAAGACTATCGCTATATTACTACTTAGTCAAGCACAGCTTAATATGTGGTCAGGTTCACCATCTTGCTCTCCCTTTTCAAGTGAGGAGACACATCACTATGTGGAAGTTTTATCTCGTGTCTGCAGGGCCTGATGAGAACATGAGGCATCTGAGGTTCTGTGAAGAAAACAGAATACAGCACCCATCCTAAGTATGCAATTATTCAGGGGCATCTCTTTTGCTGTAATTTTTGGAACTTGTAATTGCAGTCACACAAAGCATTGGAGACATAAATAGCACAAAAAGAAAAACAATGCTTCACCGGAAATCAAAATTTTACATCAACAGAAGTAACTTGGGAAAAAGACAGAATTTTGGTTCAGATGGACCTAATGTGAAATTGCACTGGTGCCACCTGAGCACCAGGTACTGACTAAATATGTTCCCTGGCAAATTCCTGTACCTCTGCAGGTCTCCTGTGAACCAGTGCCTGTTCCTTATGTAGGTCAAGAATGACTGTAAGAGCTGTCTCGTGTCTGATTCCCAGCTGTAGCTCCTGAGTCCTCCCTAGAACCACGGGATTAAAAGTCTGATTCCCCAAGTTTTCTAGATGCTAAAATGAAGTCATATCATTTTTAATTGAGAGATTAGTACAGAGAGTTGGGAAAAGTAATCTTAATTGGTTATAAGAACAATAAGGACTGAGAATAAAATAGGGGGACAGAAGATAATACATCTGATTATATAGGGAGAACTCTTGTTGGTTGAAAGTTGTGTCTACTTGGAGCTTTTAGAATTAAGTAATTCATACTTTTTCTACAATCCTATTGACTAGAGAAGTTGATAAATTCCATGGACACAAGCCTATATGGCTCAGGAAGTAAAAATGCACAATGAAGATTAAAAGGAATAATCAGCTTTGAGAAAAAAAATGCCAGTCGGAATGAGCCAAAAAAGAAGCAAGTAGTGAGGAAAAGCAGCTCAGCCTAGAGTGCAGATTGATCACTTAGATGGGCATTCTGTTATTCTTTAGTATTAAGTGTACTCTGTGTGTTACGGTATTATTCAGCTTTCTTATCACTGGAATACGATAGCCAACACCCAAATTTTAAAAGAAGAGAGGCTCAGTTTGGCTTGTGGTTTCAAGGGGCTCAGTGCACAGGCCTCTGGCTCTGAGACAGAGACATCACGATGCAAGGGCACGGCCGAGCAAAGCTGCTTAGTTGATGGCAGCTTGAAGCAGAGAAGGGAAGCAATGCCAGAAAGGAAGAGGTCAGGAACAAGTTACAGTATGCCCAGTCACTCTTCCAGGATGCAGCCAGACAGATCCAAAAGCACTTTACTAATTCTCTTAGTGGTTTCCAAGTCGATGAAATCAATAACTGAGCTTAATCATCATATCCCACCCTTCATCAATTCAATATTCAATCAAGTTAATAATTCTGCTTAATATAATACAACTATCTAGTGAACTAGCCTCTAGCATTTTTCAAAAGTCCAAGTCTCTTCTGAGACTGAAAGCAAACTCTTAGCTATGTGTAGCTCTATTTTTTAAAAAAACAAGATCAAGTTGCACAGTCCTAAAACACAAAGGCGCATGGCATCCATTTCCACTCCAAAAGGGAGAAATCAAGGAATTGAAAAGAATTGTGCCAACAAACGTGGTATCAGGGCCACTGAGTTACCATGACTGGCCTTGAACCTGGCCTTTTACCCCTTGTCTCAGCCTCCCAGGGTCCTCCTGGAACTGTGGGTGTGTGCCATCATGCCGGGCATGGTTTCTTTTTAACAGTGGTAATCTCTTAAGCAACCATACCTGATTTGGTTACAATTTTGCATGTCTTTTTGTACAAAGGACAAGTTTTTGCTACGATTTTCGCCACCATTTCTCAGTACCTCCTAGCTAGAAGCAACTAGCATGCCGTGTTTTGGGCAACCCCGAATTTCCTCTGCCAGATCAACTAGTCTACCTCACTTAGTCTCAGTCTCCTATTAGGACTTGGGCAAAATATAGACCTTTTTTTTTTTTTTTTTTTTTTTTTTGTTTTTTCTCTTTTTTTTTTTTTGGCTAGAGTGTGTAACACCCAACTGCCAGTTAAGTCCTTTTTTTTTTTTTTTTTTTTTGGTTTTGCACTGAATGTGTTCCTCATGATAATGAAAAGCTGATTTAAGATAATGTGCTAGGTAAGCTGCATCATCAGCTTGACTGACCTTTGTTGTCTTCACTGCTATCAACATTCTGATCTGAGACTTGACTAGAACTGCTCTGTCAAGAGCAGTAGTCAAGCTCTGTTTACAGAACGCCAGGGCTTCTCTAGGGAGTATTTTCAAATCTTTCCAAACTCCTACCTCAACCCAGTTCCAAAAGCTTCTAAACCCTTTGGTCAGATATAGTTAAGAAATGGTGCCCCCCCCCCTCTGGTACTAATTTTCTGTATGCATCAGCTTTCCTATCACTGAGACACTGTCCAGCACCCACAACCTAAAGGAAAAGAAGCTTAATTTGACGTACACTTTTAGAGCATTTAGTTCACGATGGCTAAAAGGGGTGGTAGAGGACAGCTGGGAGTAGAATGGGGGAGCAAGACCAGAGAGGAAGGGGCAGCAATCAGACGTAGCACCCAAAGTCGCTCCTGTGCAGCCCACTCACATGCCCAGAAGTGAGCTTTATTAATCTCCTCAGAAGTGCTGAAGACAGTGAAGGTGACAGTGGACCTTAGCACCATATTACATTAAGTCAGCTTTTCAATGCTGTGACAAAATAGCCAGTTGAAAAAAATAGGAACGATGGAGGAAGAAGAGAGGGAAAGGGAAAGTTATGAACAAAAAAACAAACAAATAAAGATGCACTATGTACATGTATTAACTCCCCACAAGGGATTTACTATAAGCATACACTAATAAAAAAGTTAAAATTTTAAAAAATTAGTTGAAAATAGAAAAGGTCTATTTTGGCTAACGCTTTCAGGAATTTCAGCCTGTGGTCGACTGAGCACCTCACTTTGGCCCTGCGCCAGAACATCATGGTAGCAGCACACATCTCTTACTTCATGACACATAAGAAGCAAGGAGAAGGACAGAAGAGGCCACAAACTGATGACCTCTTGAGAACAAGCCAACCTCGCCTCCTCCTTCCTTCATTTCCTTCTGCTAGGCCCCACCTACTAAAGATTCTACCTCCTCCCAGTAATACTGCAACCTGGGAACCGAGCCATGAACACATACTCCAAATCCAGACTCTGACCACACTGTCTGAAGTAAAGATGTCTGCTGGCTTTTTGAAAATAAGTATTTTCTGATGTATTTCATCTGTTTTTTCATTGTTTTTACATGTTAGTACTCTCTTTTGTTATCAAGATATTTTATTTTTATTCTGTGTTATACCTTTTGCAGCATCAACCTTAGTTGATGCTGTGTAAGCCTGTACAGTCTCCTGTGAAGTCTTAGGACAAGGAAAAAAATATAGAAAATGTTTTTCCCAGGCCACACATGTGGCCTCCTATCAACTGTTTGTTGAGTCCTTCTCTCTGAGTGAATGTGCTCACAAGGACAATGAAAACTTGGTTTCAGATAATGCGACAGGTAAGCTGCATTATCCTTTTGCGTGCTTATTTTTGTAGGATATTAGGGGTAGGTATCATCAGAAAAATATGACCTAAATACACTTTGTTTCAAACTATCTTATTGCTCCACTGAAAAGCCCATGGTTTATAGTCGGTACCTTGTGGAACTCTGGAGGACGCTTCTGCAGCAGTACCACAGCATCTAAGACAGCGTGAGCATCTCCCGCTTGCCTCGGTACAAGATACGTTTCATTTCTTTGTGCAAGCTTCCTGTTTGTTTCTCGGTGGATTACATCATTTTGTGTGTTCTCTTGGAAGTTAAATTCAAAGTATTAAAAAGGAAAAGAAGCACAATTTTTCTCTGCAAGAAAGTAAAATGACTCATGTGGACCTGCTCAGCAAAGGCACTACTTGTATTTCTACTTCGTATTACTTCTTAAGGGCTGTTAGAGATTTGAGGTCTGCATATTGTTCTCATCTGACAGGTCAGGTGATGTAAGCCTGAGACTTACCACACCGAGAGACTTGCTTTAGCCAAGTCTGCTTTTTCTAGACCTCACTTTCTGCACACCAGAGGTGACAGGCTGACTCGGGTATCTGTAAAGACACACCGAGCTCCCAATAGCTGTTATTTATTGATGCATTTAACAGTTTCCATCCTTGCATTTGTATCCTTAGTGTTAGGTATGGTGAGTCCCTGATTTACAAACATTCGAGTTGTGAACTTTCACAGATGCGAACACAACTTGCATTACACATACTAGTAGATGTTAACCAACTGTGGAAGCAGCTCACTCTAACCTTAACCCTGTACCACCATTTTAAAGTAACTGCAAAAGTGAAAGTAGTATACTTACCTATTTGTGTGTTTGTGTTTTTTTCACTCTTTACATTGAATGTTTGTTTAAAAGTGTCACTTTGTAGGACCCATGAATGAATCCAATTTACAAATATTCTCTGGGGACAGACTGTTTATCAGTCAGGGACTTAACTGTATTAAAGTAGAAAATTGTGAGATGCTCACTTATATCTGAAGTCAGAGATCAGAATGTTCCTATGTTCCACTCCCAATTCCCATTTTATACTTCCAAATTGTCAAAAAGTAGTAACACTTTCCAGAACCAACCAACAATGCCGTAACTTTTTCCCAAATTCCTTTTTCAAATATGGGTTAAAATAGAAGGAGCAACTGGCTTACATGACTGAATGTACATAACAGGAGTTGGAGTTGGCTCATTTGAATCATATTATCCTATTTCCTGCTTTTCCAGCCTTTAATGACTGGGGCTTATTGAATGTCTTATAATTTTTATGGTTCTGTTTAAGTTGCACTCTCTGTCCACAGTTATGTTAAGGGAACTAGCAGCCACTTCCAAGAGATTTCAGGCCACTGGATTTTTTTTAATTTTATTGGGAAAGAAATAGCAATTAGACAGTTTCAAATCAGATTAGTACAATGATTAGACAGTTACAATGATTAATACATTGCATGTTGTTTTCTCCATAGCAGTTATTCAGAGTACAAGATGCAAACATGATATCTTGTTTAAACACTATTAGTACAAATCTTTCTTTTCACTGAACTAAGAGAAAGTAGCTGTATATCTATCCTACTTTGTATGTACATATATATTTTTTTTACTACAAAATGGTCCTTCATTTATATCCCCCTTTTTAGTTTAGTTTCATCAGAGATGGGTATTCCATTGCATTCAAATATTGTAGGTTTATTGATAGTGCCTTTTTCTTTGACAACTTCCTTCTGGGTTTTTGAGTGCAGTTAGCAGTGATTTGTTGAGGTGGGAAAGCGAAAGGGTGCTGTGCCCATGGAGTTTAGTTTTATTCAGTTGTGTCAAAGAAGGAGACTAAGAGGAAGGTGCCCACTTTTTGTGCTTAATAATTTATTCCAGCCAAATTTAATGACTTTTTATTTCCCATTTCATCTTCCTTATTTTACTTTTTGCTTGATTCCACCTTTTTCTTGCTTTTTTGTTTGTTTTTGTTTTGTGAGACAGAGTCTTGCATTGTGATTCAGGCCATTCTTAAACTCACTATGTAGCCCAGGCTGGCCAGGAATTCATAGAGATCTTCCTGCCTTAACCTGCTGAATGAGGCAATGATAGATGTGCGCTATCACATCTGGCTCTTGCTTTTGTTTTTAATTTTGGATTTGATCTCCTTTAACAGTGCAACAAGGATATTGGTATCTGTTTGTCTCTTCTGAACAGCTACTGTTTTTGAGATTATTTTAGGCTTAAAGAGTTGCAAGAACAGTACAGTTGTCATTCTCCCTTCATCTGTGTTAATATCTTACAGAATCACAATGCATTTATCAAAATAAAAGTCAGCTTTGTTGCATTAGTCACTTTTCCATCCCTGAGACAAGGTATTTGACATATACCTTGGATTCCTGTGGGCTGATGGCTTTGGAGGTTTATATGGCTGCCTGGCTCTGGGGTGGAAGCAGCCTCACAGAAGAATACAGTGGAAGAAAGCTGCCCACCTCATGGATGCTAGGAGCAGAGAGAACAAGATGACAGCCACAGGAAAGACATCCCCTTCACAGGCATCTCCCAGTGCCCAAGTGACTGTGGAAGGCTGAGGTAGATAGCAACTAGAAGGCCCTCAAACCAGGAAACACAAAAATAAAGACATCAAGGTTGTGCTGGAAGCATATCTGAAGAGAACTGGGCCTGCATAGGCAGCCTGCAAGTCTCCCTAGAGATGAGCACCAATTTGAAATTGTACTATCATTAGCAGCACTTGGTCCAGGTAGGCATCAGATGCACAGGTGGGTGACCAGAGCACCCAGGACCACACTCCCCTCCCTCTCCCAAAACCTTTTGTTATGTCCATACACCCTTGCTACATGCTCATTCCCCTATCAGATGCATATTAACTAAGCCACTGTACCTCTACTCCTCTAGCTTGATTGCAGCTTGAACCACTGTTGTACCCACAAGGTGCTTTTGTCATGTAAATTACCCCTGACTGAGAGCCTGGGTGGTCACCCCTCAGGATCCCTCCTGGAAGGCCAGGAGCTATTCTTCTTCTTTTATTTATTTTTTCTTAACTTCCCCTGTGAGTTTGCAATCTCATTCCACAAGGCTGTGAGACCAAGGACTTGGCACATTTGATCTCAACAGGTTGGGAGTTAAATTTTTCTGTATTAATGTCCTCTTAACACACCCTGCCTCCAAGTAGACATATAGCTATGAACTCATTGGTGAATTAAAATTTATTGATGAGGCAAGCCCTCATTATCCAACCTACCTCCAAAAGCCCACCTACAAGCAGTATGAGTCTTTTGGGGGAATTTTTGATCTGAACAAAAAATTACTATAAACTAATGTTAATTATAAAAAAATAGAATGTTGATTTCATCCAGTTTTCTTCTTTTTTTTTTCCTATAGGATATAATCTAGGAGCTCACACTGCATTCATCATGACTCCTTTGTGTCATCTAATCTGGGATCGCTCCTTATTTTCTTTCTTATTCTTTACAACTTCCACACTTTTTCAAGAGTACTGCTTAGCTATTTGGAAACTATTTCTGCAAACTGGTTTTATCAGCTATTTATTTTTTGGTCATGATTACACTGAAGTTAAGAATCACTGTGAAGGTTGTCAGAGAAGTGATGGTCTCTCATTGTCAATATACACGTAATGTTGTCCTTTGGTACCCCCACAGATAATAAAATCCACATATGTTCAAGTCTTTTATATAAAATGGTACAATGTTTGCATATGAATTGTATATATCCTCCTATCAATTTAAATTATCTCTAGTCTACTCAGAAGTAATGCAATATAAATGCTAGGTAAATAGTTGTTATCTCTATTGTTTAAGGAATACTGAGAAAAAAAACTGACATGTTCAGAGCAGATGCAAATTTTTCCCAAACATTTTCAATCTGCTTTATGTTGAATCCATGGCAAGGGAAACTACAGATACAGAGAACTGGCTGCATTATAAAAGTAATTATGATCCTTGACTAAGATAGTATCTACTAGGATGTTCCACTGTACATTTATAATTTTCCCTTTGCAATGTCTATATATTTTGTGTAGATACTTCCTGAGTGTGTAAATAGCCTATTTGGAATTTTTGTCTATTTGCAATAGAATAGATTTAATACAAGACATAATTTATAGGATTGTTTTATAAAATGTTCACCCAAGAGGGCAAATGCAGAAGAGTGCAATAGATCTGTCAGTGTATGAGAGACCAAAGAATCCACTGAGGGCCTGGATCCTATGGCAGAGTCTTGCGCAAACCTATTTCAAGGTCACGAATCCACAACAGTTCATGCAAGTCTGGATCAAGGATCTACACTGATATAGCCTGAAAGCCAGGGGTAGAGGCTAGAAAGTCTATGCAGGTGGGTGAAGGGTCTGTGCCACCAGGCTGAGAGATCTGCACTGGAACCAAGAGGCAGCACTCAAGGCAAGGACAAGAGCTCCCCCAAAGAGAGCTATGACTGTCCTCAGTGACAGTGAGGCCCCAAGCTCCTCCAACAGTGAGAACAGCTCAGGCTGATTCTCCACTCAGATCCACGCTGGCTCAGTTCAGCCTGGTGTTACAGGTTAACCATTAAGTAATCTGCAACTGTTCCTCAAATGAACAAGCACCCTCCTCACCCAAATGAAGGCCTACCTTAGTGTCAGTTTACAAGCTGAGTTCAAAGGTTTTCTGTTTTCTTTTTCACTTTGGCCTCACAGGAACTGCTTTTTACTGTCCTATAAGCTTAGGTAACAAATTTAAAAGAATGCTTGTTACATTTTACCTGGGAGATTTTTGTCAGAATATGCAATATCTTTGGAATTGATCTCTGCTTCCATCTACCCACGAACAATAACAGTAACATATATCTATATTCTCAGGGCTGCCTTTATGATGATTACATGTTTCTAAATTTAAAATAAGGATTCTATATCTGAAAAAATAGGACTTTTCTTAATTTGCAAACTTTTTTGTAAAAAGGCTTATATGAAAACTAAGTTATATTATTCTGCTTTTAGACACTTATTTAGTCCTATTTTTGAAAGAATAAGATTACTTGCAATTGAGATAATCCCGGAAATCCTGAGCATATGTTCTCTGTTCCTGTGGCTCATTAATCATGCTGCTTGACTTCTCTGTCTCTAGTCAGGGCATGTGAGCTCGCACAGCACAGCTGCACCTGTGGAACATCACACCATTATTTCCCTTTATTTGGTGACGATGACAATGATTATATGAAGAAAGACAGAATTTCCAAGCAATAAGCAAATATGCATATGTAGCCGCAGTTAAAATTCTAATTAACATTTCTCAAAAGCTGGGTCTTTCATTCCGTATTGCTGTCTTATTGCCTGGTCTGACTTATAGAGGAGTGCCCTCTCAGCGTGCTTCCTCATAAGGAATTTTTTCCACTGGTGCCATCTGGCCTTGTAATGCATGTGATAATTACCAGTCACTTGGACCTCACAGTTCTCCATGAGAGAGGAGGACACCAGTAGGAGTGTATTTTAATGCTTGACTCATCCAAATTTCCTGCTGAAGCTAAACCCTGAAGCAGAGGAAAGTCAAGTCAAGTGACTTTGGAGGTAGGAGGTGTGTGTGTGTGTGTGTGTGTGTGTGTGTGTGCCTGCTTGTGTGTGTGTGTGAGTGTGTATTTGTGTGTATGTGTGTATTTGGGGAAGGGCCAATTAAGTCCAATTGCTCAATAAGCACAGAACAGATGGTGCTGTCAGTTCCAGGCACAGCAGAGCACACACCATATGAGCATTCCCAAACAGTGCCACATATGCAAACCTAAGCTTCCAGCAATCCTTCTGATATATAAATCCCCAGAGCTCCAAGAGAGCATATTGCAATGCATTCCTTTGAACAATAAAAATTGCTTGACCTTCAGCCTCCCTCCCACCTTCCTTTCCATACCCTACTCCCTCAGGCAAGATGGAGAAGAGCTTCAAACTTGGATTTTATGAAATCAAGTCTTTAGTCATTTGTTCTCTAAAGCAAGGGGCAATGATACAATAGTAATGGGGGACTTTAACATGCCAGACTCACAAAAAGATTATCTAGACAAAACCTCAGCAAAGAAATAACAGGACTAAACTAAACTTGTGAAGAAAGTGACTTAGGGCCAGTCAGATAGCTCAGCAGACTAACGTGCCTACTTAATTACAGCATGGCAGCCAGGGTTCAATCCCTGGCATGCTGTACCAGCTCTGCCCCTGGGGAGTGCTGAGACAGCAAATGAGACTGGGTATGGTGGCACCTGCCTATAATCCCAGTGCTTGGCAGGCTGAAAACAGGAGGATCGCTATGATTGGATCTGTGTAGTGAGACCCTGTAGACCCTGTACTAAATACATAAGAAAAAAAGAAAGAAAGTGATTTGGTAGACTTTAACAGAGTGTTTCACCCAGCAGCAACAGAATACACATTTTTCTCAGCTCCACATGGGATATTCTCCAAAACAGACCATATACTAACACACAGAGCACTCTTAAGTAAATGCAAAGGAATTGAAATTATCCCTTGCATACTATCTGATCACAGTGCAATGAAATTGGAAACTATTGACAAAAGAAACTACAAAAACATCATAAATACATGAAAATTAAATAACAACCTCCTAAATAAGCAGTGGGTCACAGATAACATTAAAAAAGAAATTAAAAAATATTTATAACCAAAAATGCATATACAATTTACCGAAACCTGTGGGATGCAACAAAAGGTATATTAAGAAAATTTACAGCAGTAAATTTGCACATTAGGAAAATTGAACAAGCCCAAATAAACGATCTTATGCTGCACCTTGAGAAAAATAAGAGAAAGTCAAGCACAAAACCCAAAGAAGGCAGAAAACTATAAAGATTAGAGCAGAAAGTACTGCATTGGAGATGAAGAAAATAATACAAAGAATAAACAAACCAAAGAGTTGGTTCTTTGAAAGAATAAATAAAATTGATAAATTCCTAGCCAACCTAATAAAAAAAGGAAAGAGAAAAATAACAACACCCCAAATTCATGCAATAAAGAATGAAAGGAGTGAAATCACTATAGAGCCTAGAGAAATTCAGAAGATCATCAGTATCTACTTCCAAAATCTTTACTCTCACAGAATGGAAAACATAGAGGAAATGGACAGTTTCCTAGATATATATGAAATGTCAAAGCTGAGTCAAGAAGAGATACAAACTCTGAATAACCCAATAATGAGAAATGAAATTTAAAAAATGTAATAAAAAGTACCAAGAAAGAAAAGCCCAGGTCCCAGTGGATTCACAATAGAATTCTTTATTTTTTTTTTCCTCCTTCAGTACTGGGGTTTGAACTCAGGAGCTATTATTCCACTGAGCTATCTCCCTGGACCCTCACAGCAGAATTCTTTAAAAAGAAATTTTAAGAGAAGATTTAATGTCAACTTTTCTCAAACACTTTAGTGAAATTGAAGGGGAAGCAGTTTTCCCAAACTCATTCCTGGAGGCAAGTATCACTCTGCTTCCAAAACCAGAGAAAGATCCAACTAAAAAAGAGAACTACAGGCCAGTCTCTCTAATAAATATAGATGCAAAAATCCTCAAGCAAAGGTGAAGCTGTGAATAAATGAATGGAACTTACCACCATAAATGTGAAAATAATTTATACAGTGAATATGTATTTAAAAAACAAGCAAATAAACAAACTTCCTCTCTGGGAAAATGACAATTTTATATACGGATTTCCTGTCTTCAAAGTATTATAGGAGTGAAGTTAGATTGACATTAATATATGAAGAGGCATAGGTCCTCAAGGAAGACAGCACAAAAAAGTTAAAACATCAAGACTGTGGCTGCAGCCACATCTGCAGAGGCCACACCTCACACTGGAGACACAATGGCCAGCCCTCATGCCTCCCTTTGGGATAAACAACAACTTGAGATTATACTGTAATTAGCACTCTCCTGTGCAGAAAGCCCAGATACATATGCAATGTCCATGTTAGAAGTTATAGATAAATTAAAGCTAATAATGCTAGCTATATACCCTTGGTGCGTGTCTGGTTTCCACATTGGATCAATATTAGATAAGCAGCTATATTTGTAAGCCTATAGTTTGACCCATGTCATACCCCTATTGTGCTTTTGCTGTATAAATTATTTCTTACAAAGGGCCTTCATGGAAGGAAGCAGCTGATAAACCACCCATCCAGGACTTCTCCTGGAAATTCAAGAGCTATTCTTCCCATATTTCTAGTAAAACTGTCCTAATTACTTCCTTTGATTCTTGACATCATTCCATGATGTTATGAATCTAAAAATTCAGCAGATCAAGAGTTGTATTTTTCCTATATCAAAATCAGTACTGGGGCTGGAGAGATGGCTCAGTGGTCTAAGGCACCTACTTAGAACAAGCTTGGCAAAGCATCAGGGACCGCAGTTCAATCCCCCAGCACCACATGCCAGCCAGCCCCGCCCCCTGGTGGGCTGAGCTGGCCACACACACACACCACTCTCTCTCTCTCTCTCTCTCTCTCTCTCTCTCTCTCTCTCTCTCAAATAAATAAAAATAAAAATAAAAAAAAAATCAGTACTAAGTCAGATAAGATGAGATACCCAACAGGGCAAAAATATAAATCAGGACATCAACAGCATAAAGTAAATGCCAATTTTAATGAATGGCACTATTGCTTATTGACAAAACTCTCAGGGACTACTGCAGTGAGACCCCAACCTCCTGCTAGATGTTAGGGTGCACAGTGAAAAGAAACAGTAAGAAACAAGGTTGAAAAGGAACAGGGATCTGGAATGGCCCATGCTGGAGAGGAACAAAGGGCAGGAAGCTGACAGAGTCTTCAGTATTTACTTTTTCCATACATGCCAGGACTGAAGGAGGGGTGGAAAATGCATATGCTGGCACAGCTTGTCGCAGAAGGAACAAAGCATTTTTGTGTAAGGAACAGAACAGCCAAATTTAGATTGTGGTTTGTAAGAGCGACCTGTTTGCAGTATGTTTTAGGAAAGCATATTCTCTGGAGTCACACAGACCTTAGTAGAGGTGCTATAGCCCAGCTCCACAGTCTCACAGCCCGCTCCTCTGGGCTCAGCTGTGGCCATGGCAAGGAGCAATACTAGCCCAACACATCAGCTGCTTCCTTCCATGAAGACACACACACAGCCCAGCCTGACTCACTACTGAAACCAAAAGCCAGTTTGGGGACGTTCCCACCTCTGTATGGTATGGCCTGCCTTACTCCCGAGTAAGCACCTTTGGGTGGACGAGGAGGCGTAGTGTTCTTCCTTAGCAACTTTACAGACAGGAGCACTTTTAGAGAATCATCTTTCAATTCCGAGACAAGGAGACTGCCACTTACTAATAATTTAATAATATCCATATATGTAGTACAATAATAATTTCATTTGTTTCACCCATCTTTTAAATTAAGGAAAATTAAAATGCATATACACATATAAATATATCCCAGTGGTGGGAAGTGAGCATTTTCTTCTCATTGAAAAAAATGGAAATAATTTTATCTGCATTTAAAATTTTTCAACCCAATAGTGCAACTTTCTACCTGACCTTTACTGCCACTTTGAAAAGCTGGGCCTGAATGTATGCATAGGCTATAACCTAACAATCACTCTTATATGTATTGCCCCCCAAAACACATTCTAGCATATTTATAGCAATAGTATTTCAACTATAAAAAATGTGCCTAAACCTTTTTTGCATCTTTGCATATTCATGATGGTATTAAAAATCATGATAAAGGAAAGTACACATTTATTAGAAACTCATTTATAAGTACTGCATTTGTTTTCTTCCTTTTTTTTTTTTTTTTTTTTTTCAATATGTTTGGTTGTTACTGGGTCTCACTATACAGCTCAGACTCATAATGATTCTCCTACTTTTCAACCTGCCCAGCACTGGGATTTCAGGCGTGCATCACCACACCTGGACTCAGTTGCCATCTCAGCACGCCCTGGGGGCGGGGCTTGCACAGCATGTGGTGCTGGGAATTGAAGTACGGTTCATGAACTTGCCTAAGCTTGCCTAAGGAGGCACTTTAGTCTGCTGAGCTATCTCGCTGGCCCTCCTTCCTTCTTCCATGGACTGAACTGTGCCACATCCCCACCTCCCAATGCATGTTGAATCTGTAACCCCTAAAGTAACGATGTTGAGCAATAGGGCTGTTTAGCAGGTAGTGAGGGTTAGATAATGTCTTCAAGAAATGTTTCAGAGGACTGAGCAGTGCTCCTGAGAAACACGGCGGCGCAGCGGACCTAGCGGGGCCTGGGCTGACTGAGAAGAGCACAGCCGGGTCAGCGAGCGAGCGGACTGGC
This sequence comes from Octodon degus, assembly GCF_000260255.1. Taxonomy (NCBI): domain Eukaryota; kingdom Metazoa; phylum Chordata; class Mammalia; order Rodentia; family Octodontidae; genus Octodon; species Octodon degus. The sequence goes on from NW_004524792.1 coordinate 1,391,409, forward strand.
GAGTGCGGGGTGCAGTCGTGATCACCTCAGCCGCTGGAATTAGTTCTCTTCTGGATGAAGAATCACAGCTTAAGGAATTTGCACTACACAAATTGAATGCAGTTGCCAATGACTTCTGGGCAGAAATTTCTGAGTCTGTAGACAAAATAGAAGTTTTGTATGAAGATGAAGGTTTCCGGAGTCGGCAGTTTGTAGCCTTAGTGGCATCTAAAGTATTTTATCGCCTGGGAGCTTTTGAGGAGTCTCTGAATTATGCTGTTGGAGCAGGTGATCTCTTCAATGTCAATGACAATTCTGAGTATGTGGAGACTATTATAGCAAAATGCATTGATCATTATGCCAAGCAGTGTGTGGAAAATGCAGATTTGCCTAAAGGAGAAAAAAAAAGCCCAATTGGCTAGAGATTGAAAGGCATTGTGAATAAAATGTTCCAACGATGTCTAGATGATCGCAAGTATAAGCAGGCTATCGGTATCACTTTGGAGACAAGAAGACTAGAAGTCTTTGAGAAGACCATACTAGAATCGAATGATGTCCCGGGAATGCTAGCTTATAGCCTTATGCTCTGCATGTCTTTAATGCAGAATAAACAGTTCCAGAATAAAGTACTGAGAGTCCTAGTTAAAATCTACATGAACTTGGACAAACCTGATTTCATCAATGTTTGTCAGTGCTTCATATTGTTAGCTCTGAGTGACATCTTAGAAAAACTGGTGAAGGAAGACAACCTCCTCATGGCCTATCAGATCTGCTTTGATTTGTATGAAAGTGCCAGCCAGCAGTTTCTGTCCTCTGTAATCCAGAATCTTGTAACTGTGGGCACCCCCACTGCCTCTATGCCTGGGTCCACCAACACAGGCACTGTTCCAGGTTCTGAGAAAGACAGTGAGATGATGTAGAGAGAAGACAAGACAGGCTGGAAAAACACCAGATGCGAGCCCAGAGCCCAAGGACCAGACTTTGAAAATGATTAAAATTTTAAGTGGTGAAATGGCTATTGAGTTACATCTGCAATTTCTAATACGGAATAATAACACAGACCTCATGATTCTAAAAAAACACAAAGGATGCAGTACGGAATTCAGTATGCCACACAGCAACTGTCATAGCAAACTCTTTCATGCACTGTAGGACTACCAGTGACTAGTTTCTTAGAGATAACTTGGAATGGTTGGCCAGAGCCACTAACTGAGCTAAATTTACTTCTACAGCCAGTTTGGGTATAATTCATAAGGGTCATGAGAAGGAAGAATTGCAGTTAATGGCAACCTACCTTCCCAAAGAGACGTCTCCAGAGTCAGCCTACCAGGAAGGCGGGGGCTCTGTGCACTCAGGCTCATCCTTGCCAATCATGGTGGAGACATAATTGATTACCTGCTGAATCAGCTCAAGAATGCCAGCAACGATATCGTTCAGCATGGAGGCAGCCTGGCCCTTGGTTTGGCTGCCATGGGAACTGCACTCCAGGATGTTTATGATTTGCTAAAAAAAACAACCTTTACCAGGATGATGCTGTGACAGGAGAAGCAGCTGGCCTGGCCCTAGGTTTGGTTATGTTGGGCTCTAAAAATGCCCAGGCTATTGAAGACATGGTTGGCTATGCCCAGGAAACCCAGCATGAGAAGATCCTGCGTGGTCTCACCGTGGGCATTGCCTTAGTGATGTATGGGAGGATGGAAGAGGCTGATGCACTCATTGAGTCTCTCTGTCGGGATAAGGACCTAATTCTTCGAAGGTTTGGAATGTATACAGTGGCCATGGCTTATTGTGGCTCTGGTAACAACAAAGCTATTAGATGCCTGCTACATGTTGCTGTCAGTGATGTTAATGATGATATTAGGAGGGCAGCAGTCGAATCACTTGGCTTCATTCTATTCAGGACCCCTGAGCAGTGTCCCAGTGTGGTCTCTCTGCTGTAGGAGAGTTACAACCCCCATGTGCACTATGGAGCCACGATGGCCCTGGGCATCTGCTGTGCTGGTACAGGAAACAAGAAAGCTATTAATTTGCTAGAACCAATGACAAATGACCCTGTGAACTACATGAGGCAAGGGGCTCTCATAGCCTCCGCGCTCATCATGATCCAGCAGACTGAGATCACATGTCCAAAAGTGAAGCAGTTCTGACAGCTGTATTCCAAAGGCATCAATGATAAGCATGATGATGTTATGGCCAAGTTTGGCACTATTCTGGTCCAGGGCATACTAGATGCAGGTGGCCATAATGTTGCAATCTCCTTACAGTCCAGAAATGGGCACACACACACCGGGCTTTCTATGATTGGCGTCCTTGTCTTTACCCAGTTCTGGTTCTGGTTTCCTCTCTCACACTTTCTGTCATTGGCTTATACCCCTACCTGTGTCATCAGCCTAAACAAGGATTTAAAGATGCCGAAGGTTCAGTATAAATCAAACTATAAACCGTCCACATTTGCATATCCTGCACCTGTGGAAGTACCAAAAGAAAAAGAAAAGGAAAAGGTTTCTACTGCTGTGTTGTCTATTACTGCCAAAGCCAAAAAGAAGGAAAAAGAAAAAAAAAAAAAAAAAAAAAAGGAAGAGAAAATGGAAGTGGACAAAACAGAGGAAAAAAGAAGAAAAAGAGAAGAAAAAGGAACCTGAGCTGAATTTCCAGCTGTTAGATAACCCAGCCCAAGTTATGCCCACCCAGCTGAAGGTCCTCACCATGCCAGAGACCTGTAGATACCAACCTTTCAAGCCACTGTCCATTGAGGCATCATCATTCTGAAGGACACCAGCGAAGACATTAAGGAGCTGGTGGAACCTGTGGCAGCACATGGCCCCAAAATCGAGGAGGAAGAGCAAGAGCCAGAGCCCCCAGAGCCCTTTGAGTATATCGATAACTAAGGGACCAGATGGGCTCTGGCCACTCAAAGCCCGGCCAGCTGTGGGGAGCACGGCTGGCTGTGGAGAGCGCAGCGGGAGCCCTCACAGGACCAGCAGGACAAGCTCCTCCATGCATGTGGCCTCACTGTGCGTTCACCTCAAGAACTCATCTCTAAGTCTCTGACTGAAGAGAAAACACATGACCATTTGGTGTGCTCTTTCACAGACCTTGGTTTTCAAATAAATATTTTAAAACCTCCAAAAAATAATAAAAAAATAAACATTTCAGAATTAGCTACTTCTGACTATTATTGAGAGCGACAGCTGGGGGCCTTTCTGACAATATACAAAAATGTTTTTTCTACAAATTATTGCTTTATCTTAACTGCACATTTCCACTGGTTAGCACATGGCACTAATAAGGTAAGACCAAACAATGTGTCATAATACACAGTTACAAATGGCATCCTGAACCAAAGCCAATCATCTCAGGAAAGTGTAACTGAATAACCCCATTAATGGAAAATCAACTCTAAGCCACTTCCTCCTAAGCAGGGTCTCTAAGTGCCATTTTATAAATTAAGAGCACAATATAGTTTAATATACTTTCAATTATGTCTCTGTAATTGACTGTTAACATTGGGAGTTAATCTTTTTCTTCACTTGGCTTGCAAGATAATGAAAGTATCTTCATTTATTTCACTACATATACATGTATTGGGGTTTCAGCCCAGGCCTTGTGCATGCTAACCACATGCTATACTGGTGAACTACACTCCCAGCTTCTGAAATGTACTTCTTATAATGAATTAGATCTTTAACAATCCATTTACTAAAAAAGAAAAAAGAAAAAAAGAATCCATTTACTTTATATGTTTTGAGATAATATAGAAATTTGTGCAAGAATATTTTATTTCTTCTACTTTTTAATTCCTCTATAGAAAGAACTTACCTGCATGGGTTGATCCTGGTGAAAAGAAAACAGGTAGTATCCTATTTTATTTAGTGCTGTAGTGCCATTAGGCCCAGCATGTACCCAAGACAGAATGCACTGGGCAGCTGCTTTTACAACACACATTTTCTTGGACTATTGCCAATGGGAACTAAGTTTACAGGCTTAGCAATTTGGGAAACTTAAACCCCATCTCCCTCTTAGGTTCATTTGGTGGAGACTCTGACAGATTTTATGCTCCATTTTTTCCCTAGTGGAATGAAACATTCAGATTTTTTATTTAAATCTTAAATTTTTGTTGATCCAAAAATGCTTCTTTCTAAGTTGTAGAAAGCTATTGGTTCAAAATCTAAAAGGCCTGAGTCAAGTTGTAACCTCTTGATTGATCAGTTTTATTATTGTCATCATTATTATTATTTGATACAGCATCTTGCTATGCAGTTCAGACTCATAGTGAGCCACCTGTCTGAGCCTCCCCAGAGTTAGGATTGCAGGCATGCGCCCCATACCGGTTTTTGGGCTGGTATAGCAAGTGGCACCAGGGAGGGAACCCATGTTCTTGTGCTTTCCATCAGCCACTTAGACTGCTGAGCTACCTCTATAGCCCTCTCTGGTTCTTTTAAACAGAAGACACTCAGAGGACTTATTTAAAACAGAGCAGGCTTTCGCTTGGTTCAGTGAGAGGAAGGATTTGTAGTAGTAGTGTTTGGACGGGATGTCCTGGCTGCTTCTTGTGCTGTGGATGACTGCTGAGAAGATAACAAAGTACAATGTATTAATTATTGAAAATGTCCTATTAATCAGCTTGGAAAGTGTCTCACTGATATTTGTTTCTCAATAAAATAAATAAATAAAAATAAAACAAAACAGGCATGAAGGGACTATCTACCACTGCTACTTCCCACTGTGTTATGCCATGGGCTTCCTTACAATTCAGTGCAGCTTACCTCCTTAGCTGCTGCACTGGCTTGTTCCTAAATATGTAACAGAAAAGGAAATAGAGTGTTGGTGGTTATGGCCCATGCTGTCAAATACAGCCCTGGGGATGTGACAGGACAGTGAATATTCTCAAATACAAAAACAATAAGAACCAGTTATAACACCTAGAAAAGGACAAAAGGGAACTCCACAGACTTCTGAGCCACACAACGTGACACTGTTGTAAAGGACTAGATCAAATCCCACCAGAACTACTAGCACACAAAGCAGTGCTCCATTCCCAAACTCTCTTTTTTACCTCCCCTTTATGCCTACTGCTTTTGTAGGAAACAGAAACTATTGTCAGAAGTCCCTTTTATTCCCAGGTGAGATAAGGAATAGTGTTCTAGGGTTAGTTGGTAAGGTACCAAGCTGTTGATTTTTTTTTTTTTTTTTTTTTTTTTTTTTTTTTTTTGTGGCCAGCTCAGCCCACTCTGAGGGTGGGGATGGCCTTTCATGTGGTGCTGGGGATCAAAGCACGATCCCTGTGCACTTGCCTAAGCTTGCCTAAGTAGGCGCTTTAGACTGCTGAGCTATCTCTATGGCCCAAGCTGTCAATTAAGAGAATGAGAAAATATTTCCTGGATTGAGATGGAAATATGTTTTCTCCAAGCAAAAATCTTTCAGTCTCCTCAGCAAAAAAGAAAGCCTCGATACTCACCACACTGTTCCATCTCTTCTCAGCTCTTCTGGGAAGGAGACAGCTTTGGAGCTGTAAGGTGTATAGGGAACTGATGCTTCAACCATGGCTGGAGAGTAGTCACTCAGATGCCACTCATTCAGGGAAGAAGGAGCCAGTAGAACCCCAAAGGCTGTGGGCCACATTGGCAGCACAATCCAGGTAAATGCTGCTTGCTTTGCACCCTGTATTTACTACACATCTTGCCTCTGATTGTGTCATGCAAAATCTGAGAGGATTTGCCATTATGACACTCTAGTCTGGGTGCCAAGCAGCAGGACCGTAAATCACCTCCGCTTGGAGGCTTTTTCTTTTCTCAGGATCTGCAGAGAAATTTGCAGCTGAGACTCACTTCTCTGCAAATCTAGAACTTTCAACATTATTTTTTTTTCCCTTTGCACTACACTGGATCTTCAAAACAAACTTTGAACCCATCTATGAAAGGAATTATACCCAGTTTTCACAAGCTTCAATTAAAACAACTGTTTTCACCTATGGGTGGCATCCCTTAATGGTTACAGTTTGGTTTTTAATTTTATGATATGCAGCTTGCTTTTCTGCTGGAATTCACTGCTGATCAAAATGTAGTGCTCTGAAGGATGAACTTAAAAGGCAAAAGCATGTGCTGAAGTCCAAAGTTCAAACAACACTCTTATAGAAAGGAATGGTTTTGCATATTTTTGAAGAAATGATCAGTAGACACTCACTGCAGTGACTGATAGTCATGATCATTATTAGCAAAAGTTTCATAGTAAGTTGTCCCTAATGCCACATTCCATTTTCATCTCCTCTCTGACTTACCTAACTTTCCTCAAAGAAAGCATGTCAAATACATTAAAGTCCCTACACTCCAGTCAAATATAATAAACACAGGCTGAGCTCCCATCCAGACCTAAATGGGAGGCTTTCTGTAATTGTACTCTTGTGAATAAGGCTTACACTGAAGTAACATTCTATTAGTTACCAGAACACACATCCAGAACCCCAAGGAATGTTAGGTTCAAGTTGCCCTCATGTAATTACTGATGTGTATAATTAAATCATGTACAAAGACATTAAATATTTGATCAAAGTCTGTTTTAAGTTGTTTTACCCCTTGAAAGACACTAATACGAAATGATTTTCTCAGGTAAATGAGATTTAGCTATGCTGGTGGATAAAGCAGACAGCAGCTGCAGGTTTAATTAAACGTTTGCCTAACCATATAAAAAGACAATGATATATCTTCATAGCATCTGGCAGTGGCAGAGTCCTCCAGTCATTCTTTAATTAGCATGCTGGTGAATTTAATAGAAAATGGCTTTAACTCAGGAGCAGATGGCTCTTCTGAATGACAAGGGGAGTGACAATTTCTGACATGTTTACTTCCTGTGTAGTCTTCTAGTCCGGAAGATCCTTTCAGAGCTCTGGGCGAATGAGATCAGGGGTCAGGTCTAATGTCTTTAGGAAACTACCAACTCTGAGTTTCCTTCAGACTAAAATTCTGACTTGTGAGCTGGTCATGGTTTTATTTTTGTTTCATTGTCCATTTCTCAAATTTTATGATACATTATCCTAATAAAGCTAAAAGTGAAGTTTTATAAGCAGTTATATAATTTTTCTGACATAGACAAAGCTATGTTTGTTGTACCTTGTCAGTTTCCAATAACATATATCACAGATTCATAATGTAGAGAATGCTAAACCATTTTCCTTTTGGGGGGACTTTAGCAAATGCTCTTTATGCTCCATTTGTTACAAAGGAGTGAAACATTCATATTTTTATAAATTTTATTTATTTATTTATTTTTTACTGGGAAAAAAGTATATATTTAGAATTAGCCTGTTGGACTCAGTTTAAATGATCCCAATTTTGTTGGCAACATCCAATGCATCATAATTGGGAGCCAGCCAAACATATGCCTTCTCTTCTCTCCATCAGGCCTGATTAGGGTATTGACCTTGGCAACATCGATGTCATAGAGCTTCTTTACAGCTTGTTTGATCTCATGCTTATTGGCTTTGACATCCACAATGAACACAAGTGTGTTGTTGTCTTCAATCTTTTTCATGGCTGACTCTGTGGTCAGGGGAACTTGATGATGGCATAGTGGTCAAGCTTGTTTCTCTGGGGGTGTTCTTCCAAGGGTATCTGGGCTGCCTCCGGAGCCACAGTGTCCTGGGATGGTGGAAGGTGGGCAACGTTCATATCTTCTTCTTTTTGTGGCTGCAGAAGCCTTTCAGCACAGCCTTCTTGGCCTTCAAAGCTTTTGCTTTGGCTTCAGCTTTGGGAGGGGCAGGGGCTTCCTTCTTCACCTTCGGTGCCATCTTGGTAAAAAAACTCTCTCAACCTCCCAGATTTTTATAAATTTTAAATTCATGTTGACCCAGAAGTCTGTTCTTGTAGGAATTTATGAAGTGACACCTCACCGAGGTAAAATAACATTTACATCATTGTAGACTTGCATCTGTTATAAGCATATTTAGCATAAAATGTATTGAGAAAGCTGGGACCCCTTCAAAGAGAATTGACTGAATAAATTTTCTAAGTTCTTAAATAAATGAAACTTTTTCAGACTTACAGGAAATAGGACATATTACCAAGAAGTGTGCTTCTCGCAAGTTGCACCTCACTCATACTAAGCAAGTTTCCAGCTAGCAAGTTTGGGAAAGTGGAATATCATTTTGTGGTGAGCAATTTCTCCTGCAAATTAATGCTCCTGTTACAGTTTTCTTTGGAGTTAGCACCTTGGAGGCAGCTTTAGCTGGAAATGCATTCATTTTGCACTTCATGAGCAGCTAGTGTTAGTGACACTTGATAACGTTAATAAGAAAAAAAGTATTTGGCTACCGAAGGGGAATGGCAGACATGCCATTATTCAACTGGCACAAAGAAAACTTCAGGGAGCCTGGAGGGATAGGGAAGGAGGAGGCAAAGGGAGCAAAGAGAAGCAAGGAAAGAGCGCTAGTTAGCAGAAGGATGTCAGGTCAGGAATCCAGGAGCCCTACGGAGCATTGCTCCTTCACTAGGACTTCACAAATCTGCTGTAAAATCTAGGAGCTCATCAGGGCATGTTACATCAAAGAAAAATTTCTAGAATATTTTATCTTGTTAACTGTATCCTTGTTCAGAAAAAATTAAAACAATGACATAAATAGTATCTATGCTACAAATTCCATAAAGGAATGTATATTCTCATTAGAAAAAAGTTTATATTAATCTTTGTTGGGGGCCGCGCCCAAGCCATGTTATTAAGATGGCGCCCATTTCCTGCTTCCTGACTGCTATACTTTGTAAACAGCCTTCCTTGTTATCAACCTTGCCCAGCTACTGGTGACGCCAACCTATCCCCTGTCTGAATCTGCCTTGCCCTGATTGGTTTACGTGTTACATATATACTCGCGCCTCCCTGATCCGGAGGAAGCACAAGTAGTGAGCCGCGGCTGAGCGGACGTGTAGAGGCTTCGGTTGCTGTGAACGGGAACAATAAAGAGCTTGGATTGCCGTGCCGGTGTTGTGTGCTCTCGTTCAAGGGACAGCGCGTGACAAATCTTAAAATAAAATTGCTAATCACGGGGCTGGGGAGATGGCTCAGTGGAATAAGTGCTTCCCTGGCAAGTGCAAGGGCCTGAGTTCAATCCCTGGTTCCAGAAAAAAAAAATTGCTAATCACACCAACCTATCTTTTTGCTACTGAGCAAGGGCTCATGGCCCAAGTTGTATTGAAGCCAGTACTATGACACTCTTTATTTTTTTTTAAATATTTATTTATTTGTGACAGGCTCTTGCTACACAGTTCAGTCTCATAGTGATCCTCCTGTCTCAGCTTCCCCAGCGCTGTGCCACCACACCTGGTTTGGGGACCACATGATGTGCATGAGTTTCCTGGCCAGCATGCATGACCCAATCCAAAAAATGGGCATCTGAGATGAATATTCACTTCTCAGAGGAAGAAATACAAATGGAAAGTGAATGTATGAAAAAATGTTCAACATCATTGGCTATTTGAGAAATGTAAACTAAAACAACACTGAAATTGCATTTCATACGAAAAAGAATGGCTAACATCAAGAAATCAACCAATAAACAAATGCTGGAGAGGCTGTGGAGAAGAAAGAACCCTTTTGCACTCTTGATAGGAGTGTAAACTGGTACAACCACTATGAAAATCATTGTGGAGATTCCTTAAAAAGCTAAGATTGGAGGTTGCAGTCAAGCCAGCTATTCCCCTCCTGAGTATTTTTCCAGAAGAACTGAAAACCTCATACCACAGTGATATATAAGACTATTATTTCTTTCAAGGGCTCAACCAGGAGCTCAAGTACTTTGAGATTTCCTGTCACTATAGGGTCATCCAAATTCAAATCACCCTTTTCCTGAGCTCCAATAATAAGGAAATCCTCAAAATAGAGTCTATGTGTATTTTGACATTTTCTTTCTTTCTTTTTTTTTTTTTTTTGCTCCAAAGATGCAAAGATATCAAAGAAAAATTCCAAAATTAGCAACTAACATTTCTTATATGGGGTGCAATTTGTGTCAGGAGAAGTGGTTGAGAACAGGGACATTGACTGCAAAGCCAGCATTAGGAAAACACATGAGGAAAGACTTGAGGATCTGGAAATAGATTTCCTTAAAACCCTTGCAAAGTCTTAAAAGGATTTTGCCCTAAACTGAAGACACTACTTCTGTCTTCTGATATATGACTGCTGGACCCATTTGAATGGACTTTCACTGAGAAAAGATAATAAATATTTCAAGTAAACACCACTCACTTTAAACATTACTCAACTATTGTTGATATTGTTGATCATTAACACAAGTAATTCCTAATATACTTTATTCTATGCAACAGATCCTTTAGTTTATACCTTACTAATGATGTTTGAGATGAATAAACTAAATCTGAAAGAAATGTGGAATCTTGATAAGAGCACTTCAGAATTTGAATGAACTTTTCCAGTGGTACAGAGTCCTGTTCATTTGTACAGTCCTGTTCATTTGATCATACCTGTTAGACTGGACTTTTCAGTTACCACACAAACAATATGAGACCAAGGAACAAATGGCCACTTTCACCAGGCTCATTATATCAGGCTTTAGGACTTCAAATTCAATGCTATTTTTGTATGCTATGCTAGAGATCTAAATTGAAGCATGAGGAATGAAGAGTGGTATGGCAGAGCAGGACTGGGGGACAGGTGGGGCTCACCTACTTTTGCATAACTCTCTTTATAGCATTTTGGTTTTCATTCCAGAGTTTGTGTATTCATATATTTTTGAAAATTATTTTGCTGATTAATTTTGCTCTTGATAAAAATAAGGTATTATAAAGTATCTTCTTTTGTATAATAGCACCAAGCAATAAAATGCTATTTCTTTTTCTTCTTTTTTTTTTTTCCTAATGTATATATGATTGTTTGTGTGCAGTCAAGCCAGTTAAATAGTAATTTCTTTTTCTCTTTTTTTGTATTTAGTACAAGGTCTATAGGGTCTACAGGGTCTCACTATGTAGATCGGACTTGTAGTGATCTTCCTGTTTACCACCTGCCAAGTGCTGGAATTATAGGTGTGCACCACCACGCCATCTCGATCACTGTCTCAGTGCACCCTGGGAGCAGGGCCAGCATGGCAGGCTGGGGATCGAATCCCCAGCCCCTGTGCCTGCCTAAGCAGGTGCTTTAATCTGCTGAGCTGTTTGGCTGGCCCAAATAGTAACTTTATTGCTCTCCCCAAATCTATACTTGGTGGTGGTATCCTGAGGACACACAGTCTTACTTACTTGTTCTCATGAACATCTCCAAAATAATTAGAAGACAAAGATTCTGGGAACTTTTTCACTGCCAGATGTTCAAGGTGTTAAGGTTTCCAATGATCAAGGAGTCTGAGGGCAGGGGGCAGATTTGAAGAATGAAGAGATGAAATGAAGAGCTGGGAAAGGTATCTCTATAAGGTTCTCTTCTCAACAATGCTTTCTGTGGCAATTGTATTTTACATAATAAAATCTCTCTCTTTTCAATATTTCCAGATAGCAAACTCGTCTTCATGGGTTGGTGCAATAGCCAGAACAAGAGAGGTGCCATTCTCAAAAGCTCTGTCAAATGTCTGAAATTTGCCTTTTCCTTCGCTCTCTTTGTTTTGCAGCACATTTTGTCACAGAATCCTTTTTATGTGAAGAAAAATCCATCTGATAATCCTTGAAAAAGATCAATATGTGTTCTCATGAACTCAGGCTTTCTCAATATAACATCTTCCTGGACCCCTTAGCAGGTGTCATGCACCTCCATTTCCAAGTAGTCAGATGACTGGGGGGAAAGTAGCCCTGCAGAGAAAGGCAGGGCTCATTTGACTCTCTAATCTGCATTTCCTAACCTTGAGAAAGTTGTTCATTTTGATTAGTTATGGTATTTCCTTTATAAAATGAGATTCAGGATATTGATCTTACAGGTTTGTCATGATGTTTAAATGAGAAATGCAACATATTTGGTGGGTATCTATTTTTAAGTGTACACACACCACAGGAAAGCATAACACAAAAAGTGGCTCCATAGCCAAAACATTTTTCAGGGTGATAAAAGCCAGGGGGCAAAGTTTTTCTAACTTAAATGACAGTAGTGATATAGGAAACAAATGATCTCAGGTGGATGACCTCCAAATGATATAGGGGAAAAAGTGAAACTCCTAACCTGAAACGTACCTGGGATGAGTTCGTGTTCTCTAAAACTGAAGAATGAATTTCAGGAACAAACGGAGGTTATAAGCAGAATATATTCATTGGAGGAAAGAAAGCTTCTGTCCAAGAGAGGGACAGGAGGGGGATCCTGAGCGGTGGTCCCCAGGAAGTTGTCTCTTCTGGGGATTTTATAGTGTGAAACCAGGCTGTGAGGTGGGTCTAAGGTGGTGGAGAACATGGGAACTTGCTTAGGTGGGCATGATGTGGAACAAAGCTATGGTCAACCAACGAGATTACAAGCACCATTGCTCAGGAAAAATTGATTAAATCTAGTACCAAATGAGGAATCCAGTCATGTAGCATGCAGGCATGAATACAAGACAGAGTCTCTTACTGTTGGGGGTTGGGTTAGTGACTCATTTGGGCTTTTTCAAGGGGATTGATACCTATTTAGAATATCAATCCCTGATGCCCATCCCTAGGAAAATATGTAGCTGTAGTTGTTTCCTCTTTTGTTTTGAGGTCTGGCCCATATATACCCAAGTTGCAAAGTCACCTTGTCTTCCATATTATCTCCTTGAGGGCCTGGCCCTGTATGACTGCCTAGAATATTTCTATCTAATTCAACATTCCCCTCTCTTAAAAAGTAACTTGAACTGCCAGGAAAGAACCATGGGTGATGACCACCCTGGTTTCTTCAGGATGAAAAAGGTTGTAGTTGTTGATCAGCAGTTAGAGATACTCTCCAGAGGTTCTACCTAAAGGCCTTCAATAAACATGAGCATTTTCACTTGGGTAGGTGGAATAGCTTTAAGTCTAGAGGAAACAAAGGCAAAGAAACAATTAAACATGTATGGGTCAAATAATCACAAAGATAAGTTCCAGGGGGCCTCAGCATTTTACATACCATTGATTTGATATCTAATATTTTGAACAGTTATTGAGACATTATAAGGATCCAGAATGTCATAACATTTTAAAGTTTATAAAAAGACTAGTTAGAACATTTTGTAGGTCCATTAGCAAAGCCTCTTACTCATGGGATTTAATCCCCCCTTTTTTTTTTTTTTTTAAATCTTCCATGGCCAGTGGGTATTATCTCAAATAAACTGGCCAACTCTTATTATTACTGGGGGTATATGAATTACTGGACCTAGGGAAAAGACTGAGAACTCTCCAGTTGGCAAGTGTGGCCACCGGCTGGGCAACTACTGACCTATCTGCATGAGCATCTATTAAAAGTTTAACAGGTTTTCTCCTTATATTGGCAGTTACCATGGATTTTCCTCAGGCTGAGAAGGGAAGACCCATAACTGCTTCAATCTGAAACTTCCTCTGACTCCATTATGAACACTTTCTTTTTCCCTCTCTAGCAGTTTTGGACATTTTTGCTTGAAACAGCCCTTCTTTCTGTCTGGATCCAGGGAAGCATGACTTTTCCCCATTTTCTGACTGGCCTTCCTTCCTGTAGGCTGCTAGTATCACTATTCTCATTTCCTGCCCATAATTCCATTCTGTATCCTTTCTACTATGAAACACCTCAACTCAGAAAAATTCATTTCTGCAAACCCTTCTAACTTCTTCCCTTGTGTCAGATTTCCAGGGCCCACTGAGCAAGATGTGACTTTTTGGTTTTAAGACCTCCTGCAGGCAGACCTGCTCAAGGAATGTGAGGGCAACTTTCCCTGTAATGGATTTCTGATATGGAATTAGACTGATAGAGGAAGCATCTTTGAGGGCTATCAGTGCTGCCCAAAGAATGTGAAGATAACTTCCCTTTTAATGAGGCAGGAAACCTGGGAGAGGGCTCAGCTCACCTTGGCTGTATGAGAGAGGGACATTAAGGCCTTGTCTCTATAGAGAAAATCTGGTGAATTGCAGTGAAATGATTCTAAATGTAATCTAGCATATTTGCTCTAGGTTTTACCTCTATGATCACCTGGATTTTGGTATCTTCTAAGAGAACAAATTTTCCTGAGGGAACATGTTTAATCAAGCCACAAGCATTTGAGCTAACAGGTAAATTCATAAACTTTTTTTGAAGCATAGCAATTGTAACTCACTAGCTCTTAGACCCTTTTATTTATGGAGTCTGACAGTTTGCTGTAAGTCCCTCTAGCTTAATTAAGAGAAGTCATACCTGTATTTACTATCAACATGAAATACCTGAATTACATCAGAGATCAACCAGTCTAACTTATGTACTTATCATGAAATGCATAGCATTTAGTGAGATTAAACTAACATCCCATTCAGTGTTTTGGATATGGCCCCCATTGTAAGAAACAGGTACTTCTAAAGGATTTCACCTTTTAACACTGTGGTTGAGTTTTATGTCACAAATACAAGGTCTGGCTATATCTCTAGGCCCAAAGCTATTGGACATTGTGTGGCCAGTGTCTTTAGAACTTTTTTCTACACTGACAAGATTCTATCTGTCCTTGGGGGTCTTTTAAATAGTGAAATACATGAACAATAATATATATTACATTTGAAAAAAAATCAGTCACAAAATTCCTTTGACTAATAAGCAACCTGAATATATATTGTAATATCTCAGTTACAGCTAAAGCAATATATCTTCTAAAGTCTGTTTCTGTTGAGGTACAATGACTGGAAGGAAGGTCAGGGTTGGAGAAAGACAAAGAGGCCTGTGCCAATGTCAGGCAATAGGCTGAATTTTCCTTTAGTTATGATTACTTAGGGCTCCTCAATGGGGATGACAGGTACAGATAACAGTCTGGCCAGAGGGAGAAGGCAGGCCCAGGGCCCTTAGGTCTTATTGGACCATCTGAGAAGCTGAGTCTGAGATCTGGGGCCTCCACCTCAGAGTGCAATCTCACTTCTAGTGGCTGCCTTGGCAGTCACAGCATGGCTTGTGGGCCTCTTAAGGCAGTTCCTTTTATGCTGGTCTGGCTTCTGAGAGCAGTAGCAGATGAACCTTATCATTGTTGAGCTCTTCTTGGAGCCCAGAGAATCAGACTTAAAGTCTGTTTTGAGGCCACAACAAAGGTAACCATTTTTTAATCTCTTTGCTTTCTCTCCCTGGTTTTCTCCAAGCTCTGATTATAGGACACCAAGGAAGCAGTTTTTATTAAAGTATCAAGTGAATTGTCTGGAGCAAAGTCTGTCTTTTGTAGCTCTTTTCTGAACTGACTGAGTACTGAACTTAATTGTAAGGATAATCTATCCCTTTATTGAATTAGGATCTAGGGAAGTCTGCTTTTCCAATCCTCTACAAAGGTTCTAAGCAAAGAATGGTGCTCATCTTTCTGTTGATAAATAGCTAAAATATAAAACAACTGGAAGCCCTGGTTCTAGTTCTTCTTAGACCTTCAAGAATATATACTAGAAAATGTCTTTTCTAGTCACCTTCCTGGCTGGATATTAGGCTAGCAGGGGTCTGACTATTTGGGCTCCAGTGAGAACAGGTAGTTCCCCTGGCTGTCTACCTCTTGGCTTTTTAAAGTTAACATTATCATATTTATCTCAAAATATAATAGCAGCTTGTAATGCTGTCTTTCATTAGAAGTCAAAGCATGGTTTAAAATTAGCAATCATAAGTCTGAGTTAGTCCTCTAAAGACATCAATGTACTTACTGGGGTAATCTAAAGATCCTCTAAGATCTGACTTTATCTGTTTTAGGCCATAGAGAAGAAGGCACATGAACTCTAGAAGTTCTAAATTGCCTATTTACTTCTTTAAAAGATATTATCCTTGAAAAGCTTGCAAAAACTCTGCTAAGGATGGGTGTAGTCTTGAGAGGCCTGGATTACAGCTGTTTTAGAAGCCCACCCTTTAGAAAGGCAATTGGGGAAATCTTACTTTTAGTAATGATGGGTGAGGCTGTGATTAACACTATCTTGTCTTTAGGCTGCAAAGGTTAGGGAGGAGCAGCCTTAGACTCCAGGATAGGGAATGCTTTAGACAACCTAGTTCTCCTGAGCTGCCTAGTTCTCCTGTTGCTCATATTTACATATCAAAACCAGGTCACAATGGCTTTCTTAATGCAAACAAAATCTAACTATATGACTTGACTATTGTGCCTTTTACAGTATCATTCTGGTTGTAATACAGTGTCATAATTGATACTTCCTCTGCATTGTATTTTGGCTCTAGGGGGCACATAGGCCATGCACATGTGCAGGAAAAATAGTGTGGCTCTTTTTCAGTGTGTGTGGATCAAACATCTTCCAGTGCATAATGATGCACTCTGAAGGAGTAAGAGACTTTGACTGTGAAATTCCCATAACCTGGAATGCAAAAAGAGAGAGTTCTGGACACCTCCACCTTACCTCTAATTGATTCCCCCTGAAAACGTCCCCTGAGTAGACCATTCTAGAGCAGGTGGATGCTTTTGGAGAGAGGAGAGATGAGATCTGACCAGCCTATCCACCCTCGAACTGGCACACAATTTTTGTCTCCCGAGAATCTCGTGAAACATGCAAACCATGCACTTACTCTTATTGGATATTTGTAAATATGTTACAATTGAGCTGGTGACAGTAATGTCTACAGAAGGAAGCATAAGTATTGCATAAAAATGTGCATTGGAAGCAGAGCACTTTCCTTGCTGTACTGTAAAAGAGATCATCTTTGGAGGTAGACAAAAGAGACAACTGACTGGAGGAAATTGGCCCTGGCCCCTAGGGCAAAGAAATCTCTGAGGCACTTGTGATTTTCCATCTAGTCACCAGGGCAGCTTTTCCTAGATGTACTAGGCTATATTAAATCTTTGGATCTCGAGTCCCAGCCCAGGCGCAGCATGTGCCGGACCCTATCCCAGCCCCTCGGGCCGCCCCCCACCACTCCGCAGTGCCTCCCCCACCCCACCCGCCGAGTAGGATTTTCTGCCGAGTTCTGGGAGCCCCGAGACCCAGTCCTAGCCCAGGTCCGGTGAGTGTGCAGAGAGTTTCCTGTTAACCTGCGCTGGAGGTACCAGTCCCAGCCCAGGCGCAGCGTGGGCCGGGCCCTCTCCCAGCCCCTGGGGCTGCCCCCCACCACTCCTCAGTGCCTCCCCCACCCCACCTGCCGAGTAGGATTTTCTGCCGAATTCCGGGAGCCCCCAGACCCAGTCCTAGCCCAGGTCCAGTGAGTGTGCGGAGAGTTTCCTGCTACCTTGCGCCAGCGGGACCAGTCCCAGCCCAGGTGCAGTGTGGGCCGGACCCTCTCCCACCCCCTTGGGCCACCCCACACCACTCTGCTATACCTCCCCACCCCTGCTGCCAAGTAGGAAATTCTGCCGACTTCC
>NW_004524792.1:1426430-1440810 GCF_000260255.1 Octodon degus
TCCAGGAATGATTTTGGGAGGATTGCTTCCTTTTCAATTTCACGGAAGAGTTTGTGGAGTATAGGGACTACATCTTCTGTAAATGTCTTGTAGAATTCAACTGTGAACCGATCCGGACCTGGACTTTTCTTTCCCAGTAGGTTTTTAATTACATCTTGTATTTCATTGGCTTTTATTGGGTTATTGAGAGGGGTTATCTCTTGTCGATTTAGTTGTGGTTATTTTTACCTTTCTAGGAATCTGTCCATTTCTACTGTGTCCTCTATTCTGTGAGAGTAAAGATTCTCAAAGTAGCTACTGATAATCTTCTAAATTTCCACTGAGTCTGTGGTAATTACACCCTTTTCATTCCTTATTGTTTGTATTTGAATATTTGCATTCCTGTTTGATAAGGTTAGCTGGGGGCTTATGAATTTTATTTAATCTTTCAAAGAACCAGCTTTTTGGTTTTTTAATTCTTGGAATTGTTTTCTTCATCTCAATTGAATTAATTTCTGCTGTAATCTTTATGATTTCCTCCCGTCTTTGGGCTCTTGTTTTGGTTTGCTCTTCCTTTTCTCATTGTTGAAGGTGCAGCATTTGGGTGTTTATTTGTTCCCATTCTTTTTTCCTAATGTGTGAGTTCACAGCTATGAATTTCCCTGTGAGAACTGCTTTCATCATATCCCATAAATTATGATAAGTTGTACTTGAATTTTCATTGAATTGTAGATATTGTTGAATTTCTTGTTTAATTTCATCTGTGACCCATTAGTTGCTGAGTAGGGTGTCATTTAATTTCCATGTATTCAAACTTTTTTTCTGGTTTCTTTTGTCATTTATTTCCAGTTTCATTGCACTGTGGTCAGAGAATGTGCGTGGGATAATTTCTGTTTTCTTGCATATACTTAAGCATGACGTATGGACCAGTATGTGGTCTATTTTAGAAAATGACCCATGTGCAGCTGAGAAAAATGTGTATTTAGCTTTGTTTGGGTGAAGCACTCTGTATATGTCCACCAAGTCCAATTGTTTCAAACTCTGTTTCAGTTATGTTATTTCTTTTCTACGTTTTTGTCTGGTTGACCTATCTTTTGGAGATAAGGGTGTTTTAAGGTCTCCTGTTAAAATCGTGGTATTGGATATTACATTTTTCATGTCCATTATGATATGCTTTATATAGTTGGGTGCTCCCATGTTTGGTGCGTACATATTTAGGAGTGTTACCTCTTCCGCTTGAATTTCTCCCCTAACCAGTATATAGTGGCCTTTTTTATTTCGCTTGATCATTGTTAGTTTGAAGTTGAGACTGTGATAGATTTGCTACCCCTGCTTTTTTCTGAGGTGCTGGACATGTAGTATTTTGTTTAATCCTTTGACTTTCAGACTATGAATGTCTTTATAAGTTAAATGTGTTTCTTGAGTACAGCATATTGTTGGATTTTGTTTCCTCATCCACTGTGCCAGTCTATATCTCTTAATTGGTGAATTGAGTCCATTTACATTGATGGTCAGAATTGAGATGTATTGACTTACGATTGACATGTTATTTAGCTGTTGTCGTTTACTCCTTTTTCTCCTGTGTTTAATTGCTTACCCTATTTAGTTGGTTGCTTCCGATCTCATTCGTGGAGTTCTGATCGTTTTGGTCCCTCTCTAGAACATCTTTCAGTAGCCTGTGTAAGGTTGGCTTTGTCATCGCGAAATTTTTTAGCTGTTCTTTGTCATGGAAGTATTTCACTTCTCCATCAAACTTGAAAGAGAGTTTTGCAGGGTATAGTAGTCTGGGCTGGAATTTGTTTTCATAGAGAACCTGAAGTACTCTGCTCCATGCTCTTCTTGCCTGCCAGTTTTGTGAAGAGAAGTCGGCCATAATTCTGATGGGTTTTCCTTTGAATGTGATCTGCTTCTTTTCTCTAGCGGCTCTCAGTAGAATTTTTTATTCTTGTGCTGAATTTCTGGGATCTTGACTATTATATGTCTCGGTGTGTTTTTCATTGGGTTGAGGTTCTTTGGCGTTCTGTATGCTTCAGTTAACTGAATGTCAGATTGTTTCCTCATATTTGGGAAGTTTTATCTGTTACTTCTGCCCGTATCTTTTAATGTCATTTTTTTGACTCCTTCTTTCTCATTGATGCCTATTAGTCTCACATTGTTCATCTTTGCATCATCTTGCAGGTGATGGATTAATCTGTCCTGCATCCTTGTTATTTTTAAGAGATCCTTTCATTAGCTACACCAGCATCTTCCAGATCTGAAACTCTGTCTTCACATTCACTTAAATGGTTTTGCAAGCTTGTGATTGAGATTTTAATTTCCTCTATATCTCTTTGACTCTGCTTCATGCGATCTATTTCTTTCCTGTATTGCTCATTCAGGGAATCCGTCATTTTTCTAATCTACTCTATTTTTTATCAATATCTTCTTTAGAAGCAGTTACAAATTCTTTTACTCCAGTGGTTTTTTTCAGATTGGGTTTCCTGCCTATGTTTCTGTAGTTGCTTCTTTACTTCATCTGCTATGAGTTCTGAGAGTTCTTTTTTTATTTCAGAAAAGAATTGCGCTCTGATTTCCTCTATATCTTTCTGTGGTTGCTTATTTACTATTGATGCTATTAATTCATGCATTTGAGCCGAGGTAGTGTCCTGTGCACTTGTCCTGGGTGGGCACTTGGTTTCTTCCATATGTTTCTGCATTTGATTCTCTACTGCAGATGTTATTAATTCAGGGATTTCTTTTTTCATTTCCAATCCGAGGTCTTCTTTATCTCTCTGCAGCTGTTTCTTTATTTCAGAAGCTGTTGATTCATTGCTTTCAATTGTGTGATTTCCAGTTTTTTCTGTGTTAGTGTCCTCTGCACTTGTTACAGGTGAGCTTGGGTTCTGAGGTTGCATTTTGTTCCTTCTCGTCATTTTGTGTAGCACTGTCTTCTGACCTTTGTAGATCTTTGCTGTAGTTATAACTTTCGCACGTACTGAAGTTCAGGTGCAGCTCTACAAAGTTTGTACTTATCCACCTGCGTCTGGCTTGGGTGTGGCTGCTGTGCTCAGCTTCTTGCCCCTGCTGCCTTTGAGGGTGAATATGTTGTGCCCCTGTGGCAAGATGTTCTGCTCCTGGATTAGCTGGTTGGATCTATCCTCTTTACTCTCTGCAGGGATTGCAGCTGCACGGTTACACCTCATGCATGTATGCCAGGCCTGAGCTGTGCCTGGAGGGGGCAAGGTGAAGTAGGTGGAAGAGTAAGCTCTCCCACACACTCACTGGACCTGGGCTAAGACTGGGTCCGGGGGTTCCCGGAACATCGCAAAATTCCTACTCTGCGGGCAGAGTGGGGGAGGTACTCCGTAGTAGTGGGGGGCAGCCCAAGGGGTTGGGAGAGGGTCCGGCCCACGCTGTGCCTCGCTGGGACTGGTCCCCCTGGCGCAGGGTAGCAGGAAGCTCTCCACACACTCACCGGACCTGGGCTAGGACTGGTCCTGGTGATTCCCGGAACTCTTCCATAATTCCTACCTGGCGGGGGGGTTGGGGAGGTACTGAGGAGTGGTGGGGGGCGGCCCGAGGGGGTGGGAGAGGGTCCGGCCCACGTTGCACCTGGCCTGGGATTGGTCCCGCCGGCGCAGTGTAGTAGGAAGCTCTCCACACACTCACCGGACCTGGGCTAGGACTGGGTCTTGAAAGTCTATTTTAACTTTCACGCAAACGGTTTTGCCAGCTTTTGATTAAGGTTTTAATTTCCTGTATATCACCTTGAACCTGTTTCGTACAGTCTATTTCCTAAATTGCTTATTCATGGGTTCCATCATTTTTATATTCTCTATTTTTTATCAGTGTATTCTTTAGAAGCACTTAGTATTTCCTTTATTATAGTTACCACTACATTTTTTAGTTCCAAAATTATCTCTGATCTGATTTCTTCTATGCCTTTCTGCAGTTGATTTGTTACTGTCAACGCTATAATTTGAGAGATATCTGGTGTGTGATTTCCAGTTTCCTAAGTGCTAGTGTTTTCTGCCTTTGTACGTGCTGGACTTGGGGCCTGAGACTTCATTTTGTTCCTTCTCTTTGTCATTTTGTATACCACTGTCCTCTGACCTTTGGTGTGGAGCTTAGATAGAGTTATTACCTTAGCACCAGGTCTGGATCTATAAAGTTCAGATTCCTCCAGGTGGGTGTTGTTTGGTTCTGGCTGTGTGCTCCACTTCTTTCTGCTGCAGGCGTTAGAGTTGAACCCTTTGTGTCTCTCTGGGAAGATGCTCTGATCCTGATTTAGCTGGGTTCATCTTGCCTCTAGCCTCTTTGCAGGGAGTTCTGCTGAAGCGTTTCCTGCTGGGCCTGCAGCCTGGGTTGAATGAGGATCTGGGTGGTCTCACTCAATCGCCGGGCCTATGCTCTGGGTCTGTTCTGGATCCTGCAGCCTGGGTCGTCTCACTCACTTGCTGGGCCTGCGCTCTGGGTCTAATCAGGATCCGGAGGGCCCTGGGTCATCTCACTCACTCGCCGGGCCTGTGCTCTGTGTCTGTTTCAATTTTAAGTAATTTTAACAGAACTACATATGAGACAAAGCTGTATAAGGCAAAGCATGAACAATTATGAGCAATGGGTAAAGACATATCAACATTTGAAACATAAAAATTTGTTACCTAACCAAGTCCCAATCCAGAATCTGTGATAGAAATACAAACTCATACCTCTGTCCAATGATCTTGGTGGGAACCTCCAAATGACATAGGGAACAAATGAGCTCAAGTGGAGCACTTCCAAACAAGTAGGGACCTGCAAATGATATTGGGGAAAAAAATGAAACTCCCAAACTGAAAAGTACCTGTGGTGAGTTCGTGTTCTCTAAAACCAATGAATGAATTTTAGGAAAAAACAGAGGTTATGCGCAGAATATATTTATTTGGGGAAAGAAAGTTCTTGTCCAAGAGAGACAGAAGGGGAGCTCTGAGTGGGTGATCCCCCTAAAATGTTACTTCTGCTTAATTTATTCATTTTGGGAATGATTTCATCTGTCTCATGATGCCATGACTTCCTAGCCTACTTTTTATTTTACATATCATTTCACCCTACCTATTTCTACAAAGAAATTGTGATTTGTGTTTTTGACCCTAACCATAAGGATAGTTGTTTAGCAAAGGATACGAATCTGAAGATAGGAGATTCACAAATATATGAAAGATCCTTAATCAGAGGCTTACATCAGAGGAGTAGCAACAATAACTTAAACTATCTTCATCTCCAGTTACCCCCAACAACCTTATCTTGAGTTAATATTAACATTACGGATGTTGGAACAACTTTTTGACTGATTGTATGAGTGACCTGCAGAATGGACCAAATAATCACAGAAGCACTGTGAGAATTCAGCAAGTGCAGTATTCCAAGCTCTTTAGAAATAGAACAACACTATCTTAGGATTCTAATTCATTTTATGTGTGGTCACACAGCTGAGATTTTTCACAGTTAAAATTGCTTGGATTTTTTCTAAATAAATCTTCCGGGAAAAATATTTATTTACCCTTTTCACTTATTTTGGTTGACCCCAAAAGACAGAGATCTGGTAATTCACTGAGGTTACTGAATGGAATATAATTGGTTTTGTACCTACTTGCCAAGAAAAGTTTATGTGTATGTCAGGATTCTATCAGAGATTCACTGACAGTATGTATTATCATCTAGTAGTTATAAGTTAGGGGTGAAGGCCTGTAGACCTTTTACACCCCAACTTGAAGAAAATAAATTGATGTTTTCCAAATAGAACATGATATATTTGTCAACTATTAAATTATCTGAAGTCATTTGCAATTTCAGAGCACAGAGTATTGTCTCAGTATTCCTGCCATGTTGCTCTGGAGAAGTTCAAACTCACTAGATGGCATATCACAGGTCAGGCTCTTGAATACAAAAAGTTGTTCTCTGATTGGTGCTAGAAGAGAACTTGGATGCCCTGGAGAGCCCTATGTTTTCTTTCTTTCTTTCTTTCTTTCTTTCTTTCTTTCTTTCTTTCTTTCTTTCTTTCTTTCTTCTTTCTTTCTTAGTTTCTTTCTTTCTTTTTCTTTTTTTTGGTACTGGGGATTGAACTCAGGACCTTGTGCTTACCAGGCAAGCGCTTATTCTACTGATCTATCTCCTTAGGTCCCCTATGCTTTTTTTATGCAATCTGAAGTAGAAGCTCCTTAGTCCTACACTGAGACTTTAACTAAAATTATCATGTGGGCTACTTTCCTTCAACCTCTTAGAAGCATGTAAAACTTGTAGAGTGCTTGGAGAGAAAACAGGTAATGATGGTAGAGAGGACATCTGTGAAACAAATCATTAGATGCTCCCTAAAAACTTCAGCATAAGTACATCTGAGAATATCTATAAAATAAAGATGTTCTTTTCCACAATTTCTAAGAAAATGATGACATAATTAAGAAGCTTTACTTTTTTTCTGATCAAAGCATCATTCTTTACACTAAAGAGCCTGCTTGTAGATCAAACTCATTAAATTCAAAAAGAAATATTCTTGTTCTAGGCACTAAACAGATTAGCAAACCTTAGGCTGGAAGTGTTTTTAGCTGTTGGAAACATTTGTCTTACAAACCCCCCCATATTTTGCCAGGGATTCTAAAATGAAAAATGGATATAGACAATTTCTAGTTCCTCAGTCAGCATAAATATGTATTACTATTTCTAGAGCTGCAAAGCTCCTCCCCAAAGCCACCATTTAAAGACAAAATCATTTTCACATGACCATCTTTCTGCCATGGGTTAAAATCAATTTTCCACATTCTTTGAATTCAAAACTTGACTGCTAGAAGGTTGCATGAAATGACAGCTCCATGGTTTTCAGAAAAGATTTCAGAACAGCATTGCCTCCACTGGCATGGGCCATGCCAGGTAGAGAAGCAAGGAACTCTCTGATAGTCCAGATTCTTTAGGGCTGTATCTTAAGGGAATACCTAGATGTCAAGTTGATGGCCATGTTATAATTTTGGTAGATAGAACACCTGTACTGTTTGGAAACTACACTTTACTACAGTTTAAGGGTCTTGAATATGTCCTTTAAGAGTTCATGTGCTGAGAGCTTGGTCCCCCATGTGGTGATAGTAAGAGATCATGGGACCCTAACTGAAAAGATTTAGTGAGAAGTCACAAAATAGGCCTCTTTCTGTGCTCAAGCTTCCGGACTGCTGATACAATCTCTCCCCCTTGGATATTCTCTCTTCATGATGACAAAATGTGCCATGGATCTCACCAGTGCTGAGCTGATATTGGCACCATTTCCCTGAACCTCTAGTTTTATGAGCTAGATAAACCACTTCTTTTTATAAAATTATCTAAGCTCATCTACTTCATTAGAGTCATGGCACATGGGCTGATACACTATTTATTTAAATAAATCATAAGAAATAGCACATAGTTCTTCAAAATTTACAGCGATCAAGCCAAATTGGTATACCCCACAACCATCCTTCAATATCTATGGAGAAATAAGGTATTTCAATGATAAAGAACAACTGAAGAAATTCATACCACCAAACCAGCTCTTCAGAATGCTCTGAAGGATATATTAGAAAAAGAACATGAAGACCACAGACATAAGAATAATAATAGAAAGAAGCTACCTAACAGGGCAAGGAATAAACAGAGGAGAAAGACAGGGATTCAACCATAGGAAAATATCATAAAAAAGACAAGCCAAAACATATCAGTTATAACTATCAATGTAAATAGTCACAGCTCGCCTATCAAAAGAAATAGACTGTGTAGGTGCCCAGGCCCGGAGTGTATATGGGCCATTCTGCACCCTCCAGATTCTACTCCAGTAGGTGCCTGGTCCTGGGGTGTGTGTGTGTGTGTGTGTGTGTGTGTGAGAGAGAGAGAGAGAGAGAGAGAGAGAGAGAGAGAGAGAGAGACCTTCCCTATGCTTGACCAAATCTCCTCCATTAGACAGGTCTGGTGAGGAATCCTGCAGCAGAACTCCCTGCAGAAAGGCAAGGGCAAGACTCACCCAACTAATCTAGGAGCAGAACATCTTGCCAGAGGGGTACAGTGGGTTCACTTCCATGGGCTGCAGCAGGAAGAAGAGTACCACAGCAGCCAGAACCAAGCCAGGGCCACCTGGAAAAGTCTGAACGTGGCAGATCTGGACCCAGTAAGCTGAGACAGTTTGCTAGATGCAGATCTGTGAGAGCATCCTCTTTTTCTCTCTTGATTGAGAGATGGGGCAATAGGTCACCAGGGTGAACTCGTCTGACTGAAAAACTACAGGAACAAAAGGGGAAGTGATCAGACATTGCTTAGGGGAACTAATTTAAGTACAAATTCCCAATCTAATATTTACTTAGCTATATAGTAATAGAGGATGAAAAAGAATTCTGATGTGTCATGTCCATGCACCAACTTCCCAAGATGAATGTAATGTTAAGCACTTCAAACATGTACTAATAAAATACAAATAGAAAGAAAAAAATAAAAATAAAGATAAACTTAAATAGCATCTACAATTAAATAATAATGCTGGTATAACATGCCAAAACTTACGAGACAAAATGAAAGCAGTCTTATGATGGAAATTTATAGTGATGAACTGTCGTATCGGGAAAACAGAATGATATCACATAAACAACCTATTGTTAATCCTCTAGGAAAAAAGACAGCAAATCAAACTGCAAGCTCATACAAGGAAGGAAATTATAAAGAGAAGAAATTAATGCAACTGAGACTAAGAAAATAATACAAAGAATCAATGAATTGAAAAGCTGATTCTTTGAAAGAATAAATAAAATCAATAACCTTTTAGCCAACAATATCAAAAAGAGGAAAGAAAAATCACAATTCAAGCAATTAGGAATGAAAGGGGGGAAAGCAAAATGGATGTTACAGAAATCCAGAAGTTTGTAAATATCTACTTTGGAAACCTATACTCTTAAGAGTTGGAAAATACAAAAGAAATGGAAAGATTAGTAGGCACAAATTGCCAAAAATAGATCAAGAAGACATAAAAATTCTAAATAATCTAATATCAGTCAATGAAATTGAAAATGTCATTAAAATCTTACCAACAAAGAAAAGCCCAAGCCCTGATGGACTCACAGCTGAATTCTACAAGAAATTTAGAGATGAACTAATGTTACTAATGGTGACACTCCTTAAGGAAGTTGAATGGAAAGCAATACTTCCACAATTATTCCTGGAAGCAAGTATTAGCCTGATTCCTAATGCAGAGAAGAACCCAACCAAAAAACCCAAAACAAAACAAAACAATCCACCAAAGTGAAAAACAAAAAACTATAGGTCAATCTCCCTTCTGAAGATAGTTGCAAAAATATTCAATAAGATACTGGTGAACAGAATGCATCAAATCATCAAGAAGATTATAAATAATGATGAAGTGGGATTCATCTCAGGATGATTCAATATATGCAAATCAATAATGCAATATAGCATATCAATAGAGCCAAAGACAAAAATCACATGATTGGAGAGGATATCAGAAAATGGAAAGATATCTCTTGCTCATGGATAGGAAGAACCAAAATTGTGAAAATGGCCATAGCCCCAAAACTGTTATAAAGGTTTAGTGCAATCCCAATAAAAAACACCATTAGCATACCTAATAGAACTAGAGAAAACACAGCTAAAATTCATCTGGAACCAGAAGTGACCTAGAAGGTCAATACAAATTTGTACAACAAACTTGTTAGGGGCCATTGTAATTCCTGTCTTGAAATTATACTACAAAGTTTCTATGATAAAATCAGCATGATATTGTAAAAAATAAAAAAAAACAGACTTGAGGATGAGTGGAAGAGAATAGAAGGCACATGTTCATCTCCAAACACACAAATGGGCCAAATATGTTTACTGGGAGAAAGATAGTCTCTTTAATAAATGGTGTAGGAAAAACAAGTTTTCCACATGCCAAAAACTAAAATAAACCCATATCTATCACCAGGCACTAAACTGAAGTCAAAATGTAACAGATATCTAAATATTAAAATGGAAACATGGGCCAGCCAGATAGCCCAATGGACAAAAGTGCCTGCTTAGGCAGAGAGCAGCGACTGGGGTTCAATTCCCATCATGCCATGCTGGCCCCACCCCTGGGGTGTGCTGAGATAGGATTGAGACAGAGCATGGTGGCACATACTTATAATCCCAAAGCTTGGGAGGCTGAAAACACGAGGCTCACTACAAGTCTTATCTATGTAGTGAGGTCTTACAGACCCTGTACTAAACACATTAAAATAAGATAGAAAAATACAGCAGAAACAGTACATTCACTGGAAGAGAAAATAGATAAAATCTTGAAGACATAGATTTAGGCAGAAACTTCATAGACAAAACCCAGATCACAGGAGAAATGCTTCAAAAATCAACAAATAGGATCTCACCTTACTAAAAGCTTTTGCACAACAAAAGTGAAAAGACAATCCACACAATGGGAAAAATTATAGCCATTCATCCCACAGATGAAGTCCTTCTATCTAGAACATATAAACAAATGATAAAAATCAGACCCTCCAAATTCAAAGAGTTAATCCAAAAGTGGGCATCTGAGATGAATTCATAGCTCATAGATGAGGAAGTACAAATAGCAAATAAATATGAAAAAATGTTTACCACCATTGGTCATTTGGAAGATGCAAATTAGAACAACACTGATATTCCATCTCACCATAGAAAGAATGGCTATTATCAAGAAGTCAAGCAATAACAAATGCTGAAGGTGCTGTGGGGAAAAGGAACCCTTCTCCACTGTTGGTTGGGGTGTAGACTGGTGCACTCACTGTGGAAATCAATGTGGAGATTCCTCAATGAACTAGGAATAGAGGTCTCACTTGACGCAGCTATTCTTCTAGATATTTTCACAGAAAAATTGAAAACATCATATCACGGTGATATATGTGCACCCATGTTTATAGTAGTACATTTTGTCATAGCTAAGTCTTGGAAACAACCCAAATAAATGCTCATCAGCTAAAAATGGATGAAAAAGATTTTTTTTTATATAACAAAATGCTACTTAGTCATAAAGAAGGATAAACTGGAGACCTTTATAGGTAAATGAATGCAACTTGAGACCATGCTCATAAGTGAAATAAATCACACCCACATGTGTAAACATCATAATTTCTCCCCAGTGCAAGAAGCTGAATGAGCAAATAGGACCCATAATGTATAATTGTTAGTGTGAATAGGGAAGAAACTGTTCAAAATGAAAGAGAAACTGGGATGGGAAAAAGGGGAACTGAAGGAAGGGAAAAGGAAAATACTGGGATAGCTAAGATATTTATACTGCTAGTTTCTGTTAGTGCATTGAAAAGAAATTTTTGTGCTAATATTGTTTGGACCACACCATTTGCCTATATCTTATACTCTGAGCAAATACTCTGAAGTTAGGACTATATTATTGTTACTGTCCTATTATCTTGTTTTGAAATTGTTTTATTTTATTTTTCTTTTCCCTAAAATAAAAAATATTGGCAGTGATGAAGCAGAAGTGCTTTGAGTTGAATTTTACTGAGATTTCCCTGTTTTGGTCTGGGCTAAAGTTGGCATGACTAGCTTCCTATGTGATTTTAGTAGTATCTCAAAATCTTATCTGCACCCAAACATTCTGTAAACAAAACACCCTCATTTTCTGCATAGAGATTAGTCTATCTCTCTGAAGCATGAATCAGGGAGTTTAGTATCCAGCAAGCGCTCCATGCATCACTACAATTGTTCTCACTATGATAAGTGTGGTTACTTTGGGCAGTGGATTCTAATGTAGAGCATTTGGATATGGAAGGAAGCAGCCTTTGCAGGAAGGTAGGATGGGGATGGGGACGAGGTGAGGAAAGCATGGTTATGAAATAACCTGAGAAGGATGGAGAGATTGTCTTATATAATGAAGAACTGTCCTGTCCCAACCCTAGGCTTTTATGACAGGAAGAAAAAAAAATCAATTTATCACTATGACAGTAGTATGCATTAATTTATCTGACTTGTTTTCATTCCAACCTAAAAATCCCATATATCACAGAAAATCTGTATGTTCTCGTGGGTGGGGAAGCACCAAAATGAACCTGACCTAATTTGTGAAAAACCAACATATGAAGAGCAGGTGGGGACTGGAGGAGAACTGGGTTAAGTCACTATGACATTTGGAACACCAGTCTGTTCTTTTGTGCACTGCAATCCCTCACACATATTTATGTGTGCATGTGACTTCAAAAGACTGGGAAATAAGCCACGATGAAGAAGCTGTGTGATCCATAAAGGATGGCAACATAATCTCTGGAAACTAAGCTGAGTCTGACTTCCACCTGAGGAGAAGGGCAGCAGGTGGGGCACTTGATGACATGAGCAGTTTTCCTGGCTCACAGCAACCTGAGGGAGTTTTTCCTGTTCTGTCCCTGATGTCATCAGAGCAGCCACAATGGTGCTTATTGAGCCCACTGCACACCGTGGCGCTGCTCTGTCCTGCTTCCTGGGCTGCACTGAAGCCATGAGCTTCACAGATGATGCCTGTCTTCCTTGGGGTGGAATTTCCTGAGCAGTGCCGAGAAGGCTCCCTTTGTTCTTTCCTCGGTTTCTAGCAGCACCTGCCTGGCCAAAGACTCCCACTGCACCTGCTGAGTTAGCGATCTCTACTGGAAGGCATGTCCGCCTAGAAGGTTCTGATGACAGTCAAATTCAGGTGAACCAGTTTTCCCCTGAGGCCCTGGCAGTGACAGACCTTGAGAACTGATCTGTGCTACCTGCTACCTCAAAAACCACTCAGTGACAGCTTAACCTAAATATGTGAAAAAAAAAATGAAATCCTAATGAGATCTGGTATATTTGGGAAACAAGTTTAGCCATCATTTGTAAAGGACAAGCTAAAATACAAGTCTGTGTTACCAGAAATTAAAACATATTTAAACAGGTTCTTGGAACCTGAGGCACACACGATAGTGAAAAATCAATACATCATTTTCAAAACTGGCACAAGTATAGTTTTAAAAATGCGACAGAGCTTCGATTTAGAAGGGACTATTAGTAGCAGAATGTTGTACTTGCCTAATAACTTTTATAAAGTGAGTTCCCTGTCTGGTTGTAATTGTAGAAAGGTGAGGACTGAACTCTGTGTTGATAACAGTTTAGGGAAGGGTATACAGGGTATTCAGGGTCTCACTACTAGATCAGACTCGTAGCTGAGCTATTTGGCCTACTCTAAAAATAAATATTTATTTCCCCCCCCCAACCGGTAATTAGGACAGGGTCTACAAGGTCTCATGATGTAGATTGGACTCATAGTTATTCTCCTGTTTTCAGAGTCACAAGGACTGGGATTATAGGCACATGCCACCAGGCTCAGTTTCCATTGCCATCTCAGCACCCCGGGGGTGGGGTCTGCAGAGCTCACCAGGGATTGAACCCGAGCAGCTAACCTCTGCCTAAGCAGGCACTTTAGTCCTCTGAACTATCAGTCCTGCCCTTATTTATGTCATATTTTCTGTGGGTCAAGAATTCAGGTATGGCTTAGTTGAGTATTTCTACTTCAAGCTCCCATATGCGACTGCACCCAAGGTGTCACTTGGGACTACACTAATTGGGCTGGAAATCTGCCTCTAAGGTGGCTCATTGCTCTAGCTAGCAAGTAGAAGCTTGTCGTTGTGGAGGCCTTTGTTCCTCCTGTTGCTTGGGCATTTTCACTGCACTGGCTGTTCTCTGGCTTGCTTAGTGTCCTACCCAGAAGAAAAAAACCATGTAGGGGCAATCGTTCCTTTTGTATTGGGAATTGGAGCCAGGAGTGCTCCTCCACTGAGCTACATCCCCAGTGCATTCTGTTTTGAGTCAGGATCTCATGAAGTTGTCCAGACTGGCCTTGAACTTGTGATCCTTTGGCTTTTGCCTCTGGAGTAGCTGGGACTGTAGGAGTGTGACACTGGGCTCAGTGACAAGTCCATCTTTTTCTACCTCAGAAGTCCTATAGCATCACTTGTGTCATGTTCTGCCCATTTACTGAGTCCTTAAATTGGCTTCACATCCAAGCTTTGCAGAAACCAGCATCAGTTTGGGGAAGAAGGGTGGTAAAAATTTACCCATATTTGAACACCATGTCATATTCTAAAAATCTTTCAACACTTTGAAAAATATTTTTGTTATTTTTCTTCCTATCCTCCACTAGATCTTCAGACTACTCCATGTTATATGAATTCACAACTCTTTGATTTCTCAGTTCACGTGCATTTGTGCACAGCATTGTTTGTGTTCACAATATCCTTCCCACTTCTTTATCTACCTTTTGCTTCTTCAAAGTCCTGTTCAGTTGTGAGCACAATAGAGTGCACTCATCCACATGGCTGACACTGACAAAGGTTCTACAATCTGAGGTACAGGATCTCAGGATAAATCCTGAGGGCATTTCACTGACCTTCTCAGA
>NW_004524792.1:1449355-1453081 GCF_000260255.1 Octodon degus
CTCTTAATGAATAGAATGATTTGTTCTAATGGTGTTTGTAAATAGGATCACAATTCTGCATCTTGTACAGCAATTAACCACTAAGAAGAATATATACAGTGTAATATTTGTTGAAACTGTACTTACGATTTGATTTGAAACTGTCTCATTGCTATCTGTTTATCAATAAAACTTTGAAAAAAACCAAAACAATAAAAAATAAAAATGCCAATTTTCCCTTTTGGAACAAGAGAAACAAACTGTTCCATAGCAGTGACTGAACTTACTTTGTCTGTGAGCATTACTTTATTTAATGAACATAAATATAGGTAAGAGAGAGGAATAGATCTCCAACTTCTCTATATTTTAAAATTAGCCTATTTCTTGCGCTATCCTACAAATAATTGTGATAATTTGCAAACTAATTTTGGGAGAAAAATATTTTTATTATAATTCATATACATGAATTAAAAGTCCCCAGATTCTATTACCCTGTGGGGAGCTCCTCTCTGTAGAAACTCTAAAAGAGATCAGATTTGGAGTCCTCACGGCAGGTGTAAAAGAAGTTGGCTGCGGAAGCCAGAGTGTGAATATCAAAGCACTTTTGATAATTTTGTAGCCATTTTATGGTTTCTAAAGCCAAGACAATGGGTAGAGCAGGCTGTGTTACTTTCAGTGTGTGCTGTTTCTCATCCAGTCTCTTCTCAGCTCCCAGCAGGGAGGCTGAAAGCAGATAGTAGCCTGGAGGAGTGTGTTTGTCATCTGCATCTCCAATGAGCATTTTGGTGTCTCAGGGGACTGAAAACGGAGGTGCTCGTGTCAAAGCCTCTGACCTCCCCAGTCAGGGCCTTGCTGAAGAAGTGCCAGTGAGGTGCCCCGGTGAATTATGGGTGCTCATAAAAACAACCGGCAATTCACAGACTATCAACTGTTGGTCATGAAACAAAAACACCTGTCAAAAGAGTTTTACTTTAACTTGTTAATGACAACACAAATAGACAGAGGACAATGTCATCATTCTAGGAGACAGTTTTACATGGCTGGCTTCTTCCAGGGCATCCAGGATACTGCAGGATGCTGTCATTTACTAATTGGGGGAGCTCCTGTGCAGACACCATAAATCAGTTGTCATTTAAAAGCTGTCCTCTCTGCAGGCAGGGAAGCTGGGTGACCACTAGCACAAAGGCCAAACCCTACGGCAGTTACCGCTGCCCAGAACTTCCTGGGCATGGCCCATTGCTCAGTAGATAACTGTGTCTTCCTCCTAGTTCTAAGTGCGTAACGTAGCTTAGTGGGTATCATTTGCTCTGTATGCTGATGCTTGACTCCCCGCACTTCAGGTAGAGCTTCGATCTGAGGGATGCATTAAAATGAGGTGATTCGGGTGGATCCCAACAGACTATGACTGGTGTGTCCTCCTAGAAAGAGGAAATTATGATAAAGACACATGCAGCGGAGATCTTGCCCCACAACACAGCCACACCTCCAGGTTAGAGATTCCCTGCAAATGAGACTAACGAGGTTTCTCTAAGGATAACTAGGGTTTTGTGCAACAGAAGCCCACACAGTAAAGTGAAAGATGGGAAGAATTGAGGGCCAGACCCAAGCACAACCTGTTTTCAGATTTTAAGTAGAGAAGAAGCTTGGGTTGCTGGTGTGGAGCTGGGTGGTGACTGGAAAGCCTCATGGGTGTGTTCTGGTGAAGCACATAGCACTAAGGGGTGAACCTTATCCTCGTGAAAGACACGCTTGGCCACAAACAAACCAATATGGTCATCTGCAGACCAGGGAGATAGGTCCCAGAAGAAAACAACCGACACCTTGGCCTTGGATTTTTATCCTCTAGTACCATAAGAAAGCAAAGTTATATTTAAATTACTCAGTCTATGGTAGTGTCTTCATGGCAGCCCTCATAAGCTAATATAAGCTCTTCCTAAAATCTCTCAGAGAATTATATGTTTTTTAAAGCAGCATGTGGTGACTTGATGATCAATATATTTCCCCTTTGAAAGAGTCAAGAATTATGTTTCCGTGCTTTAATCAGGCACAAAGCAGGGTTAGCAATTTTAACTGAATTGGATGCGCAGAGAAGTCACAGTTTGGTGCAATAGATGAGTAGATTTATTAAAGTTTACAAAACATAGTAAAATGACTTTAAAAACAAAGACAAGATTCTAGGTCAAATGTCTAGTGCTGCAAAAATAATGAGAGAGTTGGGGGAAGAGAGAGGAAAGCGGAGGAGAGAGGGAGTTTCTATTTTAAAAATTGAAAGAAAATTTTACCTGACAGAGATGTTTTGCTTGATTTAATATTGGCTGGCTTTGTGCAATAAAGACTGAGCCATGTCTTTATTGGAGCGACGTTAGCTTTTTCAGTGCTGAGCTATCATATCACTGATTGACTTCAAAACTCTTTCATTCTCACTCTACATATTTGCAGCTTGCTTGCTTGGCACTGGGTGGATGGATAAGAGTGCCAGCTCCGTGGGAGTGCCCAGCCTTCTGGGGAAATGACTCCTTTGACAGCAAGCAATGGGATCGTCTGCACATGCTGCTCTGGGACACAGACAAGGGA
Source organism: Octodon degus (assembly GCF_000260255.1). NCBI lineage: Eukaryota > Metazoa > Chordata > Mammalia > Rodentia > Octodontidae > Octodon > Octodon degus. The sequence goes on from NW_004524792.1 coordinate 1,451,909, forward strand.
GAGAGAGACAGTCTGCCTGAAGAAGGAGGAATTCTTAATCAGACAGAAGTGAGAAACAGAATATCTCACAAAGCAAGCCACTGAAAATAACCCAACTTTCAGCCTCTTGTGCCTCTTCTCTAAAATGGGTGATGAAAATGTATTCCCTGAAAATAATTCATAAAGCATTTTTGTAATAAGAGTTTCAAACACACAGTCACAAACCCAAAACATTTTCCTTGTGCTCTGCTTTATTCCCTCCTTCTCCTTCACATATTCTCTTTACCTTTTCTTCCTTCTCTTTCCTCCTTTAATCTCCCTCCTTCTTTACCTAATCTTACAGTCTCCTTCCTGCATTATCTTCTATTTTAGTTACATTTCTCTTGGCTGAGACAAAATATCTGCCACCCAAAGTTAAAGTAGGAAAGGTTTATTTAGTTCAGTTTGCAGAGCTTCTAGTCTGTAACTGGCTGAATCCAAGGCAGCATAGAGCAGAAAGAGCTTGTGGTAGGCAGAAGGCAACAAGGATAATAAGTCACAAATAACATTAGCAGCTTCTGTCTGCGTCTTTTGTGTGTAATCTAGGCTACTGAGCTCAGGGCGGGTTCCAGATCAATCAGTGGACTAATTTAGTTTCACACACCCTAAATCCCAGAATTGCACATTTTGTCTCCAGCCACCTCAGCAAAAGCCCCCTCTATGATTGTGCAAGGCTTTGTAGGGACATCTAGACATGAACAATAATGCCATTGATCAACACTATTCCAACAAAAGGCAACCTTAACCTGGCAAGAACTAGAGAATCAGAGCTGGTTAGATTCTTGTCCAAACTGAAGATGTACATTCTATTGACTAGGTGTGATTTTTGTTTACCTAAATACATTTAAAAAGAAAGCAAAGGAAGGCGATACTCAAAACAGCAATCTAGTAATCAGAAAAAGGCGTCTTGTTCACATCCATGTCATTTTACTCTGGATACCAGTACTCAGCCTATACTTTATGTGATTATGGTGCTACTACATTTTTCTCCAGCCTTCTGTTATTCAGATTTCTTATTTTATATCAAATATATCTAAGGAAAAATGTACTTCCAGTTTTTTAGGACCTGTATACAAATGATCTGACTTAAAACAAATTGATTCTACAAGAAGTGGATAAGTGGACCCACAAAAAAAAAAAAAAAAAAAAAAAAAA
>NW_004524792.1:1453181-1454868 GCF_000260255.1 Octodon degus
TTGAAACTGTACTTTCGATTTGATTTGAAACTGTCTCATTGCTATATGTTTATCAATAAAACTTTGAAAAGAAAAAAAAATAAAAAAAATAAATGCTAAAATAAAATAAAAAAATAGAGTGCACTCACTGTCTGCCTAAAAATCCTGTTTGACTATTTTTCCAGTAGTGTAAGGTTTGGCTAATATTTTTGTTCTTGTATCTTCATTATGTAGTATAGTTCCTGCTACATTTTTAGGGGTTAAGAGTATAAAATAAAAATGCAAGCTTATTAATGTTGCTGCTTGATCCCCACAAACAATGAAAAGAAAATAAACAAGCAAACCAATGAAAGTATTAAACATTTAACTAAGTCAGTAGCAGTAAGTATGAGAGAGGGAGAAGGACTTGAGAAAAAAATAAAGGGAGTCCATGTAGGAAAGAGAAAAAAATCATCAGGATGATTTGGGAGTGTCCAGCTGACCTACAGGTTAACTAAGATAAATGAAGAGTCACTGATAGTGTGGATAATGAGTTTAATTCAAAAGTTGCAGGTTTTAGGCAGCCTGTGATCCTTTATAGACTTGTCCTAGATGTCCTAGAGATCTTAGAAAAAAGTCTGAAAGTCAGGAAAAGATTATACTAGGGACAAATAGATACTATAAACTTGACTTTTAGTATCTGGAATAAAGACCATTAAAAGGCAAACAATATTGTCAAGCAGGAAGGGGATCAGAACAGTTTACCTTTGCTATGGTTTCAGGAGTAGAGAGAGAGCTGACCTGATTTACTACTTTTCATCTTCCCTGGATGTCACTCATACCGTATCACAGCCAGCTCTCACTGCCCTCTCTTGGGTACCCTCATGAACTATTCTGAGTGAAGTACTGGCTGCTTTCTCTCCCTCTATAATGTGGATCAGAGATTTTTGCAATTGGAGTGGCAATGCCTAATTTAATACAACTCAATTCAATTTAAAAAATTCATTTCAATTTAATTGAGAATTTTAAAGCACCATTTAGAATTGTTGTTGATAAACCAATCAGTGTATTGGCTTGCCTAGTATTCTAAATAAGTTTTGGTTATTTATTATTGATATAAAAATAAAAATGGAGACCCAGTCCTATCCCAGGTCCGGTGACTGTGTGGAGAGCTTCCTGCTACCCAGCGCCAGCGGGACCAGTCCCAGCCCAGGCGCAGCATGGGTCGGACCCTCTCCCACCCCCTTGGGCTGCCCCCCACCACTCCGCAGTACCTCCCCCACCCCGACCACCAAGTAGGAATTTCTGCCGAGTTCCGGGAACCCGAGACCTAGTCCTAGCCCAGATCTGGTGAGTGTGTGGAGAGCTTCCTGCTACCCTGCGCCAGGGGGACCAGTCCCAGCCCAGGCGCAGCATGGGCCGGACACTCTTCCACCCCCTCGGGCCGCCCCCCACCACTCCGCCATACCTGCCCCACGCCTCCCGTCGAATAGGAATTTCTGCCCAGTTCCAGGAACCACCAGACCCAGTCCTAGCCCAGATCCGCAGCGGGAAGGAGCTGAGCACAGCAGCCAGACCTAAGCCAGATGCAGCTGGATAAGTCTAAACTCTGTAGAGCTCTGCTTGAACTTTAGTACGTGTGAAGGTTATACCTACGGCAAAGATCTACAACAAAGGGCAGAAGACAGTGCTACACAAAATGACGAGAAGGAACAAAATGCAACCTCAG
>NW_004524792.1:1465333-1497432 GCF_000260255.1 Octodon degus
TCAGATTAGAATATAGATTAGGTTAGATTGGGTCTTTAAATGTGGGGGTGACTGATTTTCTTTAGTTCTTTCTATATTCTAGATAGTAATCCTTTGATGAATAGCTGGAAAAATTTTATCTCACACTGTGGATTGTCTCTTCACTATACGGGTGGTTTTCTTGCTGTGCAAAAGCTTTTTAATTAGATGAGATTCCAGTTGTTGATTCGTTGTGATATTTTCTGTGTGACCAGCATTTTATTCATAAAAGTTTTATCTTCCAGTAGATTTATTGTTTCTGTTTTAATATTTAGATCTTTGATCCATTTTTATTTTAGTTTAGTGCATGATGATAGGCATATGTCTAGTTTTAGTCTTTGACATGTGGAGAGCCAGTGTTTCCAGCACTATTGGTTAGAGAGGCTGTCTTTCCTCCAGTGAATGTGTTTGGCTCCTTGTCAAAGATGAGGTGGCTAAGTGTGTATGGAGTTGTTCTTGCATTTTCAAATCTTTTACATTGCTACTTGGGTCTGATTTCTTTGCCTGTATCATACTGTTTTTATGTTGTTTGTTTGGTTTTTTTTTTGTTTTTAATCACAGTAGCTTTGTCGCATAATTTTGAGTCAGAAATTTTTATGACTCTTGCTTTGCCTTTGTTGCCCAGAATTCTCTGTTATCTCATTTCCGGTCTGGGTCGAATGGAATTTAGGATTATTTTCTCTAATTCTGAGAGATATGACAGTTTTGGGAGTATGGCCATTTTCACTATATTGCTTCTTCCTACCTAGGAAGGAATGATGTGCTTCCAATTTGTGATGTATTTTCAATCTCTTTTTTCAGAGTACTGTGATCTCCAATGTTGAAGTATTTTACTTCCTTCATTAGATTGATTCCTAGGTATTTCATTTTTTGTATGCTATTGGGAAAGGTATTATTCTTTAATCATGAGCATACTTCTCAGGTAAAGAAGTAAAAACAGTAAATAAATATATGAAAAATATTCAACTTCACTGGTCATTTGAGAGATGCAAACTGAAACAACACTGAGATTCCATCTCCTCCTACAAAAAATGACTATTATCAAAAAGTCACCAAAAAATGCTGAAGGGGCTGTGAGGAAAAAGGAACCCTTCTCCACTGTTAGTAGGAGTGTAGACTGGTGCAACCACTATAGAAGTCAGTGCGGAGAGTCCTCTAAACATTAATATTAGAGGTTCCATTTGACAGAGTCCTTCACCTTCTTGGTATCTTCCCCGGAGAATTAAAAGCATCAAACCACAGTGGCATATGCCCAGCTATGTTTATAGCAGTGCAGCTTGGACTCACAGTGATCATTCTGTCTCAGCTTTGCCAGTGCTAAGGATTACAGATATGCACTACCATGCCCAGTTTCGCTGGCTGGAGCAGTGTCACCCCCAGAGTCTCAGGGCTGGCATGGTATGTGGTACTGGGAATCAAACCCGGGTCCTTGTGCTTGCCTTTATCTTAAGTGAAATAAATTGGACACATATGTGTAAACATCACATTGTTTCACAGGTGTGAGAAACCAGAAGTGTAAATAAGGACTAAAATGGATAATAGGAAGGGTGACATAGGATGAAGATATTCAAATAGGCAGGGAACGGAGTGGGAGCATAAAAGAAAGAAAGGAAAAGTGAAAAAAAAACAGAAAAGGAGGAAAAATTGGAAACAAAGTTCTTGTAAATGGGGAGGGGAGGGGCTGAAGTAAAAGTGAGGGAATGCAGAGGGGAAAAAGCCAGCTACATCAGGTGCAGTACAGGTTCTCTATGATGAATGTGATCGTTATGTATATCTACACTGCACCAATAAAATCTGACTGGAGAAAAAAGAGGAGGCAAAATCACCAGAGATGGGGGAAAAGAATAGAATGCAGATGGCTGAGTGAGTAGGAACAGAGAACTGCAATGAACGGCTCACTACTTTAATACAGGTATAATGTAGAGATGCCTCTTTGAAAATTTAAAATATAATAATATTAAACAGGGGCAGCAAAATAGTACAATTTTGTGACAATTTTGATAGGAAATTTGCAAGTCTGGTACAATCCACGTGTTGCAGTAATGAAGTTTATCCTCCATAGGAGTTCACTGCATGCTTTATCAGGGCAGATGATCAGACTCTCCACTTGCTAATCTCTTAGCTGCTCCACCAGAAGGGAGAAAACTCTTGCTGTCCTGTACGTGTTGCAGGGCTGTAGGTCACTGAAAAGAAATTTGACTTAAAAAAAAGAAAAGAAAAAATCTGACTGTTTTCACTAGGCATGTGTTAGGTTTTTTTTGGTTTGGTTTTGTTTTTTTTTTCAGAACAGGGGATTGAACTCAGACTCTTGCACTTGCCAGGGAAGCGCTTATTCTACTGAGCCATCTCCAGGGCTCAATTTATAAAGTTAAAAATATGTTTTAAAAGCTTTCTATGTGATATTTTAAAACACCACCAAAGTCATTACTGTGGCCATACAATTAGAGTTTTATTAGATTTATTATGCTAGTTTTGTTGTGTGGTGTTTTAAAAATTTGAATTTCATGTTACAGAGAATGGAATGAGTTGAAGGGAGGTCTCACAACCTTGCCAAAGTTTGCTGAAGTCTTAATATGACTATATGTTTGATCATTATCAAGCAGGTAATCCCCAAATTAATGCCCTTACAATTTTATTTTTTTCTCATGGAAGAAAAATATGTTTAAAATATACACCTACTTTGGATAAAGCAAAAGGGAGCATTTAGAGTGGCAGGCTGGGGCCGGGGCTCTGTCTCGTTGCCATGAGACAGATCTGAGATTTTTCACACCCAAAGGTGAGATTCTTGGTATGAGATATCGTGTTTGTAATAAGGAACTGGCCTCATTGTCCCGGCAGCTAATTTTAGTGATTATTATGACTAGATTAGAGCTGGCTTTTGAATGTTTTTTCAAAGGAAAAGATGCAATCATGAATATAAAAGATAAACAAAGGATCACAATTATGTCCAAAATATGGAGTGTCCATGGCAAGCCTTATCACTGGACCCAGCTCCTGTTGCTCTGCTCCCTGAAATTTCTGCCACCAGACCACAATTACTGAGTTAGTTAAAAATTGAAACTAAAGTTTCTCATTTTGAAATAAAAAGTTAATATTTAATAATGCTTATGTATAGACACTTCCAAATGACTTATATGAATACATTGACTGTTGGCAGTACAGCAGGCGCTAACAATAATTACCAAGTTACACGTATGTGAACGCTGAGGCCCAGAAGCCAAGAGTGTCTCGGAGACACTGCTGGCCACAGGCAGAGCCGCTAATTGGATTCTGCCAGTCTGGATCCAGCCTATTCCATGAATTACGCAGCTATCCCCATCCCTCATTAGGTATAAAGCTCACACTCTCTGACAATTGTGGTGACACTCCAGACTTTATGGATCATGTTCTCCCAGATGCTCTGCTCCTTGCATGTGCACACATTCCAATATTCTGGACATTTTGGGTCATAAACGACAAATGTTTTTAAAAGTATATAGAAACTCACCATCAAAGATTACAATTTTAGATGTCCTAAGCAAACCTAGATCTAGTTTCTATTGCCTACCTTCATACAAAAACAAATTTAAGTAATAGGTAATTGGCATGAATGAATTCAAATTTTATGGGCTTCAGTTTCCTTGTAGTTAAACTGAGGGTGTTAACACAGTGAAGAGACAATACACAGTGTGGGGAGAAATAATTTTCCAGTTGTTCCTCAGACAAAGAACTATTATCCAGACTATATAAAGAACTAAAAAAAAAAAAAAAAAAAAAAAAAAACCCCCAAATTTCAAGAAACAATAAAAAAATAAAAAGAAATCAGCCCTCACATATTTAAAGAACCAATCAAAAAATGGGCATTTGAAATAGACACTTCTCAAATGAAGACGTAGAAATGGCAAATAAACATATTAAAAATGTTGAACATCATTGGTCATTTGACAAATGTGAATTAAAACAACCCTGAGATTCCATTTCACCCCACAAAGAATAGTTATTATAAAAAAAGTCAACCAATAGGGGGCCTGCCAATTTGCTCAGTTGTTTAAGTGACTGCTTAAGCAAAGCAATCATGATGTTGTGGTTCAATCCCCAGATCCTCAAGCTTTACCAGACCTGCCATGAAGGCATCCTGAGTCAGTCAAAAAAAAAAAAAAAAAAAAAGCACTTCTGAAAAAGTCAACCAATAACAAATGCTTTCAAGGCTGTGGAGGAAAAGGAACCCTTCTCCACAGTTGGTGGGAGTGTAGACTGGGGCAACCTCTGTGAAAATGCATGCAGAGTTTCCTTGTAAAGCTAGGATTAGATGTTCTACTGAGCCCAGCTATCTCCCTTTTAGGTATCCTCCCAAAAAAATTAAAAATGTCATCCCACAGGGATTTATGCACACCTATGTTCATCGTGGCACAATTGTAAGAGCATTATTGTAGGAATGGCCTAAGTACCACCAAATGATGAATGAATAAAGAAGATATGACCTTTCTACACAATAGAGTACTATTCAGATGTAAAGAAAGGTAAGCTTGAGACAATTCCAGGTGAACGGGCTCACCTTGAGACTGTGCTCTTAAATGAAGTACACTGAACACGCACATGTACAAGAACACATTATTTCACTGGTGTGGGAAACTGCAAGTATGAATAAGGACTAAAAGGTATAATCAATATTGTGAAAAAGAAAAAATATTTAAATGGGAAGGAGAGAAGGGGGAGATTAAAAAATGAGAGAAGAAGGAAAAAATGGAATCAAAGCTTCTGTAAACAAAGGGGGGAAGAGGGGTTGAAGGGAGGGTAGGGGAATGGGAAAAAGGATCAAATTATATCACATACAAGTATACATTCTCTCTGATGAATGTGATATTTGTGTCTACCTAAAAGGTACCAATAAACTTAATTAATAAAAAAATAAAATAATGAGATACCAATTGTTGATTCTTTGAGTATGTCCTGTGCAGTTTGTATTTTCCATAAACTCTGCCCACCTGTCTTTTTTAAGATTTCTACCTACTTTTTCCTCCAGAAGATTTAGTGTTTCTGTTTTATTTATTTTTATTTTTTAATTAATTTATTGAGAAAGAAATAGCAATGAGACAGTTTCAAAACAAATTAGTAGAACAGTTACAATAATTAACACATTGAATATTATTATCTTCATAGTAGTAAATGAACTGAAAACATCATGCCACAGCAATATATGTGCACCCATGTTTATACCAGTGCAATTTGTAATAGCTAAAATCTCAGAAGCAGCTTAAATGCCCATCAACTGAAGAATGGATAAAGAAGATGTGGTATTTTTACACAATGAAGTATTGCTCAACTATAAAAATGTCAAATATGAGGGTTTTGTAAGTAAGTAGTTGCAACTAGAGACTGTACTCTGAAGTGAAATAAATCAGATCTACACATTCAAAAAATAAATAAATAAAAATAAAAAAGTAAAATGGAAGTGTGGTACCAGATGTACTTTCTTCATGTGCATTACATATTACATATGTAGTTACCATTCAGCTTTCATCTCATTTTTGCTGGAGTAGTGTGGAATCAGTCTTCCAGGAAATGGTTGTGAAAAGTCCATTCACATTTTCTGAGGTCCAGCGAGCACATTCCTCGAGGTAATCGTGTTTGCACAAACCAATGAGTCACTGGCCATCTGTAACTCTGTGGATTAATTACCAACAACATTGTTGAGACTGCACTCTGTTGCTCTGTTTTGATTGCATCCAGAGAAATATTTCCCTGGTTTCACCCTTAATTTGGCAACAAGTGATACTAATTTAGACCATCTATTATGCTCCTTGGTCTTTCATGACTGCCATTTCCTACAGGCAATCTGGTCATCCTATCATGCATGCAGCAGAGAGAACCTCACCACCCAGGGAACACAGTACTCAGTGAGTGTGCTTTATGTACTACGACCCTCATCACAGGACTGGCCACAGAGAGAAAAGCTAAATCATTTAAGTAAACTGGAAGAGATAAAAGGAGTGCTCAAAATCACTCAGCTAGTTTAAAGCCATTTAAAACCTCCACTGACTTTTGACTTTTCTGCTTAAAACACTTTGGTAGATTAAATATCTGGAGGAAAGAAGAAAGGAAGTGATAGCTATGGGTATCAAAACTACATCAGAGTCCTAGCACCGTCCAGTCTAGAGTGCTATCATCATAATAAAATAATACCACACATCCTGGCCATGGGTCAGGGTGTGTACAAAGGTCTTACATGTCAGAACTCATTTTAGCCTCACATTAACCCAAAGGGCTAGAAACAATCTTATCCCTAATTTTCTTTCTTTGGCTCTTATAGTAAATATAAGAGACAGCCGATATGGTTCCTATTTTGCAAATGAGGACACTGTTTCAAAATTTGTGATTTGCCCATGATCCTACAGCTAGTAAGTGACCACTGCAGAATTCAAACTCATCTCAGTCTCACCTCAAAGTAGTACTTTCCCTGTGTCACCAAGAATCCTGGTGCTTTTGAAAAGCATTGCATTTTTATCTTGTATTTGAGAATTTCCAAGTTGGAAGGACCTCAGCAATCCCAAATTCTGTTCCTTTTACTTCATAGAAAACCTCTGGTTCCTTCCCATACTCAACCTTAATTCACAGGCACAGCCACTTGGAAAACTTGGTCCTTGACTTGTTGGCTTCAGCCCCTTCTTTGTTTTGTGACTTCTAGCAATAAAACTCCAAGAATTCTAAAACTACAGCTCTTAAACTGAGGTGCACATCAGAGAGCTTACTTGTGGAAATTTTTGGAAAGGTGGATTCCTTACTGCCACTGGAGACCAACTGAAGTTAATTTACCTAGTCAGAATCTGAGTGATTTGTTCTGACTCTAGCTTTACACAGTGTTAATATAATTGCTTTCTCTAAGCAACTAGAAACCACCTTTGAGTGCACTTTATTGTTGCCAGGATTACAATGGTCTGGGTTTCATGATACACAAGACTTAGGGAAAACAGACAAGTGGAGAAGGAAGGGAGCTGCACAGAAGAGGATGGCTCAGGCCCAGCAAACAGCTCAGCTGTAGAGTGGGAGCCTGCAGTGACCATGTGAGCCCAGAGCCTTATTGCACTGCCCAGAGGCATCCTGTGCAGGGCGATGCTTGCAGTCAGGCAGGACATAGTGCTGTAATTGTCACAGTCTAGGTTACAACAGGTCTCTAAGCCGACACAGTGATAAAAGGCAGAGGATGAACACAGGGAAAAGAAGTGTGGGAGTGTACAGGACTTTGGTCAGAGAGCCCCAGTTTGGGGAGGCTGTCGGCACCATGGGGAGTTTCTAGCATCAATAAGAAACTAAGGCAAAAGTTCAGTGTTCTTTTTTCTTTTTTTTTAAATATCCACATCTTCATTTAAGCATCTGATAATCACCTTTTTTAGTCAAGGTACTAGAGTAGGCAGATTTTAAATTCTACCCTTGCAGAAGTGGTAATTCATTTTTTTATCATTGTCCAGAACATCTGAGTACTATATTAAAAAAGCAAAACTTCCCACTTACACAATTCTTTTTTTTTTTATTTATTTGAAAGACAGAGAGAGAGAGAGAGAGAGAGAGAGAGAGAGAGAGAGAGAGAGAGAGGTGTGTGTGTGTGTGTGGCCAGCTCAGCCCACCAGGGGGCGGGGCTGGCTGGCATGTGGTGCTGGGGGATTGAACCGCGGTCCCTGATGCCTTGCCAAGCTTGTTCCAAGTAGGTGCTTTAGACCACTGAGCCATCTCTCCAGCCCCTCACTTACACAATTCTAAGGACATATGGAAGTCAGCTGAGTCTCCTTGCTTTTCATCTGCAGATTTAAGTAGTTGTGGATCAAAAATGTTTGAAAATAATTGTGTCTGAACTGAACAAATACAGACTTTTCCTTGTCATTATGCCCTAAATAATACAGTAAAACAAATATTCTGTGGCATCTCCATTTTATTTAGCATTCAATGGACAGTAGAGAGTTTTAAAACTATACTGTGTGTGTGTGGAGGTTCTATATAAACACTATGCCATTTTTCAGGGAGTCTTAGAATAGGCCCCTAGAGGAGACCAAGAAATCCCTGCACCCAATTTCTTGGCTTCCCTAATAGAAGGGTACAGGTCACAGCCTGGCTCTTTCACTCAGAGATCACCCACAGCTCCAGCATCGGAGACTGAAAGTTAAGAAATATCCTTTATTTGATTAAGTCTGCAGAGCCTCAGTGATGTATTGCCTAAGGATAGAAGGTAGGATGAAAAATAGTGTATTTTTAAATTTTTTGAAAAAGTATTACAGTGAAGGACTTTCAGAGTTGCTCCAGAAAGTGACAGTAAATGTGTATTTTTCAAGTGAGGGGGAGTGTTGTGGTAGGATTAATAACAATGTGTTTTTTTACTGTAATATACTTTTGAAAGTTAAGCATGCACTGTAATTTTCAACCATTCCTCGTACATGAACAGCACTGGCTGAAAGGATCTATGGCCAAAGCTGCATGTGAGCGCTGTCAGTACCTAGCCATCATCAAAGCTGTAGTGTAGATCTGTCCTAGAAAAAGTATAATAATCCACAATATAACCAGTAACTTTAAAAAGGCAAAAGAGAAAAATGCTAATATTTTCATGCTCCCTGGTATGGCTTGTATCTAGGTGTCCTTCCAAAGCCTCATGCTGTCCCTGGGGCAGCTTCTAGAGTTTATGATTAACTCATGATTCAATGCTGGGATTACAGGTGTTAGCACTACACTGCCCTGGGGCACAGGGCCAGACAACATAAGGGTGGGAAAGAGTCTTGCTAGCTGCTGCAGCGGCTCATCCTCCCTTAGCTCTTTACTGTTTTTTCCACCACCATGAACTGCTGCCACTTCTGTCATGTGCCACTCTGCCTTGGAGCCAGCCTAGTATGGCCTGAAACCTCCACTGTGAGCTAAATAACCCTTTCTTTCCTTGATTTTTGGGTGTTGGGTATTTTGTCCTAGCAATGAAAGAAATGCAACCAAGACACTTCCAAATTACAGTACTTAACTCCAAAGCAACCTTAAAGTGACAATATCATGCCCAAGTGCCTCACATTCACTGATCAGACACTAGTCACCTTCACTGCAATAGTTCCTGCAAATTGTAGGCTTTAGGCGGGCAGTCATATAACAATGTGTTTTTTGTTATACTGTTTCCTATTAAAAATATTTTAGAAGGGAAAATATATCTATAAGTAGGTTGAGTTTGGAATCTCTATCCTGACTTTTGAGAATCTGAAATCTTTTGTTTCTCTAGCAAGGTCAGAGTCCATCTAGCTCAGGAAAATAGGACACTTTGATTTCTAATCCACGTCCCTGGCAGGCTAGACATTACCTGTTACACTCCACCTTTAAGGATCTGCTGTCTGCTCAGCCTTATGATACTCTGACCTTTATACTTTCATATATTTTATCTGAGAAGAGTGTGCTCCTTCTAGAACTGGCACTGTAGAATGTGTGGTGAGTTCTACAAGCTCCAGAGGAAGTAGAAAATCAGCTCAAGTGAATTATTACTTTGCCAACACACAGACACTTGTGCTCCAAATTGTGCTTCATGGACTATATTTTGGGAAAATTTGCTCAGTTCCTCATTCAAAGAACCAGCATTATATGTTACATGATATTTAGATCTCATAGGTTTCCTTCCTTGTTTGAAAAATATCTACTGGACTAGCTATAAAGTTGTCCACTTCTTAAATCAAAAGTGTTACTTACCTGTACCAGAACCTACCTACATCTAAACGTGGACTAGAATTTGAGGTTGTCAGGAAAAGCAAGAGGAGCTGAAGAGCTCGACTGCTCAGCTGGTGCTCTTGTCCTCAAGAAATAACAGCTTCACAGAATATCTGCCATTTTTCTAACAGAAGTCTATAAAGTCTTACATTATAAATACTATAATATATAATAGACACTAAACTTTCATTTGATTGGTGTCCATCTGAGTATCATTATATTTTACAAATTCTTTACCTGTTTTAATTAAACCTAGAAGCATGAGGTTGCAACTTTAGTAGACATGGTGATGAGTTATTTATGTGTCAAAATGGGAAATACATCTAGAAAAATTTCAAGGGTTAGCTACCTTAGTGAAATTTCTAGAGGTGTGGAGCACAATGACACATATCTTCTCAAATAAAGACAATGTGTTGCACCTGACTTTCTAAGACACTAGGCTCTATTCCCTGAACCTATCAATATTTGCTTTATAGTCATATATATATATATATATATATATATATATATGTGTATATGTTACATGTTTACCTGTTTATATATATGTATATGTTACATGTTTACCTGTTTTAATTAAACCTAGAAGCATAAGGTTGCAACTTTAGTAGATATGGTGATATATATATATATATATATATATATATATATATATATCGGTAGAACTGGGGATCAAACTCAGGCCCTTGCACTTGTCAGGGAAGCACTTATTCCACTGAGCCAACTCTCCAGCCCTATAGTCATATTTTTTTAAAAATATAGGGCTGGGGAGATAGCTCAGTAGAATAAGTGCTTGCCTAGCAAGTGCAGGGTCCTGAGTTCAATCCCAATTACCTCAAGAAAAACAAATATAATTAACAATCTTGAGATGATGTGTTCTGCTTCAGATCTAAAATGTTTCCAAACATTTTAAGCTCAGGGCAGGATCTGATTGAAAGGGTCAGGCACTGGATCTAAGAGCATATTCTCATCCCTGGCTCTTCTTTCTCCCTCTGCTTCCTGGCTGCTTTGGGTAAGCAGATGTTCACATAGGACCATGCAGCATGCCTTTTCTGCCTTGTAGCCAGCCTGCCAGGGGTGAAACAATGAGCCAAAAGTGACCTTTCCTACTTTAAATTGCAAGTGTCGGGTATTCTTGTCCAGTGATGAGAAATTGACTAAGATAAGGTGATCATCTTGAGGTACTGGACAAGGTCTTATCTGTCATCCATGTTATAAGAGGAACATGCACACACACACATACACACAGAGAGAGAGAGAGAGAGAGAGAGAGAGAGAGAGAGAGAGAGACAGACAGACAGACAGACAGACAGACAGACAGACAGACACAGAGACAGACACAGAGAAACAGAGACAGAGAGAGACACAGAGGTCACATGCACACACACACACACACACACACACACACACACACAGAGGGCAATAACAGAATAGAGACTGGAGTCCTGTGGCAGGCTACTAAGTATGTAGTAATTTATTACAAAAGCAAAAGGAAACTAATACAGTACATAGCTGAAAGTGCCAGAAAGCTGTGGCTCACTTCCTCTGTCTCCCTCACAGCTAGGGCATGAGCATGTGCTGGTTGGATACACCCTGGGACCAGCAATGGAAGTTTCTAATACTAAATGCTCAAGCTATAGAAAAGCTCTGCTAGGAGCCACCTGGATGTTAGTAAGATGCATTTTCTGGAGCACCATATACAGGCAAATGCCATGGAAAGAATTTCTAGTAGGGCTTTCATATAAGTCTACTTTTTCTGACTTTCAAGTAATTACGCAAGTTACTGATGCCTTTTCAATACATTACCTTTGGGCTAATACTTAATTGAATTCAGGTAATTTAACTAAAATCCTGACTGCTTCTAAGCCTTGTTATTTGGTGGGTGATTTTTAAAATTTTGCCTCTCTTTAGAGAAGTAGCTATAGATATAATGGCATGTATGTGGATATACACACAGATGCAAGTGTGAGTAGCTCACCTCTGAGGTGATGTGAAAGGCAGAGCAGATACGCTTTCCTGTCTTCTGGTCTTTGTTATCACTCTTATGTGCTGCCTTTAATTCTGTATTTAGTCTCCTTCAGTACTTATCACATAGCACCTGTGCAGTAGATGGTGGACTGTATTAAGCAATATTCACAAGAGTAAAATTGATTCCAACTCTACCAATGTGGACAGTTACTTTAAATCTTGAACTGAAGTGATCTGATTTATCCCAAAACTTCCTCAGTTTCGAGTGCCATGTTTGTTGTTAAATTGATCATGAAAGACATTCCATGAAATTCTTTCATTTCATGCTATATTCTGTGCGCTTTCTTTTTACAAGGCTAAATTTGAAATAAAGCCGGGCTGAAGTGCTTTAAAAGTACCATTTCATGAGTGATATGTCTGAGACAGAATTTCTGAATCTATTTTCCAGGCTTCCATCAATCTGCTA
The DNA here is from genome assembly GCF_000260255.1 of Octodon degus. Classification (NCBI taxonomy): domain Eukaryota; kingdom Metazoa; phylum Chordata; class Mammalia; order Rodentia; family Octodontidae; genus Octodon; species Octodon degus. The sequence continues at coordinate 1,477,479 of NW_004524792.1, forward strand.
CCTCAAAATGTTTTCACTGGCCATCCCCACATCTGCCAATGTCATTGCCCTACAGTTCACGTGCTGATTTAGGTGGCTGAATGTTGATGAGTGTGTGGTATGTTACAGGTTTTGTTGTTGTTATTGTTTCAAGCAAAAGAAATTGGCTCTGATTCATTCAAGCACAAATGGAATTTACTGAAAATCTACTAGGTGTGTCACAGAACAGCAGCAAGCCTGGAGAATGATGAATGGAAACCACCCAGCCACATAGAACTGTCCTCCGATCATATATTTGAGCTTGTTACCAGCTCATTCAGAAAGTATTATGTACAAGTCCTGAAAATTAGCCAGTAGTCAGTAGATAAATTATGATTGCTTTGGCCCCATCTGTCTGTAAACATCATTGCTTTAACTGTGCCAGCAAAGCTTAGTGATCTTTTTTCCCCCTGCATCCTAGACTGAATCAAGGAGAGGTATGCTAGAGGGATAGGGTAAGAGATAACTAAGCTCATGAATTGATAGAACATTTTGGGATTTCTTCAACAATGCAGTTAAAAGTAACTTTTAAAAATTTATTTGGGGAATGTAAGGACGGAATGACCCTTTTCCTGGACCCTCTGGCATTCTGTACTTCATTGAACAGTCTCATCATCTAAAAAAGGAAGCAGCTCAAAGTGCATTCAGTGAAACCACTCATTCATATGTTGGAGCATGCGCTGTCCTTTCCAGATGGCCCTAATGCAACTTCTTATAGCTCCAGTGTTGTATGATGCAAGCCATTTGCTCCACATCTTGCACAAATATGCAAACAATATGCGATGTGGAAGAAGCAAATGACAACCACCCAAATGCTCCAACCTGAGAAATGAAAGAATGGGAAACACACAGTATTCATTAGTGCATAGCAGTCACCAAGTCCCAGGAATGAGGAATCAGAGGCCTTGTCTCCCCTGCCAGTGCAATTGGCCCCATGTATTTACACTCTTAGGGAGTAGCTCTCTCATTCTTTATTTCTTATAGTACCATGGTGTTGCTATCTGAGAGGTTTATCTTTGCCCAGTATCCTCTCATGCCATCTCAAAGGGGTATTTAGACAGTTTCCCTCTGATGGGACTGCTTGTAGACATGACTTTCTTTGGTGTTTCATTCCAATACCTTATGATTATGTACTGGTTTGATTCTAGTCAGTTTCATGTGCTTCTTTTTTTTTTTGGAGGGGGGACAGAAGGCCTTTGTTTTTTATTTAGTTTTGTTTGGTCGTTCATTGTTTGACTTACACCTTGCTCTTTTTAAAAAATGGCAGCTATTGTTTTTTAGTACATCTGGAACAATAGACAGGAGGGGAGGAGGGGACACGCAAGCCCAAGCCTAATCGTTTGGGGCTGAGGACATAGCTCCATAGCACAAGAGCCTGCCTGACAAGGGCAAGGTCCTGAGTTTGATTCCTGGTACCACCAACAACAAAATCAAGCCTACTAGCATTACTAGGAAGCCTTGGAGATGGTCTCTAATAATTCATCTCTGGACCTACACACTTTTTTTTTTTTTTCGGTACTGGGGATTGAACTCAGGGCCTTGAACTTGCCAGGCAAGCACTTATTCTACTGAGCTATCTCCTCAGCCCTGGACCTACATACTATTGCCACATGGACTGTTTCTCTTCTGAACACAGGCTATGCCATGGCCAAATATTTTACTGCCGTATCACAGCACTACAACCTCTTTAGCTTGTATCTCGCTACTGGTCAATTGTCTGACAAACCAATGTCCTACAGTTTTGGTTTTGGCTATGGAATCATTCCACCTCTGATACCAGTTCCTGTTAGGGCAAAGCCAAGAAGCAATTACAAACAACTTCCTAAACACAGTAATTTAAATAGGAAAAATGTATTTAATTAATAATTGTAGTATGAATGGTTTTATTAATTTCTGCCTTTTCTATAATGAAGTCTAAGTTCTTCTGGAATTATTGCCTCACTGTTTGTTGAAAATTATTGTCATCTGCATGGTTAGTTCTGGTTTTTGTCTGTATTTCAATTTCAACCATGTAAGGAGAAGAAAGTTCTGAGAAGACCTGTCATGTTCTTATAATTCAGACTTAGCAGCACACTTATCCTTCCTGTTCATGTTCAGATAGCTATAATGTAGCCAGCTTCTACAAGTGGCTCACCAACTAACTGTTACTTGGTTCTGTGTTGCTCGCCTCTCCCTCTGGAGTCAGAGTCCAGGCTCTTCCAGTCTTGAAGAAAGAATGAAAAAAAACAAGCAAAAGCAATGGCTAAGTTTATTGGAGAAAAGCAAAGCAAAGAGTGAGGAGGAAATTGGCTCTGCAGAGGGTTGCAGTGAAAGAAGGAAAAGCAAGATAAAAGAATACCTGGGGGATGCAGGGTAGGGTACCATAAGGAGAGCCAGGCTAACAAGCACCTCATGGCTCACTCGCCTCTCACGCTGTCCAGAGCAGGAGGAAATCCTCGGGAACTTCTACATCTGGTTTCTGAAAACAGGAGCTGGGAGACCATGCCTCAGGCTAACCTCAGGCCTAGGCCATTCTATGGAAAACCTGCTCAAGTTCTCTCAAAAAATCCACATGCAATAAAAAAATATAAAACCCAGTATACAAAATGCTTAAATATGACAGATAAAACTATAGAATGATTAGAAGTCAAAATTGAAGGATATTTTCCTAACTTTGGAGAAGAATTTATTTATTTATTTATTTATTTATTTATTGGCAGAACCTGGGATTGAATTTAGGCCCTTGCGTTTGCCTGGGAAGCACTTATTCTACTGATTCATCTCCCTAGCCCAGAAATTCTTTTCAAAAACACAACAGAAGAGAAAATATATATTCAATTACACTTAAAATGACAATTGTTATTCATTCAATGATGTCACTAACAGATGTCAAAACAAGTTAACTGTTATGGCTTGGATCTAGAAGTCCCTCCAGAGCCTCATGGAGCTATAGACAGGGAGTCTTGAAGGTGACTGGATCAGGGAACAATAATGAGGTTAAGGGCGTGACAGAGGGAAACCCCAACCCGGGTACACCAATCAACGAGCTCATGGCCTGGGTGAAAGATGAAGAAGCAGAGAGAAGGCAGCTGGCCATCTTTGCCCAGCAGCTCACCTTTTGAGATGACTCACTGCCATCCCCCCCAATTCAGAGCCAGCTGCCTCTGGAATAAAACCTCCATAAACTGTGAACTGAAGGAAATTTTTCTTTATTTAACTTTTGGATGTCCAGATATTTTGTTTCAGCAATTAGAAAAGCAAAACCCCAACAATCTGTTTCATTAGTTATCAACAAAAAATTATTATTTGAATTGCAAACTAAATTCCTATGAATAAGTAGGGCACAGATAAATGAACAAATATAAATTTCCAGAAATATAAAACCTTGTGAACATGAAAAGATCTTCGATGCATATATAATCATGAAAATAAAGATTAAAAACTAAATAGATGCAATTTTTAATTCTTTATTTTAAGGAAACACCATTTTTATTTTTTTATCATTTATTTTTCCCCTTAATTTTATTGATAAACAAATAGCAATAAGACAGTTTCAAATAAAATTGGTAAGACAGTTTCAATAATTAAAACATTGCATACATTCTTCCTCGTGGTTAATTGCTGTACAAGATGCTGACATCATATCCTATTTACAAACACCATTTAGAACAAATCACTCTATTCATTAAGAGAATGTAACTATATATCTATCCTAATCACTTTGAATACACAGATACAAAATGGACATTCATCTGTACCCCTTTTTTGTTAAGTTCTGTTATTTGAATATTATGTGTTTAAACTCAGCAAAATATTCTAAGAGTCCAGAAGCCCATAATAGTATTGGGTCTTCTGCTTGACTGGCAATGTCAGAAATTGTTGACCTGAGTCCCCTACAGCTCAACATAACAGCAAGGCTTTACTTCTTATATATCGCCTTTATACTTTTCTGCTGGATGGTTAAGACCAAGAAAAAACAGGACCTATGCAACAAGAGTTGTAGCTTTTGGGTATGAGAAGGACAGTGAAATCCCATCAGGATTTATCCTGAGATCCTGTACCTCAGATTGTAGAACCTTTGTCAGTGTCAGCCATGTGGATGAGTCACAGCCATTGCTTGGCCAATGTGCTCTCTGTGAAAGCCTGAGAGAATGTTTTCTCTCCAAGTGACTCTCCTTAGGCACACTCTACATCATCAATCACTTTCCTCTTTGGCCTCATAATCTCCTTGATCAGAAAATTTGGGACACTACTGAGTTACATAATGTTACATTACAAGTTCTCATATGTCCTGAGTCTTAATTGACCTTAGAAGGCGAAGCCTAAATGTTGGTTTCCCTGCAGCCCTCCTTTTTCTCTAATTTTGATCGGCAAACTTAGGTTGTTAACCATCCAGAAGACAAGCTTATTGTTATTACCATACAACTTAGGCTGTTAAGCTTAACCTCGCTATTTGTCTGAATATCAAACATTTTAGGCCTAATATGGAACAGGTACTTTTCCTCAAGTATTGATGTGTTGAACTTTAAGTTCCTACAGAATATGATAAAAAACATTTAAAAATTAGAATATATTTTAAAAATAGGCATAAAGAATTATATACTTCTTATGTTAACACATAAGTCCAAAAATCTCACCATATACAACCTTGAAGCTGGATAGTCCCACAATATTCCTTTTCCTGTCTCTTGCTGTCATTCACCACCTCCTTCTTTTTGAACAATGATCTACCTGAAAGACATCATAGCAGCAACTGTCATTTCATGACAAGCAGCGCAAATTCAGAAGACTAGAATGACAGGCACTCCAAGCATGAAACTACTATTACAAAATACCATCTGAAGTGCTGTAGCTTAGTTCACAGGTATCAGTCTTCAAGAGTTCCTCCCACTTTCTCTTCCAGGAGATTTAGTGTCTCTTTTAATGTTTAGATCTTTAATCCATTTTGACTTTAGTTTAGTGCATGGTGATAGACCTGGGTCAAGTTTTAATTTTCGGCATGTAGAGAGCCAGTTTTTCAGCACCATTTGTTAAAGAGGCTATCTTTCTTCAAATGTGTTTGTATGGCCCCTTTGTCAAAGATAAGGTGGCTGAGTGTGTTCTTCAGCGTCTTGTAATCTATTCAATTGATCCCCAGGTCTATTTTGTTGCAAGTACTATGCTGATTTTATCACAGTAGCTTTGTTGTATAATTTCAAGTCAGGAATTGTAATACCTCCTGCCTTGTCTTTATTGCCCAGAATTGCCTTTGCTATTGTAAAAGGTATTGTTTCTATAATTTCCCTCACAGTGTGTTCGTTATCAGTGCAGAGGAATTCTCTTGACTTTTGGTTATTGACTTTGTATCCTGCTGTGCTACTGAATTTCTGTATTAATTCTAATAGCTTCTTTGCGGAGTTTTTTGGGTCTTCCAAGTAAAGTACCATGGAAGTAATGATAATTTAAATTCTTCTTTACCTATTTGTATTCCTTTTATTTCTTTCTCTTTTCTAATGGCTCTAGCTAATGATTCCAGAATTATATTGAATAAGAGTGGTGATAGAGGACATCCTTGTGCCAGATCTAAGAGTAAAAGATTTCAGTTTTTTCTCATTTACAATTATGTTGGCCATTGGGTTTTCATATGTGACTTTTACCAGAGTGAAGTAGAGGCCATCTATTCCAATTTTCTCTAGGACCTTGAACATGAATGAGTGTTGGAGTTTGTCAAAAGCCTTTTCTGCATCAATGGAAATGATCATGAGGTTTTTCGTTTTCACTCTATGGTTATAGTGTATCACATTTATAGATTTTCGAATATTGAATCATCCTTGCATCCTTGGGATGAATCCAACCTGGTCATAGTGTATGATCTTCTTGATGATTTGCTGTATTCTATTTGCTAGGATTTTATTGAGGATTTTGGCATCTATGTTCATGAGATTGGCCTGTAGTTCTCTTTCTTAGTTACATCTTTCCCAATTTTAGTATCAGTATTGTACTTCTCTACAGGTATGATTTGGGGAGGATTGTTTCCTTTTCAATTTCATGTAAGAGTTCAAGGAGTATAGGGACTACATCTTCTTTAAATTTCTTGTAGAATTCAGCTGTGAATCCATCTGGACCTGGACTTTTCATTGTTGGTACGTTTTTTAAATTACATCTCATATCTCATTGGCTGTTATTGGGGTAGTGAGAGTGGTTATTTCTTGTCGATTCAGCTTTAGTACTTTGTACCTTTCTAGGAATCTGTCCATTTCTTCAGTGTCTTCTATTCTGTGAGAGTAAGGATTCTCAAAGTAACTATTGATAATCTTCTGAATTTCCACCAGATCTATGGTTATTACACCCTTTTCATTCCTTACTTTTTGTATTTGAATTTTTTATTTCCTTTATTTGATGAGGTTAGCTAGGGGATTATCGATTTTATTTAAACATTCAAAGAACCAGCATTTTGTTTCAGTAATTCTTTGAACTGTTTTCTTCATCTCAGTTGAATTAATTTCTATTCTAATCTTTATGATTTCTTCCCATCTTTGGGTTCTGGATTTGGTTTGCTCTTCCTTTTCTAGTTGTTGAAGGTGCAGCATTAGGGTGTTTATTTGTTCCCGTTCTGTTTTCCTAATGTGTGAGTTCATAGGTATGAGTTTCCCTCTGAGAACTGCTTACATCATATCCCATAAATTCCAATAAGTTATGCTTGAGTTTTCATTGAATTTATATATTATTAAATTTGTTATTTAATTTCATCTGTGACCCATTGGCTGCTGAGTAACATGTCATTTAGTTTCCATGCATTTAGGGTGTTTTTCTGGTTATTTTTGTCATTTATTTCTAGTTTCATTGCACTGTGGTCAGATAATATGCACGGAATAATTTCTGTTTTCTTGTATATGGTTAAGCATGACCTATGGATCATTATGTAGTCTATTTTAGAAAATAACCCATGTGCAGCTGAGAAAAATGTGTATTCAGCTGTGTTTGAGTGGAACGCTTTGTGTATGTCCACCAAGTCCATTTGTGTCAATCTTTCAAGTTCTGTTATTTTTTTTGCTAAGTTTTGTCTGGCTGACCTATCTTTTTGGGATAAGTGGGTATTAAGGTCTCCTTTTAAGATTGTGGTATTGGATATTAGATTTTTTGTGTCCATTAAGATTTGCTTTATATAGTTGGATGGTCCTGTGTTTGGTGCATAGATATCTATGAGTGTTACCTCTTCCTCTTGAATTTTTCCCCTAACCATTATATGGTGGCCTTCTTTATTTCACTTGATCATTGTTGGTTTGAAGTTGAGACTGTCTCAGAATAGGATTGCTACCCCTGCTTTTCTCTGAGGTGATGGGGCATGTAGTATTTTTTCCTTCCTTTGACTTTCTGCCTATGAATGTCTTTATGAGTTTAATGTGTTTCTTGTATACAGGATATTGTTGGATTTTGTTTCCTACTCCACTGTGCCAGTGTATTTCTCTTATTGGTGAATTGAGTCCATTTACATTGATGGTTATATTTAAGATATATTCACTTACGATTACGTTATTTACCATTGTCATTTTACTCCTTTTTCTCCTGTGTTTAATTGTTTACCTTATTTAGTTGGTTGCTTCTGATCTCATTTGTGGAATTCTGATCATTTTAGTCCCTCTGTAGAACATCTTTCAATAACCTGTGTAGGGTTGCCTTTGTCATCATGAAATTCTTTAGCTGTTCTTTGTCATGGAAGTTTTTCACTTCTCAATCAATCTTGAAAGAGAGTTTTGCAGGGTATAGTAGTCTGGGCTGGAATTTGTTTTCTTAGAGGACTTGAAGTACTCTGCTCCACGCTCTTCTTGCCTTCATGGTTTGTGAAGATAAGTTGGCCGTAATTCTGATGGATTTTAATTTGAAGGTGACCTGCTTCTTTTCTCTAGTGGCTTTCAGGATATTATGCTTGAGTTGAATTTCTGGGATCTTGACTGTTATATGTCTTGGTGTGTTTTTAATTGGATTGAGGTTACTTGGCATTCTGTATGCTTTGGTTACCTGAATGTCAGATTGTTTCCTCATATGTGGGAAGTTTTCTGCTATTACTTCAGACCATAATATTTTAATGTCATATGTATTGACTACTTTTTTCTCATTCATACCTGTTAGTATCACATTGTTCATCTTTGCATCATCTTACAGCTGAAGGATATTTTTTTCTTGCATACTAGTTGTTTTTAAGAGATAAATGGGGGCTGGAGAGATGGCTCAGTGGTCTAAAGCACCTACTTGGAACAAGCTTGGCAAAGCACAGGGACCGCGGTTCAATCCTCCAGCACCACATGCCAGCCAGCCGCGCCCCCTGGTGGGCTGAGCTGGCCACACACACACACACACACACACACACACACTAAATAAATAAATGTTAAAAAAAAAAAGAGATAAATGAAATACCCTGGGATTAGTCTAACTAAAGAAGTCAAAGATCTTTTCAATGAAAATTACAGTACTCTTAAAAAAGAGATTGTAGAGGATTTCAGAAAATGGAAAGATATTCCATGCTCCTGGATAAGGAGAACCAACATTGTGAAGATGGCCATACTCCCAAAATTGCTGTACAGATTTAATGCAATCTCTATCAGACTACCACCGACATATCTCACAGACATAGAGAAATCATTCCTAAAATTTATCTGGAACCGGAAAAGACCTAGAATAGCAAAGGCAATTCTGGGCAATAAAGACAAGGCAGGAGGCATTACAATTCCTGACTTGAAATTACACTAGAAGGTTACTGTGATAAAGTCAGCATGGTACTGTCAACAAAATAGACCTGAGGACCAATGGAATAGATTAGAAGATGCTGAATCCCCTATGAACACACTCAACCACCTTATCTTTGACAAAGGGGCCAAACATACTCACTGGAGGAAAGATAGCCTCTTTAACAAATGGTGCTGGAAAAACTGGCTCTCTACATGCCAAAAACTAAAACTTGATCCAGGTCTATCACCATGCACTAAGCTAAAATCGAAATGGATTAAAGATCTAAACATCAAAACAGAAATACTAAATGTGGAAGAGAAAGTAGGAGGAATTCTTGAAGACACAGGGATAGGCAAAGAGTTTATGAACAAAAATCAAATTGCACAGGAAACACTTGAAATAATTATTCACTGAGACCTGCTCTTATTGAGAAATTTTTGCACTTCAAGAGAAATTACCAATAAAGTGAAAAGACAACCCACAAATTTGGAAAAAATCAAGACAAATAAGTACTCAGACGGATGTCTGCTCTCTAGAATTTATAAAGAACTAAAAAAACACTTGGGCTCCAAAATTTAAAGACCCAATCCAGAAATGGGTATCTGAGATGACCACACACTTCTCAGAGGATGAAATTAAAGAAGCGAATAAATATATGAAAAATTGCTCCACATCTCAAGCCATCCTGAAATGCAAATGAAAACAACACTGAGATATCATCTCACCCCAGAAAGAGTGGCTATCATAAAGAAATCACCCAACAACAAATGTTGGAGAGGCTGTGGGGAAAAAGGAACCCTTCTCCACTGCTGGTGGGAATGTAGATTAGTACAACCATCATGGAAATCAGTGTAGGAACTCCTTAGAAAACTTGGACTGGAAATCCCATTTAACCCAGCTATTTGTCTACTGACAATTTTTCCAGAGGATCTGAAAACATCCTATCACAATGATATATGTGTGCCTATGTTTATAGCAACACAATTTGTGATGGCTAAATCTTGGAAACAATCAAGATGCCCATCACCTGAGGAATGGATGAAAATGATGTGGTATTTTTATACATTGGATTATTATTCAGGTATAAAGAATGATAAACTTGAATCCTTTATATTGAAGTGGATGCTCATAAGTGAAATAAAGAAGACAAACATGTAAATATCATATAGGTTCCCTAGTATAAGAACTCAAAATAAGAAATACAAATAGAAAGGTATAATACACCTAAAAGGAAAGCAAGAACTTGAGGAGTAGACAATGGAAAGAGAGCAAGGAGAAGAGCTGGGAAACATGACAGGGGCAAGCCATACAGTTATATGTACAAGATGGGTAAGGCAATGATACTGAGAATCTTCAGAAGATTTTTGAATCTTGCAGTTAATTGGAATGATTCTCACCCTGACTAACTATATATACTGACATCATGAACTAAGCAACTGCCCTGAAGATGGCAATTTGTAATAGCAGCTTCATTCTTGCAGTGCCTGTCGTTATGGTCTTCTGAATACAGGCTGTTTGTTATGACATGCTAGTTGCTGCTGTGCTGTCTCTTGGGTAGATGATTGTTCAAAAAGAAGGGGGCGGTGAATAAAGGCAAGAGACAGGAAAAGCAATGTTGCTGGACTGTTCTGCTACAATGTTGTATATGGTTAGATTTTTGGAATTATGCGTAAACATAAGAATTGTATAATTCTTTATGCCTATTTTTAAAATATAGTCGCTTAAATGTTTTTCCATCATATTCTGTAGGGACTTAAAATTGAACATGTCAATACCTGATGAAAAATATCTGTTCCATGTTATGCCTAAGATGTTTGATATTCAGACAGATATGGAGGTTAAGTTTAATAGCCTAGGTTGTATGGTAATAACAATAAACTTGTCTTCTGGAGGGTTAACAACCTAAGTTTACAGACCAAAATTAGAGAAAAAGGAGGGCCTCAAGGAAAGCCAACATTTTGGCCTTAGCCTTACAAGGTCAATTAAGACTCAGGACATATGAGAACTTGTAATGTCACGTTACTCAGTAGTGTTCCTAATTTTCTGATCAAGGGGATTTTGGAGTCAAAGGGGAAAATGATTGATGATGTATAGTGTGCCTATGGAGAGTCACATGGAGAGAAACATTTTCTCAGCCTTTCATGGGTAGTACATTGGCCAAGCAATGGCCATGACTTATCCACATGGCTGACACTGCAACTATATATCTATCCTAACCATTTTGAATACACACATACAAAATGGACATTCACTTATATATCCTCTTTTTTGTTTAGTTCCGTCATTTGAATATTGTAGGTGTGTTAACTCAGGAAAATATTCTAAGAGTCTAGAAATCCATAATAGTATTGGGTCTTCGGGTTCACTGGCAGTGTCAGAAATTTAATGAATAGAGGGATTTGTTCTAATAGTGTTTGTAAATAGGATATCCTGTCTGCATCTTGTACTGCAAATAACCACTAGGAAGACCATATTCAATGTGTTAATTATTGAAACTGTCCTTCCAATTTGATTTGAAACTGTCTCATTGCTATTTGTGTCTATAAAACTGTGAAAAGACATAAAAGTTTCATCATTTCTGCTACACTTTGTTTTATTTATATAAAGTTTTAAAACTCAGCCATGTGTTGTTGAATATATTCAAAATGGTTTAATTATAAAGATGCTTAAAATTTAGAGTAGTATTTGAACACACAGAGAAAAAGGGAATCCATTCCTGAGAGCCACAGAAGCTGGATACAAGGTGCAAGCTATCTTGTTCAATTTGCCCAGAAAGTGTGTCATTTTTTTTTTTACTATCATTAAACAAACTGCCCAGGTAGTATGTTGTTGTTCATTTTACTGCCATTAAACAACAAATAAAAGTATACATGTATATTGTTTATTCCCTCTTCAAAATGTGCCATACAAAACAAAAACAAAAACAAAATGTGCCATACATTTCAGTATTTAAAAAAATTAAGTGTTAACCAGACACCTGGCATGGGAGTGGCATTAGGAACAATCACTGGCTGTGGTCAGTGGTAGCTCTTACGGTTTCAGGTGTGTTTCCAGACGTCCTTTTGGATCAGTAGTGCTGGAGACAACTTCTCATGTGCCTTTCCCTAAGTCTATGAGGGTATAGAACCCTTTACTGCTGGGGTTAGTCAAGGGGATAGTGAGTTATAGGTACTAGTATAGAGGTCATTTATGAGGTGACCTTGGTTTAAGTCTTAGGTTTGTGTCAATGCCACTTTTTTTTTTTTGTGCATGTGTGCAGGCTTCTTGCCAATGGTTCTGTATGGAAAATCTCTTGGTACCCTACAAGCACACTCCTGTAGGCCTTTCTCATTCTTACAGGACTTTCTGTTCCTTGCTTTATGACACATTTGTTACCCTTTTCTCCTTCCTGTGTCTCTTCTTTTTCCACCCCTGTGCTGTCCCCTTTTGACAGCAATTTCTCATATTTAGTAGATTTTGCCACTTAATGTGTTATGTTCCAGTTACATTTTTCTTCCATCTAATTCTTCCACGCAGAAATGTGGGTGGTTTCTGGCTAGCAACCTTCCTATCTTTGGGACAAGTGGTAGAGTGGATTTTAGTCTTGGGAAGGGTTGGAAGCCAACAGGGTGGCAAAGGGAAGGCTTTGCCTCTGGGCTGCAACTGTTCCTCCTTTATAGTAGCCAAAGTCATGTGGAACTCACTGCAGTACAGATTGATTTTCTTCCAAAAACTACTAGTCTGCATGAAAAATTCATGTTCACCCTATAACGGAACTTCAATCCCATCCTATTTTATTTTATTTTGCTTTATTTTCTTGCCAACCAATATTGGTTGCTTGACATTTACTACAGTAAGACAGATTTGTCTCATCTTTGCCTTGAGTTATATTACAAAGCACTCAATCTTACCTGTCACTGGCAGGTAGGAAGCCCAGCAGCTGAAGAGGTAACTGTGTTGCTTTAGGGCCAGATGGCCTGGTTCTAATGCCAGTCTCACCTTTCCCAGCTGGCGATCCTCGGACAAGTGACCCAGCTGCCCTGCATCAGCTTTCTCCATAATATGGAAATAGCAACAAGACTTCGCCTGCTGAAGAAATTAAGCAGTCTATGTGAAGCATCTGGCTCATGGCCAGAGTTCAGTGTTAGTTATTATTATGTTGCGCACAAGCCGCAACTGTCTAATTGCAGTTTTTTTCCTTGTGAATGACAAGGTGTGGGGACAGGAGGGCATAACAAGGCAAGGGAAATAAAAATTGAGCATGTCCATTAGCACTAGGTGTCTTCTTTCAAATTGATAGTACTTTGAAAGTGCAGCATTTGTTTCTCCAGTGGGTCAGGGTAGTGATGTGAAAAGAACACAATACCCAGTTTTAAAGTCACAGTATTTCTTGTGTTTAGATAGATTACTTCTTACCAAAAATGAAATCGTTTTTTTAAAGTTATGCCCAAAAGTCATCTTGAGTATATTTACTTCTAGGAACAGGCTTACAAATCTGTCTTTGGTTTAAAATTTCCTCAGAGGAATAATGTGGCAAATGCATATACATACTACATAATCTTTTTTTAAAGCTGTCAAAAAGACAAGGCCAATAATTTGTTACATTCCACAATAGATTTGGGCCACAGATCTAGAAGAAATGTAACAGATTCTGTCAGTTCTGGAAAGTTCAAAGAGACCACTGAGAAGCAAATAGAGGTTATGGTAGAGGGACATGCCAAGGGCTGCAGATTTGTTTTTGCTCTACCCTGCCAATGTCTGGGGAGAAGAAGCTGCCTGCTTTTTAAAAGAGAAATAAACAATAGATAATGACACAATGGATAAGGAAGGCAAAGCTGTGTAAATAGTGGCAGCGTGGTGTGAAATAATGCTACCAGATAGAAACAGCAGGTTGGGTCTCTCTGACACTTCTAGACCTCCAGACCTTCAGAAGACACTTTAGTATATATCATGAAATACTTCTCAAGCCAGGGCTTGTGTTTAATATTGTCTTAGTTATTTGATCCATAGAGGCAGCTTGAGAATTGTGAAACTATGATTTTAAGCCAATTTTATTTAACTTTCCATTTGCCCTAAGGTTATACTTTGGAAGTCTAGGGAGATAGTGAGATTTTTCTAGAAATTTGTTCCCACATCTCCACCATATGGATATCTAGGAGTGTGTTTATATTAAAAATTGTAGTTCAAACTGCAAAAAACATCCAGACAAAAGACAGGATACTGTCCTCTGCCTATTAGTACACCTTCCACTGATAAGGAAATAGGAGGAAGTCACAGAATCCTTTTGCCTTTAGAACAAAAGATCATGGTTGAAACAATATTCCTGTGAGTATATCATAAAACATTGCTACCCTGAGGGACTTTTGGGGTGGAAATTGGGTACAAGATTTTTAAACCTGAGAGGCAAAAACAAAACAAAGCAAAAACCATCCTTCAGATATTTACCTGTAGCTAAGAGGTCATGCTTGTACTCACAAGGGCTCTGCAAGCCATGGGCACATGGCTTCCTTACACCCTATTTGTTTCCAGATTCTCAAAGAGGAAAAAGAGGCTATACAGCCATCTTCCTTGGCACAGAGGAAGGGTGAAGGCGCTCTAGCATGCATGGTTGTTGACAGCCTTGTGCTGTGGAACTTCCAGTGAGACAACTCAGGGGCCAGCTAAACAGTTCTGTGACTCTGACTACAGCCCTGGGACCCCCTGAGCTTCTATGGTCAGTGTGATCTGGAAGATGTGGGATCCACAGGAACACGCTTGTTAACATAACATATGATCTGAGAATCTGCTCTAGGGCTAGAATGATCCAGATACATCTTCGAATTAGGAAATTAGAATGAGAATATTTTCTTAATATACATAAGATCACTGAACTTTATTGTTGGAATGTTAGAAATTAATGAACCTGTGTACTGTTTTGATGATGAGTGAGTGACAATTATGCAAATGTTTTAGTAGCTTTGTTCTCAACTCTTGTTGTAAGAGTTTTCCACCGTTTTCTAGTTGGCCTGACACATTGCCTCTCTCCTTCCTGGGTACACACATTCACAAATAAAGGTCATCACAGCTGAGCTTGTCAGTTTACTAATAAAACTGGATGGCATCAAGACATACTATCAGAACTCTTCTTTTTTAACCCACTCTTGATTCGAAGCACACAGTTCCAAAGGGGGCATACTGGTAAGCGAGACTACTCTCACTTCGATTTCCTCAGCTCCCAACCACCTTAATTAGTGTTAGCTCACAACTGAATGCACAGTTTCCTCAAAGCTAGCCCTCTGTCCTTACCAAAATACAATCTTCAAATTAGTGCTTTAATTTTATCTTTAAAGGGCGGTTCCGTTAATCTATCTGCTTGGCAGATTTCTGGTGGTATGTTTGTGGTTGGTTCAGTGGATCTATTGTGCTTAGGTTGCACCTCTGGATATAAAGCAGCCTCTACATGTAATATCTAAAGTGAATCTCTGTATTGTCTTGTGTCAAACGCCCCATTGGCTTTCTGGTAGTGGTGCTAAATGGGGTCCTGGGAACAGGAGAAGCAAACTCTTGCATGCACTATGTTACTATTCTAGTCAGAGTTGAATCTCTGGCTCTTTTTGTATAAAAGAGGGCCACTGGAACTATTTGCCAACCAGTTTACTTATTGCTCATAGCATAGTGCCATTTTAGGGGTCTGTATTGTTGGGAGTTTGGATATGTGTGGTGACACAAATTCAGATCAGCTTTTAATGTAGGAATGAATGCTTTTTAACTTCATTCTTCACGGGTGTCTTCAGGACCCATGGGCCAGGGAATGCTGCTGCTCTGTAATGCGACTTTCACTTCTGTTTCAAAGGATCAATTTGCCACCTTTTTCATAGATCTCAGGAGATGGACTTTGTTTCAGGTGAAATTTTGTCTATAGGAAATGTATTTGGAGTTCTACTCAAAAATAATGTATGTACTGAAAAGAGAATCAACATTGGACATAAATATAAGATAAACCATGATATAGATTCAGATTAGGCCCATGAAAACAGCAGGGCATATGCTGCAGCTGGGATGGCCACTTAAGGTTGTCTCAGAATCAGATTAGGAGGCAGGCTATGTCTTTGACTCTTGTGTCAGCATAGGCAGAGTGCAGAGCCTTGAAGGCGGCACTGCTCAGATTATAGCCCCCGAGTGGGGTGTAGTAGTAGCTTACAGGAATCAGCACTCCCGGGACACAGGTGAGCAAGTCCCAGGATGAAGGTCTTAGGAAGGACCTTGGGGCTGCATCATATAACTTACCATGAGAACATTGTACACTGGCTAGCAGTGGCAAAAGGGCTGAAATCGCGGCAACGGGAAGGTAAGGAATTGTCAGAGTTAGGCGCTCTATACACAGTCAGTTCATCCCAGATCACGAAACCCCACACAGCTCAATCAAACAGATATCAAACAAGCACATTTTATTTTATGTCAGCAAGTGGATGCTCTTGCGCGCGTGCACACACACACACACACACACACACACACACACACACACACACATACTTTTTTCATTGCTTTAAATTATTCTGTCTTCTGTTCTGGCAATGCACAGTTGCTCTGTGAGCTCAAGAGTAATTTATTTCACCATTTTTAAAATCAACTCCTTAAGAAAACTCCCTTTAATGTATGTACTGACTTTCCTTGAGTTCAGCGACAGCCCATTAATTCCTTTGTATCCCACCCCGAAGGTCCCCAGTATCTCCGTAGTCCCTTAAAATATTTATCTTGAGTCAGTTTCCAATCTTGTTTGATTCATCTCTTCTTGCTTCAAGGAGAAATTTCCTTTGATGTCAGTACAAACTAATGTCTTGAACAGCAACACTTGGCTATTTCAGAGGACAAGAAGACAGCTAGGCTGTCAAGTCTTTCATTCTTTTAAACTTATCCCCAGTAAGTCCCTTTAGATACTATATAGATATGTTTTCCTTTTAAAAATTTTTTTTAAAAAATCATTTATTTATTTATTTATGTATTTGGTACAGGGTCTTCACTATGCAGCTCAGACTCATAGTGATCCTCCTGTCTTAGCCTCCCTGTTGCTGGGATTGCAGGTGTTTGCTACCACACCCTGTTTTGGTGGCTGGCTCGGTGCCCAGGGCTAGCACAGCATGTGGTATCAGGGAATCAAACCTGGGTCCTTGCGCTTGTCAGGCAGGTGCTTAGACCACTGAACTATCTCCCCAGTCACTGTTTTCCTTTTTTAATGAAGGAAGAATGTTTTTGCCGTTTTCTAAAAAATTATTCTTACCAATGAATTGCAGCATTTCATGCCTCCAAATATCTGCAATAGATATATTTGCTTAAAGGCAATCTTTTATCACACTGCTTCTCATTAAATGCTATTAACTGTTTTTGAAATGCCTGCTCTTTATCCCTTTTATTTTAAGCCAAGTTCTTTCCCTTTAGTAGCTTTCTCGAATACTTTCTTCTCTTGTAAACACTTACAAGATGGTCTTAATGGGTGAATTATGGCTGCCACTGAAGATTCATCCCTGATGGACTAACATGATCACCTTTGCATGCTGTTTTCCTATGGAAAGAGTTAAATAGTATATACTACCTAAAGGAAAATACAAAACTATTGGATAAACAAGTCAAAACCAAAGGTACTCTTTGCAACAAATACAATGCATGAATTAAATTCTTAATAGATAAGTAATTCTTGAAACTTATTAAGAAAAGCACTAATCTTCCAACAGAAGCAGAGGATACAGATTGCCCCTCTCATAAAGTATAAACTATGGTTCCATATGTGGTAGAGCTAATAAGCTGTTTTAAATTACCTCTGTGTCTATTTCTGTACTTTACAAATTCTATAAAGATCATTTTGGTAAGAATGGGGATGAACTTGAGAGAGGGAAGAAGGAGTAGTATTGTGAAGTGTAAGGTTCTAAAAGAGGCCATGGTGTCAGATTAAGGGAGAGAACTTAAGGAATATTTAGAAAGGAAAGGAGACACAGTGATTGACAATACTTTGGAACTGTATATATGGATTTGGTGCTCAGAAAAACGTTATGGATTTATCAGTACTGGGGCTTCCTTAACCCTCTTATGATGAACTGGCTACACAGGAGATGCATCCAGATTCTAGGGCACTCTCAGGGCTCTGATTGGAGTTTAGTGATAGAAAAAGCATGCAGCAGATACGATTCCATCAGTGCTTCTCATGCTAAGAGATGTCTCAAGATGAATGCCTTCTCAAAATAGGAAATTTGGGAAACACTACATTAACAAGCTTATATAGATATATTTAAGGCATAGAGACTCTCAGTGCGTTTCATAGATTGAAATGCATTATGAATCAATGATAGTAAAACATAAACTTCATGACTTCCCCAAACTGTTTGACAGTGGGCCCCCTCACTTCTGCGACAAAAGTTTTGTGGTAACAAATGGAAACCAAGATTAAATGTTAATACACTTTTAAATACCTAATACTTAGAGACTGATGCAAAAGAAAAAGGGAAAAAAGAGTAGAAGGGAAAGAGGAAGGAGTGATGGAAGCAAAGACTAGAAGGGGAGAGAAGAGGAAAGGAAGGGAGAGGAGAAGACTACCCTAGCATACGTGGTAGCAACCAATTTACCACAGTCCATGTCAAGATAGGTAAGGTGATCAGTGGTAAGGCATCGAGACACAGATAAAATAGTGGCTAATAATCCATTAAGGACAAGAGTGAGGTGGTCACCATGGACTTGCACTGGCTAAAGACTGTCCTTGTGATGAGGGTGGATAAATCATCAGGCTATCCCATTTATTAATCTTTGGTGCCAGTGTGTGGCAACTTTTCTCTTTATAAACTAATAAGTTAACATCTACTTACACTTCAGGATGAAGAACTTTGCATGACTGAGCCACATGACTCTGATGAACTCTGGAGCACTGAAAACAGCTTCTGGATTTGCAAAATGGAGAGGCAAACAAGGGCAGTCAATGCTTTAGGTAACTCAACCCACCACCCTCTCCCTTGAGCATTGGTCACTTTTAGGGGTGTGCTTTCTCATTTTGACATCCTCACTTTGTGGTAAAGTGAAAGACACATGGTGGTCGTGGGAAAACCCAGGTTTTCATTTGCTGTGGGGAATGGTAGCAACAGTCATCATAGTCTTTGCTTGCTGAGTCCTGTGACAAGGAGTGCAGTGCTAGACCAACCTTGGAGCATGTGAATCATCCATTTCTTTTATACATGGTGTGCCTTCACTGTGACCAGGAGGGTTGTGCTTCTGTGTCTGAGTCTGTCTGAGGTGAGGTGTGGGTTCTGAATAAACACGGAAGCTGTGCTTTACACTTGCCTTTGATTTGCCTTCTAGTAATTTTCATTTTGTCAATGAATACATGAAGCCTACTATAGGAAGCTGCATTAGCAGTGTTTGGCTTTTAATTTAGCCATTGTCTCCAGAATGGATGATGGATATGTCATTTCTTGTTCTTGCTGTAAGCCCTGTAATAAGAGTGGATTCCTGTACTTCTATTTTGCATCCTCATATTCTCTGTCATGAAGAAAAATAGTGGTTTGCTTTTAATCAAAATGGAACCTGGATGGCTATCCATATTTAATAGGCCTATAAACAGGAGTACTCCATTTGGTAAACGTTTCCTGCTTGGGGTGGCTGTCCATTCCTCCCCTCGCCCACTCAGGAGAATGAAGGCAAAAGGGAGTTAGGTAGGCTGGTAAAAGACAGTGCATTGAAAACCTGAGGTCAATGCATTGTAGTTTATTGCCACCATATTTCACAGAATATGTGAGCCATTAAAATTCCAGTACTGTACAATATTATTGAGCTAAAGGTTGTAATGCAAATGAGCAATGACAACAAATGGATCTATCCTAATGGCACTAATGATAACATGAACAAGGAAAGGAGTAAGCAAGCCTGTCCTCTTTAGAACATCAAAATGAGAACCTCATGTTTCTGCTGTGAAACGCAAGACTCTAGCTATATATCACAAGGTGTAAATATAATAGCAGGATGATAAATCATCTTATGTTTTGGTGGACAGTTGAATGTCCACTGCTGGAGATCATAAATCATGCTTAGCACTACATCAAGAAAATCATTCCTAACCTGGATTTGCTCATGTCAAATGTGCTTCTCATGTTCCTTTCATTTGTGATGTAATAGCAGTAAAAATCTGTGTTGTGTCTACCATAGCTGTTAAGAATTAAATGCATTAAGACTCAGGACATATGAGAACTTGTACTGTAACGTCATGTACCTCGGTAGTGTCCCAAATTTTCTGATCAAGAAGATTATGGGGCCAAAG
>NW_004524792.1:1499905-1510826 GCF_000260255.1 Octodon degus
GAAAGTCTATTTTCACACTCACACAAACGGTTTTGCCAACTTGTGATTGAGGTTTTAATTTCCTGTATATCACTTTGAACCTGTTTCATACATTCTATTTCTTTCCTAAATTGCTTATTCAGGGGTTCCATCATTTTTATATTCTCCTCTATTTTTATCAGTGTATTTTTTAGAAGTACTTAGTACTTCTTTGATTATAGTTATCACTACATTTTTTAGTTCTGAAATTATTTCAGATCTGATTTCTTCTATACCTTTTTGCTGTTGTTTCTTTACTGCTAACACTATTATTTCAGAGATATCAGGTGTGTGATTTCCAGTTTCCTCAGTGCTAGTGTCTTCTGCAGTTGTACTGGGTGGACTCAGGGCCTGAGACTTCATTTTGTTCCTTCTCTTTGTCATTTTGTATACAACTATCTTCTGACCTTTGGTGTAGAGCTTAGATAGAGTTATTACCTTAGCACCAGTCCGGATCTATGAAGTTCAGATTCCTCCAGGTGGGTGTTGTTCGGATCTGGCTGCTGTGCTCCACTTCTTTCTGTTGCAGCCGTTAGAGTTGAACCTTTTGTGTCTCTCTGTAAGATTTTCTGCTCCTGAATCAGCTGGGTGGGTCTTGCCTCTAGCCTCTTTGCACGGAGTTCTGCTGAAGGGTTCCTTGCTGGGCCTGCACTCTGGGTCAAATCCTCATTTATTTTTTATTCTATTTTATTTTATTTATTTTTTGAGACAGGAGTCTCACTATGTAGTTTAGGCTGGTCTTCAACTCACTATGTATGTAGCCCAGGTTGGCTTTAGCCTTGCAATGATCCTCCTGCCTCAGCCTTCCAAGCTCTGGGGTTGCAGGAGTGCACCACAGCACCTGGCCAGTTCTGTATTCTTTGTCATTTTTGTCCAATTCTTGTAATGCTTTCTGAATCTCAGTTTCTTCATCTGCAAAATGAGGTAAAGAATATACATAATGAAAAAAAGAATAGAGAATAGAACATAGCACTAAATCAGTCTGCTATTACTGTTAGTAATACTGTTTGTGTTTCACACAAACACAATACACACAAAGGCAAATTTTGTCCTTCATACTGATATCGTCTCATGAGGTGGCTTGTCTGGAAAGGCAGGATTTATTTCAGTGTATCTCCAAGGAACTGTGACATAAATGGGTAAGTGGGGTCCGAGGCACATGAGAGTGTGGTTGAAGAAAATTCCCAAAGAGGTAATTGATGGGCAGTGCACTGAGCTTTCAAGCATGGTGGTGGCTAGTGGGAAATATAATCACTGTCGTTTCAGTCATCTTCCCTGCTGCTGGGAACATACGTGCCACTCATAACTTCAAGGAAAAGAGGCTTATTTGGTTCACAGTTTCAGAGAGTTCAGTCCATACCTGTAGGCTGCAAAGTAGAAACATCATAGTGGAAGGCTTGATGAGGTGACATTGCTCACGTTGTGGAAAAAAGGAAGCAGGACAAGGAACAACATCAGAGAGGAAGGGGACAGAAACCATTTAATACAGCAGATAGCAATATCCTCCTTAATGTATGTTGAATGTTTTCATATACTGGCTATTCCTAGTATCAAGAGTTTAAAATAAATTTTCCTCCTATATATATGAGCAAACATGTTCGTTGTTTTCTTGTTTGAATGTCCTTCAAAACTGCTCCTGATACAAGGATTGAGAGGCAAGACATTTAGGAAACGATCCCAGGAAGTCAGAGTGGTCCTGTGGGAGCTACAAAAGAGTCAGGCAAGGAAGGGAAGAACAGCATGAGTCAGCTAATGCTGTGGCCGCCCACCTTGGAAGTCCCACTGGGAATTCTCTGATAGGTGCTATCAGGCCTCAAGATCCCTCTATGGAGGGACAAGGAATGTAGAAGCTTCCCCCACACCACTGTGTATGTTTCTCTCTAGCTGCATTACTCCTGGAACATTGACTTTCCAGAAGTTTCAACCTATCTTATACAGGCCCAGCACCTTTTCATGGCAGAAGCGTGAGACAGGAAACAGCGATTGTGTTCCGAGGCTTTATAGAACTGCAGTGACTTCCTTATTTGCCAAGCAGGTCACCTCCCAGCATCTGCTACATTTATAAAAGCAAAGAAACACCCTAATTTAACCACAGAGACCGTTACTATTTACATTTCTGGGATGCTCTTCTAAGCATGTTTTAAAACATAAAGTAGGGCTGGCCAAATAGCTCAGCGGATTAAAGCATCTGCAAGCAGGTGCAGGGGCCAGGGATTCAATCCTCGGGCCTGCCATCCTGGTCTGGCCCCCAGGGTTCAATGAGCCAGCAGTTGAGATGGGGCGTGGTGGTGGTGCATGCTTGTAATCCCAGCTCTTGGGAGACTGTAAACAGGTGGATCACTATGAGTCCGATCTAGTAGTGAGACCTGAACACTTTGTAGACCCTTCCCTAAAATACAAATCAATCAATCAGTCAGTCAAGTAAGAAGATGAAAGCAATTGTTTTAACCTACATTTCCCCTGCTGTAGCCCCTGTGACTCACAAGAATGTGCTGAAACTTGAATGCTATCAATCAGGGTTCGAGTTGACAGAACGGAAACTTTTCTAGGTCTTTTAAAGAAAAGAAAATATATTTAAAACAGGAAAGAAGGTGCCTGCTAAATTATTGGAAATATTTTATGAACAGACTCTATGCTGGGCCTCTGGGAAATCCTTTCAGAATAACCACAAAAGAGGCCCAAGTGTGGAGCGGCTCCACCTTCCTAAGTCAAGAAAATGTGAAATTGGGAAGACACCGCTGGATCTTCAGGGACATATCCTGCTAGCGGTAATGCAGATATCAAGAACATGCTGGAATCACACCACACCTGCTAGATACACAAGATTAGAAAAAGGTGGAGAACAGTATTCTGTCCCATAAAACTGGCAAATGGATTTACTTGAGAACACAATCTGTCACCATGCTGTGCCTGCCAATTTAAGCACTAACCATATCCCTGGCCTTAGAACTTCATGATAGCCCTCACCCAAACTCCCATAAGTGTGTCCAGTTGGCAGCCACAAGACTAGCAGCAGGGAGGCCAGGGAAATGCAGGCATTGAGTTCATCTCTTTGCAGTACAGGAACTCATGACAGAAGGGCACTCAAATGCCGGACTTAAGCAAACCTTTCAGTATTTGTATTCACTTCTTCAAAGTGAATACAGCTTTATTCATTCAACTACATACTCTTAGTCACTGTAATGATCAAAGGTACATTTAGACTTAAGCACAGCTGTCATAAAGTCTTAGGGCAATGTGAAGTTAATTGGTCCCTCAGTTGATACAATTTGTAACTTTAGGATCACTAATGATACTAAACATATTCACATACTTTGATATTAAAAAATTTAATTTTTAAAGTTGTACAACTAGGTTTGTAGAATGGAACTCAGATGAGTTCATTTATTTTATTGAGGAACAAATATCTATGAGACAGTTTCAAAGCTGATTAATAGGACAGTTTCAATAATTAATACAGTGTACATCGTTATCTTCTTAGTGGTTATCCACAGTATAAGAAGCAGACAGGATATCCTGCCCAAATACTATTAGTACAAATTTTGCTTCTCATTGAATTAAGTGAAAGTAGCTGTATATCTATCCTGTTTTGTATATACACGTACAAAATGGTCCTTCGTCTGTATCCCCTTTTTTGTTTGGTCCTGTCAGGGGTGGGTATTCTATTGGCATCTAAATACTGTAGGTACTTGAATTCAGCAAAACAATCCAACATTGTCCAGCAGTCCATTATAGTGGTGGGTTATCCTCAGAAGTTATTGACTTGAGACTTTTACAGCTCATCATATTAATATGGCTTAACTTTATATACCCTGTTTTTATTCTTTTCTGCTGAATGGTTAAGACCAAGATAAAGAAAGACTTATATAGCAAGAAATGTAACTTTTATATCTGATGAGGTCAGTCAAGTACCCTCAGGATTTATCCTGTAGCCCTGCACCACACTTTGTAGATCCTTTGTCAGTGTCAGCCATGAGGATGAGTCACAGCCATTGTTTGACTAATTTACTCTGTGAAAGCCTGAGAAAATGTTTTTTTCTCTCCATGTGACTCTCCCCAGACACACTATACATCATTAATCACATTCCTCTGTGGCTTCATAATCTCCTTGATCAGAAAGTTTGGAGCACAACTGAGTTACATGGTGTTACAATACAGGTTCTCCTATTTCTGGGTCTTTACTGACCTTGAGAGGCTAGGGCCAAAATGTTGGCTGACCTTGCAGCCCTTCCTTTTCTCCAATTTTTGGTCTGCAAAGTTAGGTTGTTAACCTTCCAGAAGAGAAGCTTATTATTACCCTGTAACATATGCAGTTCAGTTTCCCCTATCAATCTAAATATCAAACCAGATGAGTTCATGTAAATGAACAGCTAGAAAGATATTTCAGGAATCAAGAAAAATAACCAATTTCCCAGAAGACTAGAGAGATGGGCCATATTGTACCTGCTTTCAAAAAGGCAACATGGCTGAGTCCTAGGAATCATCCTTGCAAATGGGATTTAAGCCCAGTGAGTTTGAATGAGAGAAGGAATTTGTAGTACCTTCTCTCTCTCACACTGGCTCTGTATTACCTCACTTCTGCCTGTCTACATGCCATTTTATTTTTCTCACTTGTGTTCATTTCTGAAGGCTGCGATAAGAAATTACTATAAATTGGGCAGCTTAAGACATTAAGAATTTACTCTCCTTCAGTTCTTGAGACCAGAAGTCTGAAGTGACAGTGTTGGAAAAGTAGCTCTTTGTGGAGGAGGTCCCATCACTCTCCTATGGCTTGAGGCAATTTCCAGAAATTCTTGTCACACTTTGGTTCATAGATCCATTGCTCCAATCTACTTGCCTTCATCTCTCTCTCTCTCTCTCTCTCTCTCTCTCTCTCTCTCTCTCTCTCCCCTCTCTCTTCCCCCTCTCTGTTTTTCTTCTTGTCTGTTAAGAATATTTGTTATATTTTATATAGTATTATATAATGTATGCTATATAAATTATTATAGTACTTACTTTAATCCATGATGATCTTATGGAGGATCACTTGGGTGACTCTTCTTAGTTAATTTTTTTAATGTGTTTAGTACAGGATCTACAGGGTCTTACTACACAAATCAGACTTGTAGTGATTCTCCTGTTTTCAGCCTCCCAAGAGCTGAGATTACAGGTGCACACTACCAGGCCCAGTCTCATTCACACTCTCAGTGCACCCCAGAGATGGGGCTGGCTCAGCACGCCCGGGATGGAAGCCCAGACCCTGTGTCTGCCTAAGCAGGTGCTTCAATCTGCTGAGCTATCTGGATGGCCCTTGGATGACTCTTAAAAGAGGAGCAATTGTCTCCATTTTGGCTGTACCTGAGCCTGTTTCCATATACTCATCTGTACAGAGCTGGCTAGGACTTTTCCTCTTCCCTCCAGTTGGCTTTTAGTAATGCAAATGGGTCTAGCAAAAGTGCTGTAGTAGACTTTGAAAATGGCAAGTATGCTTCCCAGGAACTCTCACCCAGTGATCCCTAGTGTAAGATGGGTGGAGATGCAAGAAAGAGCCAGTGCTCCAAACCATTGGCTGGGTTAGAGCCTCAAGTTAGAGACTATGACTTCCTGGAGCTTGAAAGATTACACATCAGGGCTAAAGCACCAACCCCAAAACGTTAGATACTATCTCAGTTGTGCAAGACAGATTACCCTTTCTACATTCCCTTCTCCCTGCATGTTGCAGAGGAGAATGCAGGCCTTCTCCCTAGCCCAGCTCAGGGCATTCACCTACTTTCTACCACTCTCACAGTCACTCATACTCAAGCCAATCCCAAATTTTATCTACTCACAAATGGATAAAATCTCAGTTTAATACTGAGTAAAAGTCTTTGTTCCAGAGAGTCATCACTGTGGCCAGACTCAGGGCCCCCTTGAGTCCCCATCATTTTGGATAAATTATTGTGTCTTTATTTACACTGTGGATTGCACTGGACATGGTAGACTGGAATGGTTGGGCCAAGAACTTGATACACACAACCATGAGCCTTTCTATCATGGGTGTTTATCAGGCTGATACTAAAATCCTTTAGTTAATCAAGTTTTTTTGGATGGAAAAATCCTAGGTGCCTAGATATAAGGCTCGCTCTCTGTAGCTTGTGAACATAATGTAGTACAAAATAAAATTTCAGGTAGTAATGAGTAGTTTATAAAATAAAAAATAAAGCTTAGAAAGGAAACTACAGGTTAGAGGACTCCGAGGGCTTTTCTGTTTGGGGTATAATCTGGAAAATCATCTCCAAGAAGGTGACTTTTAGGCAAAAGCCCAGTTAAGACAGACAGATTCTGTAGAAAATGAGCCTGTGATGCAAAGAAACCCAGTACATCTATTGAAATTTCTCTAACGTTCTCAAAACTCCTCCCTGAGAATCAATCCTTAAACATATGGGGCTTTGGGGGACAATCAGAAAATAAAGTACAGCAGCCTTCTAAATGCATCACAAGATGACTTGTTTCTTAGCAATATCAATATGCAGTAAATTATGCAGATTTTTAATTGAACCATATCATGGACCTCTTATCTATAATGAGTAAAATCCTGAAAACTCATTCATATCCAACTTTAAAGAATAATCCTTCTGAATGAAATATGTTCTTGAAAAAGCTTTGAGAGAATTTTTTAATCATTTCTAAGGTACAGAAAATGACATCCTGTGATATAGTAAGTGACCATAGCAGCAGGCTCTGTGGCATCAGTAAATATTTTGTGTCATTATTCCCCATAAGCTTAAAATCTACCCAAACACTAAAAACATGATTTGTAAAGAACAAACGATAAATTGGACTTCGTCACCATCAACGTTGCTCTCATAAAGTTCAGTTAAGAGAAACAAAAGATGAGTCACATTCACAGAGGTCATTATCAGGTAAAGAAAGGCTCATATGGCCAGATCCCAACTAGAGAATGCAGGAAAGAGCTATGGCTCTGGCCAATTCTGTTTAACTTGCTGGAGTCTTGGTGGAAGTTTGCCTTAAAAAAATTAATATGCTGGATTTGCCTCCAGATAACACTATGCATCTCTGCTTTTGTAAACTTTGAGCTGGCTCTCCACTTGTTTCTGGACAGCTCATCCAGAGCAGCATGACCTCTGAGTGGACTCACCATCTTTGCTCTCCTCTGAGTTAATAGTCCTATCCAACTTTAGTCCTTTCAGCAGACAGTTAATTTAACTCCATAATTGACCACCTCCAGTAACTCTGTCGCTCACAAACATAGGTATGTACCTTGAGGTCATTGATCCCATCATGAGCATGATGGATCTATTTTGTAATTACCTTAGCCAGTCAATACCAGTGACCCCTATAAGCAAGATAAGGTCACAGAATATATCCCTGGGCCTGCCGTGCTGGCCCTGCCCCCAGGGCACACTGAGCCGGCAATGGAGACTGGGCATAGTGGCGCCCACCTGTAAACCCAGCACTTGGGTGGCTATAAACAGGAGTATCACTACAAGTCCGATCTACCTAGTGAGACCCTGTAGACCCTGTACTAAATACAAAAAAGCAAACAAACAGACAAAAAATAAAATCCCAGAATGCCTCTATGTGATCATGCCAGTCATCTCTGCAAATGTGTAGGACTGATGCTTTTAGGTCACCACAAAGAAAGATGATAAAATACAACTATAGGAAAATTATTTCAACTGGATTAATATTAGTGAATAAGCATTATATTTATATTCCAATTATACCTCAAAATATATTCTACCCATTGACGCTTGCCTTCTTTCCTTATTTCTCCAATGTTCTGATCATTTTGTTGAGGAGTTGGCAAGCTTCCTGTAGAGAGCCAGATCATAAATATTTAAGGCTTAGCCTGCCAAGAGTCATAGTCAAAGCCATTATGAAGACATTTATATTACCATTCAAAAAGAAAACACCTAAGAATTTAAAATCATCTTTAGATCATGGACAGAGAGGTGGGTGAGCAGGAGGAGAAGGAGAAGGAAGAAGAGGAGGAGGAAGAGGAAGAGGAACACAAAGATGAAAAGAAGCAGCAGGGAGAGGAGGAGGAGGAAGGAAAAAATCAGGCAACAGATTGGAATTGGCCCACTGGCCATAATTACAAATCCTTAATTCATTTCCATGAAAACTGACTTTATAATTTAACCCTAGTTGAATCCTGCTTTGCTTTGTTTCATTTATGTGTTTGGTACAGGGTCTCATGATGCAGCTTGGACTCATAGTGATCCTCCTGTTTTCAGGCTCCCCAGCAGTGAGATTACAGGTGTGCACCACCACACATGGACTTGAATCCAGTCAGAACATGAAATATTTTGTGTATGTCGTGGTGACTTACTTTGAAGCATAAGGAGGTTAAACCTCACAAAATCTTACTAAACTCACTCCATTAAATTACTGGGAACTTGAACTCCCTCCAGTGCTTCTCTCTGAAATGTTTACTGCTTCAATATTTTTGGTTTTCCTCCATAACCTATTTAACAGAAAACACATTTTCACCAATGACTTTAGTCTTTTGTGCACTTGGCATCATTCTGCATTTTAAAAAGGATATTGTAGATTAATTAATTGTAAGTACTTCACAAACAGCTAGAAAACAGCATCCTTCGGTAGAAGTTGGCCCAGATTATTAGAATTCTTTGAACATAGTTAATATAGCCTAGATGAATTAGTATTTCCCTGAAGAAATGCTTTTTTGGAATGCAAACTTTTCCCTGAGAGATAAATTTTTCTCAGAGCAACATATGTTAGTTATTTCTAATATTTAGAATGAGTGGGACAAGTTTTGGTCTACTCTCTTCATAATTGGATCTCAAATCTGATAAAAACATCCGAAGTCAAACAGAAGCCTCAGTCTGTTTAAGAATTGCCCCCAAAACGTGGGCATAATTTCTCTGTCCTCAGTCCACAGCCCTGGCTCCCCCGTCCTCATTCTCGACCAGTACTTCCCTTCATTATGAAAATGGGAGTTATGTGAAATGTGATCTTAGCATTTTTGCAACTCCAAATAAAAATTAATGCTATTTTTACTTGTGCTTCCTTTATCTTCTTTCTGAGATGATATTTTCTTTCCTTAATAAGTGTAAATTCTTCACTTCTTGATCGTTTGTACACCTTCAGAGTATTACACTAGTCACGATCTATACACTACATTCTGTACCATTTCTTCTCGTTGTCCCTAAGTATACTCATATGCTTCCTCTTGTCAAAAAGAATAAGTCCTAAATTCCCAACACTACTTCTGAATTGCCATGGCAGGGCCTGGGGGCCTAAGAGTCACTGTGGAGTGAACTATGTGCCAGGGGGCTTTGCCCTCCACCTGAATGAAGAATTTAAAGGTGGGGCTGACTCAAAACTGAAGACCCCTCTGGTGCAGAATGAAGAACTCAGAGAATGGAAGTCATGAGAAGCAGAGGTCTACTTCTAATGAGGTGCAGGCAGGGAATCCAGACTGAGCTCTCAGGATGATGTCTTTGCTCTACCCATCCTTCTAAGGGTTCAAATCCAGTCAGGGTCTCGGCTTGTTGCTAGGGTGGGCTAATGTTCCTGGTGTTTAGGGGGCTCTGGTGTATGCAAGGGGGTCTGTAGAATAACTATTCTACACTTGTGGAAGTTTCACAAAGGACAATTTCTAGTAAACAGGCGGTCGTTTCACGGCATGACCAAGTCAGCCCAGTGGTGCCAGCCACTTTACCTGGGTCCCTACTCAGCTGTTCTTCTCTGTCCCTATGCTGAAAGCCACCATAGCTCCTCACCTTCCTTTCCCAACTCTAGTGTGAACTAAGCAGTGTGCTCCCAGTTCACCCACTTTCCACCTATTCATTCCTTGTAGTTGTCATATTTATTTGTCTACTAAGAAGTAATCACTCTCTTGAAGGGGTTACATGCAATTTACCAATTTACAAATCCAGTCTTTTTTTATCTTTTTTCCACATTTATATGCTTACACGTTTTTTTCAGTTCCTGCAAACTAAAACTATTGTCTTAAAATCTACTGTTAACTTAGAAATCTTCCATGAGCTTCCACTGACGGCTGAGCTAAGGCCTACCTCAAGTGGAATTTCCACCTTCTGATCTGTCACACATGCCTCCTCCAACAGCTGTGAGCCCCTTACGGTCTAACAATTGGAAATATCCCTCTTATTTCTGGGACAGCTGACGCTTTCCTGCCAGAGCCACTGTTAAGTGTTCTGGCGAATGCCTCTGGCTGTGAGAATGTCCACGAATCTTGAAGTCTTCCACCATCCTGTCAGTGGAACACTGCTGTTTAATTGCAGACTTTTGAAAAGCACTCAGTAAAGAAAAAGAACCCCAAGAAGCCGACAAGCAGTAAACTGTTTCCAATTTTAATTCAAAATGTAAGCTAAAGTAACTTTTTTTTATTGTATGTGCTGCCAAATCAAGCACTAGCTAAAATAATTAAAACACTGACATAGGAGGACAACCTTCCTTATTCCCATGCCCCGTGCGCTTCCAGAGGTAGGCACAACCGTAGCTGTGGTGTGTGTTCCTCCAGTCAGTGCATTTAAGCTTCTAAAACACATGTACATACTCAGAAGACTATAGCACCATTTCCTGGTTTTTATTTATTGTCTGTTAAAAAATACACACGTGTGTGTGTGTGTGTGTGTGTGTGTGTGTGTATATATATATATATATATATATATATAAAATCTATAATTCTAAAACTTATTTTGTTCCTCCAGTTTTCAGTTCTATTATTTTGGGACCAATGCCTGTTATATAGATAGATCATAGCTTTAATATAAAGATATTTAAGATATGATCATATTCATATCAAGCATTTTGAAAATCATACCAAGTCTATTATATACATGCATTAGAATTTATTACCTTTTCCCTAGCAGAAGGATATTTGGGTTAGTTTCTTTTCTTTTCATTATTATTAATATTTTAAGCAGTTTTC
>NW_004524792.1:1510926-1512242 GCF_000260255.1 Octodon degus
AATAGGATCACAAGTCTGCATCTTGTACAGCAATTAACCACTAAGAAGAATATATGCAGTGTATTATTTGTTGAAACTGTACTTTCTATTTGATTTGAAAAAAAAAAAAAGAATTAAATGCAACATTGGCATCAGCAACCCAGGCTGTACTCCTTATTTATTTTTATATTTTAATTTTTTTCCTTGAATTTTTTTTATTGGTACATTTTATATATACATAGTGATAGCATTCATCATAGGAGAATTGTACTTTGCTTCAAACAATAGTTTCAAGCATTTTTTTAAAGATTTAAAATTTTTGAATTTAGTTCAACTTATAATATCACATTTCCAAGAAAAATGAACCTTTTGAAAGACATTTAAATAAAATCATAACAAGATGCACAAAAATGAAATTGACCAAAACTTCTTGTAAAGAAAAAAATCATTAAAACATATACATAAAAATATTATCTATGGAAGAACAAAATTAAATAGCATCTTATTCCACATTAGAAAGAACAAAAAGGACCAAGGGTGTAAGAAACTAGATTAATTAAAGGACTGAAAGAAAAGATCTGTCCTCTTTGAATTTTATACTTAGCAAACATACCTTTGAAAACTAAAAGTAAGATTTTCTAGTTATACATACTTGAAATATTTTAATACCTCCAGAAGTAGCATATAGTAAATAACAAAGAACATAATTCAAAAGGCAAGAGAAGTTGCAGTATGCTCCTGGATGAACAATAAAGAGCTCTCAATATGATAGTTATGCAGGACTATATAAAAGATATATTAGACGAACTCTTATTTAAAGGTTATTGAAGATTTCTATGAAACAGTACCAATCTTATGTTCGGTTATACACATATTTTTTCCATATATGTGTGCATATGTGTGTATAAAAGACAGGGAAGAAGTAATATAAAGTCAACAGAAAGTGGAAATATACTTTTTAAAGTTTCTAATACTAGGAGAAGATAGCATACAATGACTTTTAAATAAATTGTAAGTCAAAGATATAGTATAAATCTTAGAACAAAATTTAAGATTAAGCAATATGCAGAAAATTAAATACTAATTAATTAAAAATTAATTGTTTCAAAACAATTGAACTAAGAAAAAGTTTTCGTAATAGCAAAGAAATATTAAGAGTAAAACATAAGATAAATATTGGAATGGCAAGTAAATGACCAGCACTTCTAACAGTTTGAGGATAGGATATCGCACAAAGTTCTAGTGTGTTGTGCACATGCATAATGACTGTGACAGTTACTGGTGTCTAGGCGTCACTTGTGGAACTGAGCTACAGCTATTTCTTTGAAATCCACCCT
>NW_004524792.1:1512342-1515553 GCF_000260255.1 Octodon degus
ATTACTATTATTATTATTATTTTGTATTTTTAGGGAAGGGTCTGCAAGGTGTTCAGGGTCTCACTACTAGATCAGACTTGTAGTGATCCGCCTGTTTGCAGCCTCCCAAGAGCTGAGATTACAGGTCCATACCCAGTCTCGATTGCCGTCTCAGCCCGCCCCAGGGGGAGGGGGCGGGGCCGGCACGCCAGACTCTGGGATCAAAACCCCGGCCCTGCGTCTGCTTGCAGGCGCTTTAATCCGCTGATCTATTTGGCCGGCCCTGGGTTAGTTCTGTATGTCAAGCAATACAATAGAGAATATCCTGTTGAAGTCTCCTTGGGCTTGGATAAAAGTTTCTTTTGGGCTATATTTAGAAATGAAAATTGCTAAAATATAAGAGTTGTATATTTTCAAAGATCGTCACATGCCATTTCACTGACTAATTGAAAGCAGTTGTTCATCGGTGGGCTCTGACGGACAGCGCTGCGCTCGCACAGGTACTAAAGACCGCGAAGAGTCGTATTCTTCTTTACTTTTACAATGAGCCTGAAGAGAAGCCCCACCACGGATCTCCTCTGCGGGCTTACACAGGCTGTCCCTCTCTACACATACACGCTTACGGTGATGTGTAAGCGCAGGCAACCGTGCTGGCTCTGTGGCTCCTCCGCGCAGGGCTCCGGCGGGTCAGGTCCCGGCAGGCTCATCTTCTCGCGGGCGGGCCGGGCACGGTGCTGGCAGAGGGGCCCCTCCGTGGTCGCACAGGACGTGGCACCGGGCACTCCCCGCGCCTGCAGTGGGCGGCTGGTGAAGGTGCCTGTGGTGTCCGCGGGTCACGGGTCCTGTCGCCCCTCCTGCGCGCAGCCCTGGGACACTGCCTGCCAGGGGAAGTGGGAGCCCGAAGGGGGAGGCCGGGGCAGACCCGATCTAGATTTTTAGATGGCCAGTGTCTCCGCCAACTACGAGCCCAACCTCAGCTGCCTGTATTTAGGGTCACTCTAAGAGATGCGTTGTTTAATACTTATTAAAAAGGAGCGTATTTCCGTGTACGTGGTGGTCATCAGTTTTCCTTTTTGAAAGTTTTATGTTAACACTGTTGCCGCATTTTTCTTACTGAGCTGTAGGAGTCCATCATATATTCTCGATACTATGTCTAATATACAAGGCAAAACATTCTGCTACTGCCTCTTGTCATTTAGAAGTTAATTAAAATTTCAATTTAAGCAAATTTCTGTTATATTCTTTTTATTGATTTCTCCTTTCTTATTTCGATTTGCTTTATTGTATGACCTGATACATTTAGGTAATATTTTCCTACTTTGGGATTTTAAAATTATTTTACATTATGAGTTTTAATATTCTCTCTTCTCTCTCTCTCTCTCTCTCTCTCTCTCTCTCTCTCTCTCCCCTGCCTTCCTCATTCAGAGTTTCTCTACACCGCCCAAGCTGCTGTCTCTCCTACCTCTTCCTCCCAACACCTACCTTAATACTGTATTTTACTACAGTAGTCTTCGGTGTATCCAAAGTTTGATTTCAACTTTGTCTTCCCTTTTCAAGCTTCACAGTTTCGGAGCTTCTGTTTGTTTGCTTATTTGCTGTTAAAGCTGCATGGACTCTGCTCTCCTATACAGGGCTGGGTAGCAGAGATGACAGGCAGATGCCCTCATCTTGTTTTTACCTTCATTAGAGCCTTCCTATTATTTCACCATTAAGAATATATTTACTGTGCTGGGTGCTGTGACTCACACGTGTGATCTCAGCTCCTGGGGAGGCTGAGACAGAAGGCTAACACAAAAGACACTCCTTAAAGATTGTGGGGTCACAGAGGAAAGAGATAGATGGTGTAGACTGTGCCTAAGGAGAATCACCTAGAGAGGAAACATTCTCTCAGGCTTTCACAGAGAATAAACTGGTCAAGCAATGTCGGTGACTCATCTACATGGCTGACACTGACAAAAGATCCACAGGGTACTATATGTGGTGTCAGGGTAAATCTTGAGGGGATTTGACTGAACTTATAGTAAAAGTTACATTTTTAGTTTTATAGGTCTTGCTTTAACTTGGTCTTGAACCATCCAGCAAAAAAGTGTAACCATGACGTACAAAAGTAAAGCTATATTAATATGCTGAGCTGTAAAATGCTCACATCAGCAACTTCAAACAATTGCCAGTTCTGCTGATAATTCACTACTGTTATGGACTATTGGAGTATATTGAGTTATTTGGCTGAATTGAACTACCTATACTCTTTGGACTGGCATCAAGTATGAAAAGATACTTTAAAGACTTTTCCAGGGACCGGGGAGATGGCTCAGTAGAATAAGCGCTTCCCTGGCAAGTGCAAGGGCCTGTGTTCAATCCCTGGTTCCAAAAAAAAAAAAAAAAAAAGAAAAAAAAAAAAAAAAAAGACTTTTCCAAATACAGCTTCTCTAACATCAACGGAACAACCATCTGTCTGACAAAGCAAAACAAAAAGTGGAATATAACTAAAGGACCATTTTGTAGTGAAAAATAAATATATGTGTGCACAACATAGTTAGGACATGTATACAGCTACATTCTCTTAATTCAATGAGAAGAAAAGTTTGTACTAATATTGTTTAGACAAGATATCATGGCTGCACTTTGTCCTCTGAGTAACTACTACAAAAAAATATGCAATATATTATTGTAACTATCCTAACCTGTTTTGAAACTGTTTCATTGTTATTTTTTTTTTTATTTAATAAAATAAAAAAGATAGTCCTTGGGGAAAAAAAAGCAGTTCAGTGTCCCAATAAAGAAAAAAGAAAAAAAAAACATTTTTCTCTATGTTTTGGAAAAATACACCTCATTAATCAATGAAATTTTCTTCAATATTAGAGTTCTAGGAGTTTTTAATCATACAGGAATTTTAAGCATATTTGAAGACTTTTTCCAAGAGACAGGAAAAGGGATAATGTGGGACTGTCCTGCTTCAAGGTTGTATATGATGAGATTTTTGGACTTATGTGCAAACATGAGAAGTATATAATTCTTTATCCTATTTTTAATAGCCTAAATCGTTTGATAATAACAATAAGCTTGTCTTCTGGATGGTTAACAACCCAAGTTTGCAGACCAAAATTAGAGAAAAAGGAGGGCTACAAGGAATGCCAACATTTTGGCCCTAGCCTTCTAAGGTCAATTAAGACTCAGGACATATGAGAACTTGTACTGTAACATCATGTACCTCGGTAGTGTCCCAAATTTT
>NW_004524792.1:1516153-1516956 GCF_000260255.1 Octodon degus
GCAGTGTATTATTTGTTGAAACTGTACTTCCGATTTGATTTGAAACTGTCTCATTGCTATCTGTTTATCAATAAAACTTTGAAAAAAAAGACTTTTTCTACATCAAATGTAATGAGTATATGTTCTACACTAATTTGTTAATTATTAAAATGAAATAAGATCTATATTTTTGATTACAAAACACTTGTTTTCTTGGGATTGGACCTAAGTAGTCCTATTTATTTACTTATTTATTTTTGTGCAGAAATGTATTTTATATTATTTTTTCCATAATTTTATTGTAAACAGCAATGAGAAAGTTTCAAATCAAATTGGTAGGACAGTTTCAATAATTAACACACTGCATACATTCCTCCCAATGGTTAATTGCTGTACAAGATGTGGACATGATATCCTATCTACAAACGCCAATAGAACAAATCACTCTGTTCATTAAGAGAATATAACTATATATCTATCCTAACCACTTTGAATATACAGATTCAAAATGGACATTCATCTTTATTCCTTTTTTTATTAAGTTCCATTATTTGAATATTATAGGTGTGTTAACTCAGCACAATAAGCTAAAAGAGTTCAGTAGTTCATAATAGCATTGGGTCTTCTGCTTGACTGGCAATGTCAGAAATTGTTGACCTGAGTCCCCTATTGCTCAACATAACAGCATAGCTTTCCTTCTTATATTTTGTTTTTATAATTTTCTGCTGAATGGTTAAGACCAAGGTAAAGCAGGACCTACGCAACAAGAGTTGTAGCTTTTGGGTCTGGTAAGGTCAGTGAAATACCCTCAGGATTTATCCTGA
>NW_004524792.1:1525021-1526241 GCF_000260255.1 Octodon degus
GTGTCATTTAATTTCCATGTATTGAAAGTTTTTTTCTGGTTTCTTTTGTCATTTATTTCCAGTTTCATTGCACTGTGGTCAGATAATGTGCATGAGATAATTTCTGTTTTCTTGCATATACTTAAGCATAACTTACGGACCAGTATGTGGTCTATTTTAGAAAAAGACCCATGTGCAGCTGAGAAAAATGTGTACTCAGCTGTGTTTGGGTGGAACACTCTGTCTATGTCCACCAAGTCCATTTTTTTCAAGCTCTGGTTCAGTTCTGTTATTTCTTTGCTAAGTTTTTGTCTGGTTGACCTATCTTTTGGAGATAAGGTTGTGTTAAGGTCTCCTGTTAAATTTGTGGTGTTGGATATTACATTTTTCATGTCCATTAAGGTTTGCTGTATATAGTTGGGTGCTCCCGTGTTTGGTGCATACATATTTATGAGTGTTACCTCTTCCTCTTGAATTTTTCCCCTAACCAGTATATTGTGACCTCTTTCATTTCGCTTGATCATTGTTGGTTTGAAGTTGAGACTGTGTGATAGTAGAGTTGCTACCCCTGCTTTTTTCTGAGGTGCTGGGTCATGTAGTATTTTTTTCCATTGTTTGACTTTCAGCCTATGAATGTCTTTATAAGTTAAATGTGTTTCTTCTATACAGCATACTGCTGGATTTTGTTTCCTAATCCACTGTGCCAGTCTATTAATCTTAATTGGTGATTGAGTCCATTTACATTGATGGTTAGAATTGAGATGTATTGACTTACTGTTGCCATGTTATTTACCTGTTATCATTTACTCCTTTTTCTCCTGTATTTAATTGCTTACCCTATTTTGTTGGTTCCTTCCGATCTCATTCGTGGAGTTCTGATCGTTTTGGTCCCTCTCTAGAACATCTTTCAGTAGTGTGTGTAAGGTTGGCTTTGTCATGGCGCAATTTTTTAGCTGTTCTTTGTCATGGAAGTATTTCACTTCTCCATCAAACTAGAAAGAGAGTTCTGCAGGGTATAGTAGTCCGGGCTGGAATTTGTTTTCATAGAGGACCTGAAGTACTCTGCTCCATGCTCTTCTTGCCTGCATGGTCTGTGAAGAGAAGTTGGACGTATTTCTGATGGGTTTTCCTTTGAATGTGACCTGCTTCTTTTCTCTAGCGGCTTTCAGTAGATTATTCTTGTGCTGAATTTCTGGGATCTTGACTATTATATGTCTCGATGTGTTTTTCATTGGGTTGAG
>NW_004524792.1:1526797-1540355 GCF_000260255.1 Octodon degus
ACGCTCTTGATTCATGCATTTGATCCAAGCTACTGTCCTCTGCACTTGTTCTGGGTGGGCATTGGGTTTCCTCCATATGTTTCTGCATTTGATTCTTTACTGCAGATGTTATTAATTCAGGGATTTCTTTTTATATTTGCAATCTGATTTCCTCTATACCTTTCCACACCTGTTTCTTTATTTCAGAAGCTATTGATTCATTGTTTTCAGCTGTGTGATTCCCAATTTTTCTTGGTTAGTGT
Organism: Octodon degus; assembly: GCF_000260255.1. Taxonomy (NCBI): domain Eukaryota; kingdom Metazoa; phylum Chordata; class Mammalia; order Rodentia; family Octodontidae; genus Octodon; species Octodon degus. The sequence continues at coordinate 1,527,040 of NW_004524792.1, forward strand.
CCTCTGTACTTGCTATAGGTGCACTTGGATTCTGTGGTTGCATTTTGTTCCTTCTCATCATTTTGTGTAGCATTGTCTTGTGATGTTTGTTGTAGATCTTTGTTGCAGTTATAATCTTAGCACGTACTGAAGTTCAGGTGCAGATCTACAAAGTTGGGATTTATCCAGCTGTGTCTAACTTGGGTCTGGCTGCTCCGCTCAGCTCCTTCCTGCTGCTGCACTTGGGAGTGAACCTGTTGTGCCTCTCTGGCAAGATGTTCTGCTCCTGGACTACCTGGGTGATTCTATCCTCTACACACTCTGCAGGGATTGCAGCTGCAGGGTTTTACCCAGGCTTGTATGCCAGGCCTGAGCTGAGCCTGGAGTGGAAAAGGTGGAGTAGTGGGGAGAGGCAGCTCTCCCACTCACTCACTGGGCATCAGCTTGGACTGGATCTGGGGGTTCTTGGAATGAGGCAGAAATTCCTACCTTGTGTGCTGGGTGTGTGGGAGTACTATGGATTGATGGATGGGGCTTGCCATGCAGGTGGAAGAGGGTTTCACCCTCACTGCGCCTGTGCTGGGACCAGTAGTATGTCCTAGAGACGCAGGGTAGTGGGAAGCTCCCCCACACACTCACAGGATCTGGGGTAGGACTGGGTCTGGGGTTCCAAGAAAGAGGCAGAAATTCCTACTCAGCGGGCAGGGTGGGGAGGTGCTGTGGATTGGTGGAGCATGTCCCAAGTGGGTGGAAGAGGGTCTCACCCATGCTGCGCCTGGGCTGGGACCAGTAGTAGCTCCCACCCATGCAGGCTAGCTGCTAGCTCTCCCACACACTCACCGGCCCTGGGGTAGGACAGGGTCTGGGGGTTCTGGGTATGTGGCAGAAATTCCTACTGGGTGGCCGGAGTGGAGGAGTTGCTGCGGAGTGGTGGGGGGCCTCCCAAGGGAGTGGGAGAGGGTCTCACCCATGCTGTGCCTGGGCTGGAACCAGTAGTAGGTCCCGCCAGTGCAAGGTAGCTGGAAGATTGCCTATTTATTTATTGTCTGGTTAGTTTAGCAGACAACGGTATTGTTTTGCTAGCTCAGCATTCAGTTAAACTGGAAGTGCTAGCTGAGAAATTAAAGCTATCCGACATAAAAGTGAACTTTAAAACAGTACTCGGTAGAAAGTTTGTCAGATGATTCTTAAAATCCTTGCCTGTGTCAAGAGTATCAGAGATTTTGGAGCCATAGTAGCAGAAGAAAATTATATTTTTCTGTAAAGAGTTACATGTGCTGTGAATCATGTCTGTCTCCTGCGGATAGAGAGGTGACTTGGAACAGACTAAAAACCAGTATTTGCAAGATGAATGGAGAGGTAATCATCAGGAAACCATAAAAAAATCAGAAGTCATCAAAAAATCAAATAAAAAAGTACCTGTGATAATTAAACATAGGGTAACACTTCAGGAATATGTTTTCTCACTTACTGCATCCCCAGAAAACAAAAACAGGGCCTACCATTTAGTACATGACCAAGGTATATTTGCTAAGTAAGTAAGTAAGTGAAAAGAGAACTCATCAGTATTTGCAGAGGCTTTCTAGAGGCCAAGTAAGATGCAGAAATGTATGTCAAATTCTCCAACTGGCATGTTGGTGGTGATTGCTCAGTCATTCCTGTTGTAGTGATGAGTATCCATCCTGCACATATGTTGCATGACATGATCAATGCTGAAGTGGTACGGCGAAGTGTGGGCAAGTATTTCAGTAGGAGAATAGATAGAAAGAGCAATGTCTGTAGATACTGTGCTGTGAGACCTTTTGCCCATTTGTTTCATATCTGAGATATTTGACTACATTTACCTATTCCTAGGAAAGAGAGAATGAGTCCACAATGTCAAAGAAATAAAGAATGAAAATTGAATATCAGAAAAAAGAGATAATCTTTTACTAAAGAAGTTCTGAGGCACTCAGGAAAGTGGCATTCACAGATGAAGGCACCCACCTTACTTACACAGAGAAAGCACTTCTTGCACCTCATTGTCGTAGCCTAAGAAGTTTATATTTGTAATCCCAGGGAAAAGTTATCAGAATTCAGTTAATTAATTCCAATCTATCACTTCCAACACATTGCATGGCTGGAATAGAGACCCTAAGGCATATTTCTAGTTGTGGGGTGTCAAGGGTGTCATAATTCCAGCTAGAACGATGGCTAAAAGCAGCAAAAGCCTCGACCCAGGGTTGACCCCAGGTTGTATCAATCCATGGAGAGGGCAGTAGCTCAGGGATGAGTGACTGTGAGAGTGGTGGGAAGTATGTGAGAGTCATGGAGGGAGAGAGAGAGGAGAGAGGGAGGGAGAGAGGGGAGAGAGAGGGAAGGAGGGGCAGAGGAGGGAGAGTGAGGGGGAGAGTAAGAAGGAGGGAGGGACAGAGGGAGGGCAGGGGGAGAGTGAGAATGAAGAAGAGATAGAAGGAGGGAGAGAGACAGAGGGAGCAGGAGAGGGAGGGAAGAGAGAGGGAGGGAGGGATGGGGGAGGGAGGGGAGAATGTGGGGGGAGAGTAAGAGGGAGGGAGGAACAGAGGGAGGGAAGAGAGAGAGTGAGAGAGAGGGAGGTACAGAGGGAGGGAGAGAGCCAGAGGGAGCAGGAGAAAGGGAGGGGAGAGGGAGGGAGGGAGGGAGGGCAGAGAGAGAGAGGGAGGGAGAGGAGAGAGAAGGAGGGAGGGAGAGGAGAGAGTGAGAGAAAGAAGAAGGGAGGGAGGGGAGAGAGAAGGAGGGAGGGAGGAACAGAGGGAGGGAGGGACAGAGGCGGGGGGGAGAGGGAGAGGTGTAAGGATCTGTTGGTCTTACTGCAAAGGGCTCTACCCAGGGAGACATAGTGACAGGAATGAGAAAGATAGACAAGAAGACAAAAGCTGGGCTCGGAGGTCAGTAGTCTGCCTGATGGGCAAGACTTATGTGCCAGCACAGTAAAATCTATGTTTATTTATACCTTTTGCAAAGTTAGTTACATGTGATACAAGGTTGCCTAGTGACTAATAGCCTACTTTAACCAGTGAGGATGCTTATCTTAGGACTGAGGTAGTTTTTTGCTTTAGGTACTGAAGCCTAGTTCTGCCTACACATTTTTGACTGGTTGTCCAGTTTCCACTAGGCTCCCTACAGGGAGGGAGAGGGAGAGGGAGAGGGAAAGTGAGAGGGAGAGGGAAAGGGAGATGAGAGGGGGAAAAGGAGGGGGGCGGGAGGGGAGGGGACAAGAGGAGAGGAGGGGGAGGGGAAGGAGGAGAGGGGAGGGAAGAGAAGAGAAGAAAGGAAGAGAAAAGAAAAGAAGAGAAAGAGAGAAGAGAAGAGAAAGAAGAGAAGAGAAAGAAAGAAGAGAAGAGAAGAGAAGAGAAGAGAAGAGAAGAGAAGAGAAGAGAAGAGAAGAGAAGAGAAGAGAAGAGAAGAGAAGAGAAGAGAAGAGAAGAGAAGAGAAGAGAAGAGGAGAAGAGAATCTAACATTTTGGGATTGGTGCTTCAGCTCTCTTATGAAAATTTGTGTCCCAGTTGGGCATGGCCTGTGCCTCTTTCTTGAGGCTCAGTCCCAGCTGACAGTGTGGCTCTCTCAGTCTGTGTCACACATGACTTCTTGGAGCTCTGACCGGACCTGTTGCCCTGCTTCAAAGACCACAGAGCAGCACCTGGGTTAGGCCCAGCTGCAGTGCTTAAAGCCAACTGTGGGGATAAGAACCAAATATGGCCAGCTCTGCATGTATTAGCACCTGGACCAAGGCCAGGTTCAGCCCACATTGAGAGGCCTGCTCTTCTTCACAGGAGAGTCCTCCACATGATCCTCCACACTTACACAAAGGGGTGCTTCAGATAGCATTCAATTTACAGAGAGGATACAGAGGCTAAGGAAATTGCTATTTGATGGTACATAATTTTTTTCTGTAAAATAAGAAGCAAGGTCATTTGCTGGAAATTAGGGAAAATAATTAATTTCATGGGCTGCCTGGAAGTTCTTAATTTTTATTTCTATGGGACATATGCCATACCCTTAGGACCTCCTCAGGAACTGTTACTAATTAAGACTTTTTAAAGGTCAACTATAAGTGCTATATTTCATCACTTATTTCCTAATTTATGCTGCTTTCTGGCAAGAAAAGTGTTACATTATTTGGTAAAGTAATGCATAACTTTTTTTTTTGCCAATGTTAATTATGGAGGTTCCAAGACTCTTTACCACCAGGGATTCCTTTTATATTTTCCCATTTGTCTATGTGTACTTAAAAGATAGTGTCTACTAAACAGTCTATACTTACATAGTAATAAATAGATTTCTATTTTTATTAATTTGCTGTAGTATTTGCACTTAGCCAAAGAACGTACCCGGTTGACATAAGTAATGGTGTTGGACTAATGTGATTCTAACCAAAATAAAAGGAATTTGGCATTTCAGCTATTCTGTGCCATCCTACTAAGGATAAATATCATAAAGAACTTTCAGCTCCCATTGTTTCTTAGCAGAGTCTTGCAGGGGACCATTTAAGCCTCACATTTATGTGTTTAAACTTGTAATATTAAGGTGTACATTACTGAAGTGTTTTCTTTGCAGAAGAAGGACATGAATTCCAGTTGCAAAAACATACCAATAAAAATATTATAAATTGATACAGTGTGTAAGAAAATTATAAAACAATGCAAGGTGAAGTGGAGGTATAGTGGGGGATTGAAATGAAGGGGCTTTCTTTCTTTCTTTCTTTCTTTCTTTCTTTCTTTCTTTCTTTCTTTCTTTCTTTCTTTCTTTCTTCTTGCAGAGCTGGGGATTGCACTCAGGCCCTTGTGCTTGCCAGGCAAGAGCTTATTTAACAGAGTTATCTCCCCAGCCCTAAAAGGGCTTAATTTAAATGGGGAGGAGAAGACTCCAAGAAGTTCAAGTTGATCAGAAGCTGTAGAGGTCGCAGGTTTCAGCTGGAGATGAAGTGAAATAGAAGGATCTTGAGGCAGGAGTAGTGCATCATGGGAGTTCTGTGTGGTAAAGTAAGCCCCCTTACCCCTCAGTACCTCACCACAGACACAAGGGTCAAAGGGTATCTGTGTGAGCTCAAAGGATATAAAACAATGATAATGAATCTCATTGTTGGGGTTAAATTTCTGGACTGCAAGTTCTTTGCCAAAATTATTTCAGCAAAGAATGACTTAATTATATTAGGCATCTTCCATTTGTCAGTTTTGAATTCTGAATAAGGAGATGATGACAAAAGACCAAGTTACTTTCATAGGCCACAAAACGCATTCTAACTCTATAGCATATCTGGTGTTCCAAAGGCATATCCACAACTTCAAGAAACACTGAGAAACCAAATCCCAGTGATAAGAAAATTAAACTTTAACTATTCTTCATATTTTACTGGTGAGCCACAAGGGTGCTCACTTTACCCCTAGGAAGGGCTCATAATTCATCTCCGTGCTCACTCGAGTCCTCACTGTGACTGAGGAAATGAATGTAGACCTTTGCTTGTCAGTCTCATTCTCACTAATCACCACCCCTGGAGAACTCTGCTGCTGACAGAGCTCTTTAACATCACTTAATAAAGCAGAAGGGCTTGAACTTAAGGCTCTAATTTTGCCTATTCTCAGTTTAAAGCTTACATTAAATGATCTGTGTTAAACATCAGTAGAAGGAAAGCATTCCCCAAATTAATGCATATAATTCTTTTTGTGTTTGGCTTTTGAACTGCATTTCCCATCATCCTCTAAAATTCTCAACAGAATTCACTGCCTTCTGTTCAAGCTAGCTCCAGTGCACACTTTACCTTCTGAAGGAGGAAAAACTCCAATATGGTACAGAAATAGTCGTGGCTGATGAATGCTTCGCTGAAGAGAGCTTTCAGAAAGGTGCATTTGTTCTCTAGTAAGAGTTAAGTTTATCATTTCTCACCAGCTCATTTTAAACAATCCATCTCTTTTCAAACAAATATGTTATCAGATATATTAATGGCTGGCACCCTAAGAAAAATAGCAAGACACGCACACACACACACACAAAGAAAACATTAACTCACTGTTTTCCAACTACTGTTACACAGTCCCAGGGAGTTCAAACAATAACCACAAAGGAGGACTGAGGAGATAGCTCAGTGGCTTAAGTGCCTGCTTAGCAAGTGTAAGGTCCTGAGTTCAATTCCGGGTACAAAAAAAAATCACATAGGATCTACAAATACATATGCACAAAACAATTATCTACACATAGATATCTAATGTTATTTTTCAAATGTGTATAGGCTACTGTGGTAGCACATTGCAATTTAAAAGCATTACTGAATACTAATTTTTATCATATTTTTTCAAACAGTAGATAGAATACAAAAGGTCATCATTTTTTTTTAAAAAATCAAAGTAAATTCTGGTGCTTCAAAATTTAAGAACTAGTATTACATGTTAATTGAAGTAATACTCTCTCAGATTTTGATCTCACATCATTATAGGGTTTAAATTTTTTTTTGTATTTACTACAGGGTCTATAGGGTCTCACTACCATATAATAGACTCATGATGAGCCTCTTATTTTCAGCCTCCCAAGTGCTGGGATTACAGGTGCATGCCACCACATCCAGTCTCAGTTGTCGTTTCAGAGAACCCCAGGTGCTTTAGTCTGCTGAGCTATCTGGCTGACCCTAAGATTTAAATAATTGAACTCATACACCCAAGTATACATATTTAGTTCTTTTTTTTTCATATTTAGTTCTAATCACTATGTTGCTATGTTATCTTAATACACATATATGCTTCATAAATTTTTTATAAAAGAAAAATTGAGACAGCTAACTAAAAAGTAAATTTCAATGTTAAAAATTTCTTCCAGAGCTCTGGAATCTGGTGGCCCCATTTTAAAAAATAATTGAATAAAATTATAGTAAGCTCTTCAGAATCAAGTTGGCAATTTGCAGGTAGAAATTGTGCAGGTCAGTCAGACCTTTTGGAGAGCACATCTGGGTACTGCTGACTTAATAAATTTTCTATTCACTCTATCCATTAGCACAGTAACAAATCACACAGTCGCACATTTACACTGTCTCACCTGTTTCACACATCAGCCCTGCTCTTTGGAAAGAGTTATATGTGGTATAAGGTAAAATATGTCGGGGAAGCCCACTTGACCTGTTTGAAGCAAGCCTAGTAGCCTGCTTCATCCTTTGATTGCTGCCCGCCTTGTCCAACCTGAGGCTTGGGCCTCTTATCAGCAGTATATTTGACTTGGCCCCTGTGGGGACAAATTGAGGCTAAGGGTGCTATGTGTGGTGTGATTTCTCAGTATAATAATTCTTACAAGGTCACTATGTCAGGCTGGTATAAATTGGATACACCTGTGCAGGTTTGGAAGCAAAAGAATTATTTCACATCCAAAATTTTGATGGTCATAGTGTCTGTTAAGAAGATCTTCAGGCTGAGGAGGTGGCTCACACCTGTAATCCCAGCACTGGGGTGGGGGGCTGAGACAGGAGGATTACTATAAGTCCAAACTATGTAGTGAGACCAAATTTTATATATATATGCTAAATGATATATATGCTCTAAAGATATATATAGCATATATATGCTAAAAAGATATATATATATATATATATATGATATAAAGATATATATCTTTTATATCACGTATCTATTGCTTCTATTTGTGGAAGCTACCACTAGATGCTCCCCCAGGGAAGCTAGCATTAGCTGAGGAAGAAGATGAACAGCAAGGCAGGCAGAGCAAGGGAAAAATGCTGCAAAAATTGCCACAAAATCAGCCAGAAGTTGAATGTTTTGTGAGCCAGGTCATCAGGACAGGGGCATTCTTCTGGAGTTTGACTCTGGTGATAGCCCGAAGAGTTTGATCCCCATGAGGGTATAGAGGAAGAAAGTATTTAGAAATATTTTAATTTTAACATGAGAAAGTTGTTCTATCTAGTTTGGTCATCCTAATGGTCGGAACAATGGCAGAGAAAAAAGACCAAAGGGAGAAATCTAGCTAGGTTTCTCTGGCTGAGGTGTTTGCCACTCTTGAAAAACGCTTGCTAAGGGAGGGAGGGAAACATCTCATTTGAGAGTCACAGCAATTTCCATGGAACTGGGCTCAGACTCAAGAGTGACTGCATTTGCTTGGAAAAGCCAACTTCTTGTCAGAAAAATTAGGGTTCTGAGAGACTAACTTTGTCCTGCTTTATTCACTTGGAGAACACTTTCATTTCTAAGGTCAAATAGAAAGACAAGACTAAGAAAACAAACAGACCAATTTGAAATGGGATGGCATATTACAAAGGATTCCTCTCTTGTGGGAAATGACAGGATTTCTGAGCAGACTGAAAAGTGGGACACACTCAAAAGGAGAACCACAGCAATACTGAGGACAACAAAGGGACACCTACTGGAACAAGAAGTCAAAAACAGCTTCTCAATGAATTCTGAACATTTAAACACACGTGGATGTGAATTTTTATAAATATCTGGCTTTTATGCATCTAGGGTTAGTCTTAGTTGTCAAATAGAAATTAATTTAATGAAAAGATTTAGATGATTAATGAACTACTGAAGCTGAATTTGGATAATTAGTTCCAAGAATAACAACACAGAACTAGCCTGCCAGTATGAGCGCTACTTCTACTGCTGTCGAGAGCCATGGGAGTGAAGAAGCAGCAAGAATAAATGAGGACTATAATACCATCATCAGCCATCTCAGCCACAACCTAGGGAGGGACTTAACTCCCAGACTATCAGCTCCAGAGTCCCATCAAAGCTTCCATACCTACTCCAGCAAAATAGATTCCCCAGCACTCTTCTTTCTCTTCAACTGACTTGGTTTTGAACTTGAATCATGAGCAAGAGCATCTGAATGGGAGACGACAGGAGTGCTAGCGACTACAGTGTCCCAGTCTCAGGGTGCAGAAGCAGTGGGCGAGTGTGAGCCAGGCAGTCAACTGCATCTGCCAACTCTCCTGAAGTAAGGAAAGGAAGTATGTGATACTTGGTCTAGTTTTATAAGTGAAACTACATAATAAAAGTGTCACCATTCTTATGGTGTTGTGCCACAGTGGTAAGTGACTATGAAAAAGAATTAAACAAAATGACCCAGTAGCAAAACCCAACTTTAAGTATGAAAAACATTCTAATTAAAAATACTAAAAAAAGGAAAGAGATATAAATAAGGTGGGGGGAATGCTAAGTGAAGCCTCAAGCAAGGCGATATCATATGTAAGAAAGCTGAAATAATACAAAACAGCATCATTTTCCATCAGCTGATGAATGGAGAAAGAAAATGTGGTCCATAAACACACGGGAGTACCATTCAGCCACCAGAATGCAATGCTGTCGTTTGTGACCACACGGATGAAACTGAAGGTGAGCACATTAAGTGAAATAAGCCAAGCACAGGACAAGTGCCACAAGAACTCTCTCATTTGTGAAGCATTAAAAAGCTCTTTAACAGAAATGGAGGGTAGAAAGGTGGTTACCAGAGGCTAGGAAAGAAAGGTTGTACAAAAGTCGAGCAATGGCTATTAAATTACAGTTAGACAGGGACAGAAGTTCTGGTCTGTTAGTTATTGCACAGCGGGGCAATTATAAATAACAGTAATTTGCCACTTATTTCAAAGGGCAAAAGAAAGAATTTTGAAGTTTTTTTTATCATCTAGAAAAGGTACATGTTGGATGAGATAGATATCGTTAATGTGATTTAAGCATCACACAAGTTTGTGTATCCAAACATCACATGGTTCTCCGATACCTGTAAAATATTTACTTTTTATATATCTGTTAAAAATTAAACTAAAAAGGAGAAAGGATTTCAGATTGTGCGAGCTGCAGTCCAGGTCAGATGCACCTTCTGGAGAGGTTTAGGGGTACCGGAGGCAAGTTTCATTTCCCGCTGACTCTGGGCACTGCACCGCAGGCACGAAGGCTCCACTCACCAGGCTGCGGTGTGGAAGGACCCATGTACTGGGAAATGACAAACACGCGCCATGATGGCATTCTCCCCCTGGAGGTGAAGGACTGAGAAATGCCAGGGACCCGGCTGTGCCCAGGGTGGGAAAGAAATGCTTCCTGCTAGTGGTACGTGCTGGGATCCCCTTCTGGGCCAAGGCACTCATTCTCTAGGTGCAAGGTGATTGGCGTGGACTTCTTTGAATGCAGGCACCTGTCTAAGGTTTTACACCCTCCGGAAAACACTGATTGTCAGTCCACACGCCATGACTGTGAGATTAGGAAGAACAAGGAAATGGCCTCCTGGTTCTTTTTTCTCAGTCCTGGATAAAGCTGAAAGGCCGTTCCAGTTGCAGAGCTCTCCATAGGACTGACTGCAGTCTCTGTGACGACTGCTTTGCACCTACTTGTCTCATAATCTAGCTGCCTTACTTTCTTACGTCTATTCTCAGGAGCACTCCTCAGTGATCTCTGGGATTGAATCTTTACCTTACTCTGTCTCCATGAAAACCCCATTTAAGACATTGGATTGACATCAAAATCCCAAACAACTAAAACAGAATTCCTATTCTAAGGAGTATATCTCTATCCATTTAACAATGTTTAATGGTATACAAAGAACTGTCAGAGGTGTCCTTCCAAGACATGATTGCAGAATAAATTGGCAGTTTCCGGGGAAAGAGATATGAGTAAACTCCAAAAGACTCTGTTGAGGGCCAGTCTATGTCACTTTGCAGGGGGAATTTCATAATTAAATTGTGATTAGGGCTTCTCCAGGGCCTAGTTTCTCTTCATATGAGCCAGCTATGGTGTGCAGAAACATAACTCTATGTGCTGCCAGTCACAGTTCAGGCCTCCATGGTCCCATGGTGCTGTGATGCCCCAGAAGATTACATCAACTGAAGACAACCTACTTCTTTGAGAACTAAGTAGTAATAAAAAGTGTTTCACCCTGGGAAAAGGACAAACTTCTTATGAACCTGCCATTTCTCCCCACCTTTCTCTCCTCATCAATATAAGATCCTCATTCACATAAGACCACTGCCTTTCTCTGAGTCACCTGATAATCCCTTTACCATTTTCTTCAGTGTAAATGTGATCAATAAATACAGATTCTGGCTGCCTTGTGGCCTACTGTTCCTCATAAACAGTTGGTCATCCATATCCTAGTTGCATTACTATTTTGTTTCTTGCTCTTTCTTTTTTCCATGTGCTATATTACCTTGAGGGGAATTGGGGACTTACTGTAAGGGTCCCTGATAACTGGTGCCCAATGTAGCCTGAACCTGTGGCATTCTCATCTGCCTGGAGTGTTTACTGGGAACATTTCAACGGCATTAAATCTCCATGGATGACTTTGGAGAAAATCCAGCGTGAGTTAAAGTAAGTGTTCTCAAGCAAGTAAGAACATTTGTTAGAATAAAAATATGGGGTAATCTCTTTCTTTAAAATCTCTTCTAGAGAGGCAAAGTACACAGTGTCAGCTAGCAGCAGCATCCAAGTGCTCCAGGAAATAATTAAGTACTACTCTTACTTACTATAGGTCAGAACCTTGGATTTGAAAATTTAGACAAGGATGGAAAAAATTTAGAGAGTTTACAGCAGAGAAGAAACTTTCTCCTGAGACCTCAGCTTGGAAGTTGGTAAAATTTGTTTTAGGTCCACTGAGCGCTCATATCCCCAAAGTTTCTGTTTTATTTTCTATTTATTTATTTATTTATTTATTTATTTATTTATTTATCTATTTATTTTTTTGTGGCTGGCTCAGCCCTGGCAGGGCTGACACAGCATGTGGTGCTGGAGATCAAACTGTGGTCCCTGCGCTTGCCTAAGCTTACCTAAGCAGGGGCTTTAGCCTGCTGAGCAATCTCACTTGCCCCCAAAGTTTCTGTTTTAGAACAAGACAAAGGAGAAAAATGTAAAGAAAAAGAAAAGTCACCCACTGCAGTGCTGTCTCCTGGGTGGGGGGGAAACCCAGAGCACGGTGAGGCTAACAGAGAAATCCCTTGGCCCCAACTGCTGACACAACGTGCCCAGGAGGGAGGTATGATCATCTCTGCATGTGACAGCAACAGTGGAGGTGGCTATTGTCAGGAGTCAGTGCCAGAGGGAAGAAGGTGGAAGCAGTAGGCCAGCAACGGAGCTGTGTAACCGAGGAATGGCTTCCCTTTCCCTGATTCCCACAGCGGGGCCAAGTGTGGTGGTGTGCACCGACAGTCCCAGCTATGGTAGAAGAATGAGAAGGTCTGAGAGGACAAAGCCAGAGGCAGCCAAGGAAGAGCATGAGAGATGCGAAACTCATTATATTCAGAATACAAATGCAATGCGTTGCTTAGAACATCACTTCAGTATTTACAGAACTAGATTGGGAAACTAGAGACCCCAGGGAGGTACAAAGCCTTTTCAGAGAATGTTATTATGCATATTATTGCGATGTGTCATGTTGGTCATCATTGAAAAGCCAAGTTTTCTGTGGATAAAACAATAAAGTCTTATTAAAATATGCTTTTAGCACAATATTAAATAAAGAGACAAAGATTTCCATATAGCTATGACATTCATTGTTGTTACTTTTATGGTATATTAAATATGTTCATACCTTCTAGATATATAGGTCTTTTAAGACATAAATCCAGGATTATTTATAATGATAGCCATTTTCTTTTAGACTCAGATATCAGTCTTTCTCTGTGTCCTAGCTATTTATGATAAGAGGCTTCTCAAGTTACTCTTTCATTGCTGGGACAAACACCTGACACCCAAAATGAAGGAAGGAAAGGTTTATTTAGCTCACAGTTACTAGAGGTTTCAGTCCATACTCAGATGGCTCCGATGCAGACTGGCACAAGGCAGAGAGCATCCTTTCATGGTGGCACCAAGGAGCAGAGAGCAGATGCAGGAGTAGCAGTAACAAAATGGCAACAGAGAGGAAATCTCCCTTCAATTGCATTCAGGCTATTGCTCCAGGTTGGGGGAAGTACTCACACTCATAATCCCAGCAGTACTAAAACCCATAATCCTAGCCTTGGATTATCCATAATCCCAGTGGATCATCAAACAGTAGAAGTCCCCACCCCAAGACTGCATGAGGCTTTAGGGGAACAACTAGACACAAACCATAACAGAGGTATATGTAAAGTCAACATGAGATTCCCACTCAGATAGCCACCTTTAAAAATTTATATAATATATACATGTTATTTGTATAACTCTGTTCTATACTAAGATAGACATTTAAATGTATTACAAAAATAATGTCATCATGAATGTCATGCTAACATACTTTGTGTTCTTCTTTCTTCCTTTCTTTCTTTTTTTCTTTCTTTCTTTTTTTCTTTCTTTCTTTCTTTCTTTCTTTCTTTCTTTCTTTCTTTCTTTCTTTCTTTCTTTCTTTCTTTCTTTCTTTCTTTCTT
>NW_004524792.1:1540455-1548178 GCF_000260255.1 Octodon degus
CTTTCTTTCTTTCTTTCTTTCTTTCTTTCTTTCTTTCTTTCTTTCTTTCTTTCTTTCTTTCTTTCTTTCTTTCTTTCTTTCTTCTTTCTTTCTGCAGTACCAGGGATTGAACTCAAGACCTGTGCTTGTGCTTGCCAGGCAAGCACTTATTCTACTGAGCTATCTCCCTGGCCTTAATATGTGTTGTTCTTGACCTCAGATTTTCTCTATAAACTATATAACTGTTGTCTATTAATATTCTACAGAAATTCAGATACCAAAACTACCACAATTGATAAAAATAACAACTTTATAGCTATATATTTCAAAGCACTTGATGTCCATATATAATAGTTAAGCTCATTGCTCCCACTGCAATACTATTATTCCCCAAGCTTATATAATTTATTATATGGTTGATATCCTGTGGGCTGCTGCCTCGTGAGATTCTCTTGTGCCTTCAGATGAGGCAGGCAGGATCTGCTTGCATTACTCCAGAACAAAATACAGCTCACTGCACCTTATCAGTGCCTGGGAACTTTATTAGCAAAGAGGACTGTTAAACCTAAAGAGCTTCAGATCAGAATGGAGGAGTTCACACGCTGCAACAGAAAATAGCCTTCCCAGCCAGGACACTTCAGTTTCTTAGTTGTCCAGGTAACAGTTCCTGTTTTAGTTTGGGTTGATCCTATCTCCTAGAACTGGCTAGTTACTGTGATGCATAGCTGGTCACTGTGATGCACATTGCATAAACCAATCCCCGAGCCATTGACGAGCGTTCTGCCTCTGTACTTCCTGCTTGCTTATGGCAAATAAGCCCTAAGCCACAAGAGCTCAGGGCCTGGTACTCTGAGAATGATCCTGATCATGCCTCTCTACCTCAATAAATCTGCCTCCAAATAATGGGTGTTATTTCAGGGTTTCTTCTTGTCATTGCATTACAACCATAAATGATTTTCAAAACTCATTAGGAGATATTAATTGGATTCAACCAAAATTTGGGTAACTTTTTAAATTACAAAATTGTAATAGTTGATACACTGCGTTAACTTGAGACGTTTAGGAGTTTAGCTAAGCAACCCAGCAGGGGGTCAGGGTCCTCAATTTGTGAACATCCTGAGCCTGTGCAAGAGGCGGACATGGAGAGGGTGGGAGTGCTGCACCCACCCTATAGGGGCAGCCTGCTTACAGCACAAGGAAGGAAGAGAGGCCTGCTTTTCGCTCTTTTCTTGCTCTTACTGCTTTTGATGTCTTCTCCTGCCTTGAACTATTGCCTCTGTGCCATGCACCCTGCCTTGGCAACCACTATCTGATACTTTTTTTTTTTTTTTTTTGGAGGAACCAGGGACTGAACTCAGGCCCTTGCGCTTGCCAGGGAAGCGCTTTTTCTACTGAGCTATCTCCCCAGCCCCTCTGGTACATATTTTTTAAAAAATATTTATTTACTTATTTGGTATAAGGTCTTACTATGCAGCTCAGACTCATAGTGATCCGCTTGTCTCAGCGTCCCCAGTACTGGGATTACAGGCACGCGCCACCATGCCATATTTTGGCATGGGACCAGCACCACATGTGGCACTGGGGGTTGAACCCGGGTCTTTGAGCTTGCCAGACAGGCACTTAAATCACCAAGCCGTCTCCCCAGCCCTGCATGATGATTCTTATATTTGTGTTACAAACCCCTTGTTCACTCATAGGTTTGCTTGGACACATGTGAAAAACAAGTCTCATTGTTTTTACCAAATCAGTTGGTTAAATCTTTACAGTTATATTTGGAATGAATAGGCAAAATAGTCTGCATAGCAATAAACCAGACATGTCAATTGATGGGATAATTGTGCTTCCATTAACTATTTCACAGAGACAAAATTTAATTCAAACTGCTGCGTATTGACAGGTTGCCTTTGCCAATTTTCTAGCACTAGTTGGTAATCCATATCCTAATGATCTGTTGTTTCAATTTTTCTCTATGCTTTTATCCTTTCCCAAAATAACCAATTTATGACCAATCACTGGTGCAAAAACATATTTTACTGATGGCTCCTCTAAGGGAAAAGCTGCTATCCATAGTGATGGATTTCAACACATTATTCTTCCATTTGGCTTTCAGGCTGAAGCTCTGGCTTAATAGCCATCTTCTTTGTAGAGTATTTCTCCAGTTAGGAGCTCAGTATTTTAAGTGTTTTTAATTAAAAAAAAAACAAAAACAAAAACAAAGACAAACAAACTTTATTTGGCTCAGCATCTACAGGGCACTATAGTCCAGTCTACCCTGGAAACTTTGCTTAAGTCACCTTACAAAAGGCAATTTCAAGCATACCTGGTCCATTTTAATTAGCCATATGCACTCATGTACAAATTGACCTGGACCTTCAGTGTATGGTATTCAACAGGATTACTTATTCATTATCTTTGCTTCCTCTTGTGATCTGGCTAGACCATCACATGGGTGTCATCACCAAAATAGTGCAGCTTTAAAAAAAGAATTTCAGTGTTCACATTCACTGGCTACAAACATTATTCTGTCTTGCCCTACTTGTCAAAAAACTCGTCACCCAGTAAACCCTGAAGTAACAATCCACGGTGGCTCAAACAAAATGAAATGTATCAAATGGATGTTACTCAGATTCCCCATTTTGGGCACTTGCAATGTGTTCACATTTCTATTGTTACCTATTCTCATTTAGTGCATGCTACTTGTCATTCTAGAGAAAAAATAGGACAGTTTGACAATATTGTCTGTCTGGTTTTACCGCTAAGTGAGTGTCAGAGACTATAAAGCCAGATCATGGCCCTTCTTGCACTACCAAAGCATTATCTTCCTTTTTTCAGCTCTGGTATACTAAACATTTTACAGACATTCCATGTAATTCACAAATCCAAACTATAGTAGAAAAAACACATTGAATACTCAAAAATCAATTAAATAAACTAACGGGGAATATATCTTCCTCCACAGGCTCAGTTGGACCTTGCTGTCTTTACTTAAAATTTTTTAAATCCACAGACATGAAACAACTGCACTGAGTCTGGATACCAAACTGCTACATGCTCAGGGCTTGGAAAGGCACACAGATAGGTAAGTGGGAAGAAGACCCTTCATCATTAGTAGCCTGGGGACAAGGGTGTGATTGTGTTTTAATGGGCAATTGCTTGCCAGCATGGCTGCCATCCAAGTATGCGTGACCATGGAAGAAGGAAGTCTCCAGGATGGCATCAGCTACCGGCCAGACTGCCAACAATGACTTTGCATAGTTCAGACTTAAAAGTTAATCCAGTGGCAGCTCCACCCTCACAAATGATGGAGTGCATACCAATTATGAGAAGATCCTGGAGTGAATAATCCATGAAGATAAGGCACAGGGAGATCGTTAGGGACTGGCACAGACTCCTGACACTATGCTCATTGCTATGATGACTATCATAGCATGTGCAGCATGTTTACCTCCAGTGCCAGGGACAGAACAATGGGTGTATATCCCCAACCCTCTTTTGCTTGACCAGTTACTTAGATGGGTCTCCCAGCTGAAATTCATCATGAAACTGACCCAGCCCATTTAGCAGTGGACTTGATACCAGCCCCAGACACCTCTGTAGACAAGAAAGATAAGGCAATAATAGTTCATCACACTCCTGATTTTACATATCCTCCTCAGTGTGAGAATTATTTCTATGCAGTATAATTATGGTTATGCTCTATTCATCAGACCTGGTTGGCGCATACCCCTGAAAACATTATTATGTTAGCACTGGGGTCTATTCACATGACTGGAGAATAGATTCCTTCCTACCCAAGTATGCAATTTTTCAGGCTCATATTACATGGAATGGATTTCCTAAAGTTGTCCCTTCAACATGGACTATATATGGGGGCCAACCAGGAAAATATGGAAAATTAGGGCCATATACATTAATTGACTAGGGACAATGGGGAAATTTTACACACTAGTGTGAAGTAAATAGACTAACTTTGAAAACGTGACTTAAATCTGTCCTTACTAAGGAGAAAAGTTGGATAGAAGAAGTTTTTAATATACCTTTGTCTCAGATTTTATATTGTGGAAAACTTGGGTCTGTTCAGAAAATGTTATGGAACTTGACTTCCCCTATATTGAAGGAAGCTTTATGAATTGGTGGTAATGATATAAAATCAGACTCTGCCAGTACTATACTTTTAGCATTGAACTGTAAGGCTGTTGAAGCTCCCATATGTATCTATAACCCAGATGTTTTCATGTATGGAAATGCATACTAATACTTTTACTTGTAAAAAATGCACCTTGAGTCATTTTATTTCCTTTAGATTTGCATAAAATAAGATTCTAATGATCCTAGAGCATAGACCAGAAGCAGGGGTTCCTGTTAATTTAACTGAACCATGGTCATATACTTTTACTGCTCATTTGTTGCAGTTCTACTTGATCATCTCATGCACAGAGCAAAGAGAGTGGTGGGGCTGATCACTGGTGGCATGGTCTCTTTGGTATTATTAATTTCAAGCATAACTGTTTTCATTGTTGGGTTGGTCCATCCCATTGAAGCAGCTCATTATGTAGATAATTGGACCAAGACTGATGATGAGGCCTGGAACATATGATACTCTACACATGCTAAGCTATAGTCTCATTTACATAAGTGCTTGAGACTCCTGTTCTCTAGATGTGAGATCAGATTAGAAGCATATAGCTGCAGTCAAGCCTCAAGTGCCTTTACAATGTTCCTTCATTTTGCACTTCTCCTTTATCTTATGGTTGACCTAGCCATCCATGGGAATGTGTTTAAAACAACGTATAGGAAGCTATACACAAAACTGTAACTATGGATCTTGTGATGCTCCAAAGGAGGTTTTATTTGTGTCCCAACAGACTACTAATTTTGATAACTGGATTCAAAACTGGAATGAATTCTCTGTTGTACTTGATCTGCTTAATCCCTTTAATTATCTCAAGGCTCACTTTTGGTTTTGTTGTGTTAATAATATTTGGATTATTTCTCTTTGCTCTCTTCTTAGTCTGCCACAGAGGACCTCAAACCAAACAATGTCTACAGATGTTGCAGCCACAGGTTACGATTCAAATTCTACAAGAAAATAGAAAGAAAGGGGTATTTTCTGGGGCTAGTCTATGTAATTTTTTGGGAAAAACCATTTCATAACTGATTATAATTAAAGCCTGTAGGAGGCCCAGTATCTTGCCATTTGAATTGGCTGTACAGAAACATAGTGCCTCCAGTCATGGTTGAGGCCTCAGCACCTGCTTAGGTAGACGCAGCAGCTGGAGTTCATTCTCCAGTGTGCCGTGCTGGCCCCGCCCCCGGTGCGCTCTGAAAGAGCAATTGAGACTGGGCATGGTAGCACATGCCTATAATCCCAGCCCTTGGGAGGCTGAACACAGGCGGATCAGTATGAGTGCAATCTATATAGTGAGACCCTGTAGACCCTTACTACAATTAAAAAAAAAAAAGTGAGATAACTCAGGGGTCTAAAGCACCTGCTTAGGCAAGCTTAGGCAGGCACAGGGGACTGCGATTTGATTCCCGGCACTACATGCCATGCCAGCCCCGCCCCCAGAGCCGGCTGAGCCAGTCAAAAAAGAAAAAAATAATAAAGCCATAGTTGACGCCTCAGTACCCCATGACGTTGTGATGCCCAGTGCAAGATTACTCAAGCTGCAGACATCCTGTTTCCTTGAGAACTAAGTAGTAATACAAAAGGGTTTCACCCTGGGGAAAGGACAAACTTCTTATTAACCTGCCATCTGTCCCCATATTCCTCTCATCAACATGAAATCCTCATTAACACAAGACCATCCTTGCCCTCTGAGTCACCTGATGATCCTCTCACCATTTTTCTCGTAAATGTGATCAATAAATATCAAGGCTCTGGCTAACTCCTGGCCTTTCATTCCCAGAGAACAACTTGTCATTCCACACCCACACTGTATCACCATTTTGTCTCTTGCTCTTTCTTTTTGTTGTGCACCATAGCACCTTGCAGAAAGCTGGGGACTCATTGAATGCAGCTCCCAAAAGACTGAATGCCAGTTTTAGAGTAATAGGTCCTAGCTGTTAAAACACATGATTCTCTTATTCATTTTGTATGCCCCTTTTCCACCACTGTGGACTCTACTGGATGGGAAAGGAAGTTACCTACAGAAAAGAAGAGAATAAAACAAGACCTGAGATCCACAGAAATGGAAATGGGTCCAAGATGGACTGCAAGTCTACTGCAAGTATCACTAGGAGAGTGTATTATGTCTTAACTACTTTTTCATTGCTGGGACAAAATACCCAATGCTCACAAGTCAAAGGAGGAAAGGTCTATTGTATCTTAATTCAAAGAGGTTTCAGCCCACATTTGGCTGGCTCCAAGGCAGGGCTGCATGGCAGGGGGGGCACCAGAGAGGAAAAACAATACAGAGCAGAGCTGGCAAGTGGTAGCACTGTAATGAGCCTGCCTTCTGTCTGTCCTTTTATATTCCACAAAGGATACAAACATGGAATACACGGATGCATGGATATAAGCACTGGTGCCAACCACAACCAGGGGCAGGCTTCCATTGTCCACACCCAGAACTACACTAAACCAATTTAGCTGTGAAGCACCATTAGTCCTATTACCACACACCCTAATAAAGCATCACATACCCATGACCCAGCCACTTCCCAAAACCCACACCTATAAGCACATAAGGCTTTGGGGAGACATAGAGGTACAAGCCATAAAAACATGGATAAGGGAACAGCTTGACTCTTCAGGGAAAAAAGCCACTACTACCTTGAAGGTGTCTTGTGGAAACAGAATGCAGAAGCTTGTAACAACTCAAGTTTAGTACAAATGGTCTTGTTTCCACCCACATGTCACTTGTACAGCTGTTGGAATGGGAAAAGACTCCCATGGGTATTAATACTGAGGACCACTGACATTAACAGAAATACTTCATTCAATTCTTTTTGGAACATCGAGGCCACTGGACACGAAGAGATCAGAAATGATTCAGCACCACCAAGAGATTCAGAAACCTGGGGGAGGATGAGAATTACAGTTGTCTAATACAAGGGTTGCCCCAGGAAGAACTTGGTATCTGTGTCTACCGCACATTAGGCACTAGAGCTGCTAGTGAGAGTTTCTTTCCTTTATTTTTTCCATAATTTTATTGATAAACAAATAGCAATAAGACAGTTTCCAATCAAATTGGTAGGACAGTTTCAATAATTAACACATTGCATACTGTCTTCCTAATAGTGATTTGCTGTACAAGATGCAGACGTGATATCCTATTTACAAATAGTATTACAACAAATACCTCTATTCATTAAGAGAATGTAACTATATATCTATCCTAACCATTTTGAATACACAAATACAAAATGGACATTCATTTATATATCACCTTTTTTGTTTAGTTCTGTCATTTGAATATTATATGTGTGTTAACTCAGCAAAATATTCTAAAAGAGTCCAGTAATCCATAATAGTATTGGGTCTTCTGTTTGACAAGTAGTGTCAGAAATTGTTCACCTGAGTCCCCTAAGCTCAACATAAAAACATGGCTTTACTTCTTATACTTCATTTTTATACTTTTCTGCTGGATGGTTAAAACCAAGATAAAGCAAGACTTATGCAACAAGAGTTGTACCTTTTGGATCTGTCATATCCCCTCAGGATTTATCCTGAGATCCTGTACCTCAGATTGTAGAACCTTTGTCAGTGTCAGCCATGTGGATGAGTCACAGCCATTGCTTG
>NW_004524792.1:1551063-1567150 GCF_000260255.1 Octodon degus
TTTTACTTTTCGCTCTATTGATATAGTGTATTACATTGATAGATTTTCGAATATTGAACCATCCTTGCATCCCTGGGATGAATCCTACCTGGTCACAGGTGTATGATCTTCTTGATGATTTGCTGTATTCTATTTGCTAGGATTTATGATGATTTTGGCATCTATGTTCATGAGGGAGAATAACCTGTAGTTCTCTTTCTTAGTTGCATCTTCCTGGTTTTGATATCAGTATAATACTTGCCTCCAGGAATGATTTTGGGAGGATTTCTTCCTTTTCAATTTCATGGAATAGTTTAAGAAGTATGAGAGTTTCTCATTGTCTGTCTCACATTGCAGAATGATCCATTCTTAAGCTTTGTGGAGGTTAATTTGTTCAGTTATGAATCCTGAAACATGGTTGCTCACAGACTTCCTTCGCTCTAATACTAGTGTTAACATAGCAGGTTATGGCACCTCCAACATTCCAGTTATTCAAATGGTGAGTCAAATTCTAATGTCAGAATTTAATGTATGAGTGCATGTCATTGCTGGATGGCTACAGAAAAAATAACAAATAAAATACTTTGTATTTTATTAGTGCATGTGTCCAGTGCATATTGATTACACTTATTGTGAGAAGCTGGTACATGTATATGACACATCTCAATTTTTTTTATGTCCCCTCACTTTCCCTCATTTCAGCTGTTGGTCCCCTTTCATTTTCTTATGTCCTCTTTAATCTCCCTTATTAGAGTATTAAACTTTTTATTACTGAAGTCTTACAATTTCTATTAGGATAATCCCTGAGTATTTAATTTTTCTTGAAGCTGTTGTAAAAGATATTGTTTTTCTAATTTCTTTGCTGGTGGTTTCATTATTGGTATTCAAGAATGCTACAGGTTATTGTGTGATGATTTGGCATCCTGCTGAACTTACTAGTTTTAGGCATCCTTTGATGGAATTATTTGGGTATGCCATGTTAAAGATTGTGTTATCTGGGAATAAGAGTAGATTTACTTCTTCCTTTCATACATGTAATTTCTTTTTCTTGGCTGATTTCTTTGGTTAATCAGCCAAACTTTTGAGGATTATACAGGACAGCAGTGGTGATAATGGACATCTTTGTTCTGTTCCTGATTTTACAGGAAGAGCTTTCATTCCCCCCATTTAATATGAGGCTACCTGTAGCTACATCATAAGTGGCTTTGTCAGAGTGAAAGAAATTCCATTTATATGTGTTTTCTTCAGGATTCTTATCATGAAAGATGTTGGATTCTTGTCAAAGGCTTTATTGTATATCTATTGAGGTGATTGTGTTGTTTTTGTCCTTGCTTCTACTTGTGTTATGTACTATATTTGATTCCCATATTATAAATCCCTTTTGCATCTTTGCAATGAAGCTTTCTTGGTCATGATGTATGATTATTTTTGCATTGTTTGTCAGTATCTTATTGAGGAACTCATTGAAGATTCATTGAAGATGTTGGACAGTGCTTTTTATTTTAAATGAATTTAGGACAGGGTCTGACTGTTTGGTTTTTTTTTTTTTTAAGTTGAGTTATTTTCTGGTTTTTTAATTAAAGTAACAGTGGCTTCCAAGAGTATGATTTTCTTTGCACTCCTCTATTTTCAGTCTCATTAAAGAGAGGAATACTTGGTGATAGATCTTTCCTGAAATTCTTATAGAATTCAATGATTAATTCATTAGGTCTTGGGCTTTTGTCTGTTGTTGGACTACTCAGGGTTTTCATATTTTTGTGGTTCAGTTTTGGTAATTCATATGTATCTAAGAATC
Organism: Octodon degus; assembly: GCF_000260255.1. Taxonomy (NCBI): domain Eukaryota; kingdom Metazoa; phylum Chordata; class Mammalia; order Rodentia; family Octodontidae; genus Octodon; species Octodon degus. The sequence continues at coordinate 1,552,838 of NW_004524792.1, forward strand.
TGCATATTTCTTTTGTATTCTCCAAATATTGGAGTACAAGTTTTTGAAGTAGTTACTAATAATCTTCTGGATTTTTGGTGGTGTCTATTATGATTTTGCCTTTTCTTTTTAAAAAAATGTATTTGGTACAAGGTCTACAGGGTCTACTGGATCTCACTATGTAGATCTGACTCTTAGAGATTCTCCTGTTTTCAGCCTCCCAAGCACTGGGATTACAGGCCTGCTAACATGCCCAGTCTCAGTCGCCTTCTCAGTGTACCCCAGGGGTCGGGCTAGCACAGCACACTGGGGATCAAACCCTGGCCACTGTGTTCTGCCTAAGCAGGTGACTTTTCATCTCTAATTGCATTGATAGGTGTCTTCTTTTTTCATAAGATTGGCTCAGATTTTCCCTAATTAGTTTATACTTTTGATGAATTAGCTCGTTGTTTCATTGATTCCTTATCTTGTGGTTTAGTCTTAACTTCATTAATTTTCTTTTTTGTGCAGCCTTGACTTTTCATTGTTTTGTTTTTCTAAGACCTTGAGAAACATCATTAAGATTTTTATTCGGACTGTTTCTATTTTTCTGATTTGAATGTTCAAAGCCATAGACTTTCTTTTAAGACTTCTTTCATTATGCCCCAGGGCTTCTGGTATGTTGCACTGGAATATTTGATTCTAGAGACAGTTTAAAATTTTCTTTGATGTCTTCTGTGACCCATTGGTTACTCAAGAGTGCATTGTTTAATCTAATACATTTGCATTAGTTCTGTGGTTTCTTTTGCCAATGATTCTTACTTTTATTGAACTATGATCTGATAATATTCATAGGAGAGATTCACTTCTGTATTTAAGCATAATTTGTATCTTAGTATGTAATCTGTTTTGGAGAAAGTTCTTTATGCTGCCAAGAAGAATGTGCATCTGTGCATCCTGGAATACTCTGTAGATACCTATTAAACCCATTTTTCAAAGGTGTGGTTCAACTCTGTTATTTTTTGTCTCTTTTTCCTGTCTAGTTCATCAGTGTACTTGTGATACTGGAGTAGTAAGGGTCCCCACTAAAATTGTGTTAAAGTTCTTGATTTTTGAGGTCCAGTGGTGCTGCTTTATGATGTTGGGTGTTCCAGAGTTTGAATATATATTTATAATTGTTGTCCTAACCTGTTGAATTGGTCTCTTTATCAAGTAACTTTTTTCCTCTTCTGATCCATTTGGACTTGGAATCCATTTTATCCAAAAATAAGACAACTACTCTTATTTTTTTTTGGGGGGGGGTCTTCTCTTGCATGAAACATTGTTTTGCATCCTTTAATTTTTAGACCATGAATTTTCTTTCTTTTTTAAAAAATTCATTTTAACAAGAAAAAAAAGATAAAATAGCAAGGAAAACGTTTCAAAAACAGATTGGTATGACAGTTATAATAATTGCATATTGTTGTCTTCATAGTAGGCATTCAGAGGATAAGATGCAGACACGATATCTTATCTACACAAATATTAGTTCAAAACTTTCTTCTCCTGAACTAAGAGAAAGTAGCTGTATATCTATCCTATCTTGTGTATACATACATATATATATACATATTTTTTTTTCACAACAAAATGGTCCTTCATGTATACTTTTGCAAAGTTAGTAACATGTGATACAAGTTTGCCTAGCGACTAATAGCTGACCTTAACCACACAGGATGTTAACTTCAGGACTGAGGTAACTTGCTTGCTTTAGGTTCTGAGGCCTAGTCCCACCTACATACATTTGACCAATTTCTTAGCTTCAGTGGCTCCCAATATATCCCTCTTTTTGTTTTGTTTTTAAACCATGAATTTTCTTTGGTATTAAATTGTTTCTTGAATAGAGCACAGTGTTTGAGTTTTGCATTTTGACACAGTTTACTAATTTTTTTCATTACTGGGGAGTTGAGAACATTTATATTGAGAATTATTACTTAAAAATTTGATTTTTCCCCCCAGTCATTGCATTATTTTCCTGTTGCTGATTCCCTTCTTCCCTCTTAAGCTTAACTGTTCACCCTGCCTGGTGTATTCATGCCACTAGACTTTTTGATATTGTTGGCTTTATTGTCTCTCTCTACGATAGCCTTGAGAATATTTTTAGAGTGCTAGTTTGGTGGCCTTGAATTTTGTATGATACTCTTTGTCATAGAAGTAACACATTTTCCCATCTATTTTGAAAGGTAATATTGGACAATATATTAATCTATGCTTGAAGTTGAGTTTCTTTCTCTCTTTCTTTCTTTTTTTTTGGGGGGGAGAGCAGAGAGAAATTAGAAATTCTTCACTTAAAGCTCCCCCGGTCTTTAAGGTTTATGTTGAGAAGTCTCCTGTAATTCTCAAAGGTTTGCTTTTTTTTTTTCTCCCAATGCCTTCAGGGCAGGTTTGGCTGGCTTGCGTTGTGGGGATCAAACCACAGCAACCTGAGCCTGACTGCTTTTTTGAAGCAGCCACTTAAAGAACTGAGCTAAGGGGCAGGCCCCCAGGTTTGCCTTTTTAAGTAATTTTTTTTTCTCTAAAAACTTCTTAAGATTTTGTCTTTATATTGGACTTCTCGGATTTTGACTATGATGGAAGTTAGGAAATTCTTATTCTGATTATGGATTCTATATGCTTCAGTTATCTGTATGTTAAATTTCTTTTTCTTTTTTTTCCTGTATTATTTTAGGGAAGGGTCCACAGGGTGTTCAGGGTCTCACTATTAGATCGGACTCATAGTGATCCTCCTGTTTGCAGCCTCCCAAGGGCTATAAACTTGGGATTACAGGTGCACGCCACCATGCCCAGTCTCATTTGCCACCTCAGAGTGCCCCAGGGGCAGGGCTGTCATGGCAGGCCTGGGGATTGAACCCCCAGCACCTGCACCTGCTTTTAGGTGCTTTAATCCTCTGAGCTATTTGACCAGCCCTTAAATTCCTTTTTTGTACTTGGAAAGTTTCTTGCTATTATTTTTTATACAGATCTTTTATGCTATTCATGATATCTTCTGGTTTTTACCAATTCAAATTAACTTTAGATTAGTCTTCCTTGAGTAATCCTGCACTTTCTGGGTTTGTTTTCAGTTATCTTACTGTTTTTATGGTACATTGAACATATGGCCATCTGTATTAACCCTGTCTTCTAGTTTTAACCTTTGTCCTTCATTGGCTACTTCTGCTGCTCATATTCTCAGTAGAAAATTTTACCATCTAACTTTCTGTTTGGTACCTTCTCATGGGCTCTAATTATTTGATTAAATTTGTCATGAGGTTTTGTATCATTTTGTTTAGCTCAGTTAGCTTTTTTGTCGTATCTTCTCTAAGCTTATTGGTCAATTTATTTATTAAGCCCCTTATTTGCTTAGTTATATCATCTATGGACCACATGAGCATCATATTAATCTGTTATTTTCATCTCTTCCTTTACCATTTAGTATAATTTAGCTGTTTTACTTTGAATTTTCTTCACACTGGTGGCCCATAAATTAGCTTTGTGAGAGTAAGAAGTGTTCAAGGCTTTTGTCTTTTCTTTCTTTCTCTCTTTTTTCTTTTTTTCTTTATGCTGAGGTTTGTGGGTTGGTTAGAGAGAAAATACTTTGTTGTTAACGTGGACTTTTTTTTTTTTTTAGCTAATGACTGCTTTCCACTGATGCACTCTGGGCATGTCTAACTATAGGTTCTTGCCTCTGTCCAATTATCTGACCACCCCCATTAATTTTAGGAAGAGAAAGTGTGGTGTAATTGGCCCAGCACCCACTTCTTCAGAAATGAATGACAGTATTGTTGGTAATGCAAATCAAATCTTGACATACATTAAAAGTCATTTCATAACAATAGTCATTGCACCTGGGCAATAACAGTGAAATAAGCAGCAATGATAGAGTCAAGGAACTGGCTATTGATATACTCTAAGAACCAATTAAAGCCACCACTTTACCAGCCTTAACAATAAAAAGCAGAGCTGTAATTATAATATGCACACAGCAACAAATGAAATACTGATGTACAGTAAATACCAATTGCACCAACTGTCACCAGTAGCAATAAGAGAATCAACAATAAAAGCATAGTCATTTAAGTATTTAAAAATTATTAAGTTTAATTGTAATATTATTGGGTTAGAGCAAACTGGAATAAGTAAAATCTGAAACACAAAGAAAAGCAGGAGGAGAGAGAAGAGAGATAAAGGCCCTCAGGAAGGAATTTAAAAATTACTGTAATTAGGTAAATGTAATAGAAAAGAACAAAAAATTGAAGTAAAAAGCAAGAATGCACAACAAAATGCAGGGACAAAACCAATCCTTCTCTCCCCCAAAGTAAATGAAGACAAAGAAATGAATCCAAAAGAACCCTTCTAAGTTTGAATGAGTGGTTTCTTTCCAAGTTCTGCAGTATTGAAATCCATCGGATATGTAAAAGAGACAGCAAATCACTATTAAGACCTGTTTTGCTTTCGTAGTAATGTGTTTGTTTGCGAACACTGAGGTCTGCCCAACTTCTCCTGTGGAATATGATGGTTCCACCATATCTGCCCTATGGCTGTATTCACTCCAACTGCTCTGAAGTTCTTTGTCCCTCTGAGCAGCCCAAGGCATGGCTTTCTCTACCTAGCTTTATGACCTGTAGATTTAGAAGATGCCTACGTGCCTGCTCCACCCCTAATCCAGAGCCTTTCTGTCTGCAAACCCCAGCTGTAGCAACTATCCAAGCCTAGGTGTATCCTTGATCAATTTGGTAGATGGGGAGCACAAGTAGACTTCTGAGTTCAAAGATGAATGCAGGCATCAAGTAGAGGAGACAGGGATCAAGCAGTCTTCTGCACTTAATGCCAATGATTTTAGTCCCAGGCCTCCCACCTCTGAAAATCACAAAATTTGCCTTGATGCTAAAATTAAAGGCAGAACCCATGCTTTAAGCTTATACTTCTCAGGAGGTCACTGCCTGGCCATGTCTTCTCCAGCACTATCTCTTGTGGTTATTTCCCTCCCAGTCACTGTGCTCAGGTGACCTGAGAAACCCTGAAGTATGCTATTCTGTATCTGAGTCTTAATCCCTTCCCGAAGTGGCTCTTGATGAAAAACAAAACAAAACAAAAAAATTTATCCTCCAATATAGCTGGTGCTTCATGGGATTTCTCTCAGAACTCTAACATGACATGAAGAAGAAACAGATTCCAGAATAAAGCTCCACACTGTTCTTGCAGTTTACAGCAACTATAGGCATTCCTTGGGGCCGGCCTTGTTTCTCGCTGTGGCTGTCGACTCTCTCCAGGGTCACCTTCCAGTAGCAGAAACAGATCAGCTGCACACAGTCCAGTATTAGTTTTTAGTCTGCTTTATTCTGTTCTCTGCATGTTGCCCCTCTACTCCAGCTTTCCACAGTTTCCCACTCTCTTGTCAGAGCTTTCTCAATTCCCAGTGATCCACCTCTTCTTTTTGCACTAAGTTGTTATTTTCCAGGTGTCTCAATTCCAAATCTAAAAGAGGCTATACATAGATACTGGTCTTAACTTTGTCATTCTTTTTAAAGATACTTTGAAATATCAACCAATTTCTATAGTTCTAAAAAGTAGCAATGACACAGAAAAGAAGCAAATCTTACAAAGTATATTTTTGTTACTTTGTAAAGAAGTTGTCAAATTCCAGAATTGTCATTAATGCAAAATGTTACAGAACCAAATACAAAGTTAGATATTTGCTGTTATTATCTCAGCGACTATATAGAACTTTACCGCTGAGAGCACATCTACCTAATTGCACCCTGCCACCTACAAAAAATATACATAGCTCTTGAAAGAGAATAGTAAGAATCTATAAATTAAAGAAACCTGCAAACAGAATAAGTCCAAAACATGAGGCCCCTGAAAGAACAAGAGGAGCAGCCCATCTAGCAGGTGCCTCTGCTGCTCTCCCTGGGTAGGTCCTGAGATGACTGAGCCCATTCACCTCACTCCTTGCAACCTCACCTTCCCTATGATAGGGGCTAACACACTATGGAGGAGTTATTGCTCAGCGAATTCTTTACTGCCATTTTAAATGTTTTCTGGCTTTGTTTTTAATGCCCAGGATTCGGCGGCCCCCTTGCTGGCACACTTGAGTTAACAACATGGCCAGCTAATAGCTGCAGGTCCAGACATTGGAAATGCTGTGTGCAAACAAGGACTGTGGTCAGTGTGCAGTGTGAGGCTGCTAATAGTTTTTTGTCTATCATTAATTCATTGGGCAGCTTAAGATAGCATCCCAGAACCTGTCAGAGTATCCATTTCCTCCAAATGAAGATGAAAAGGTAGATATTTTAGAAGCCTCTTTAATGCTGACATTCTGTGACAGAGCACTACTTTGGAGCAAAGTCTGAGGTGTCAGAATGTGAGATGAACACAAAACAGTAACAGAATAGACAAGTGAGCAAGCACAGAAAAGGAAAGAAAACAGCAACAAATGCCATTCCTTGTGGTTGCTGAAACCAAGGCTGACAGAGAAGTGAAGCAAAACCAACATGCTGGCTTGAGTCTCTTGTATGTGCTCCAGTCCTTGGCTGTAGGCCCCACCTTCATGGGTTGTATGCACCATTCATTGACAGTTCATTGATTCATTACTATCTCGTCTTATCAAGTACTCCAAATGGAGCAACTCTGTCACCTGCAACTTTCCAAAGCCCAAGACAGTGTATTTCTGTCACCTTAAATGGTTAGTTGTGGGCTCCAGTTGCTGTCCCTGTCATAGTTCAGTGAGCTATGATACCTCTGCTGAAAGCTGAGGTCTCATTGTTGTCGCTGTCTGTGCTCCAACACTGAAGCACATGGGCAAGAGTCCACAGAAACCATAAATCATTTTGATAATGAGAAATGGAATCTGTTCACCTAGAACAAGTCCAGATGCTTTCTTTGCATTACTTTTTAATTGCTAACTATCTGCAGCCCACACTCCTAAAGAAAGTCCTACCCTTGTTTCTACTGCCACTTACCCTTCTTCTTCTCCTTCTCAGTCTTCAACACATCAGTCAAAAAGAAGCACATGAGAATGATGTCTTTTTGAAACAAAGGTATTTTTTTTCCTGTCTTCAGGCTAACCTGCAGAGTGGATGTAATCATCAATACTTAATCAAGTAATTCATACTGAGCCTTTAGGTAAGGTTCTCAAAGGGTTTTGTAAGCATTGCCTCATAAATCTTAAGCCAAGAAAATTATTAATATATCAAAGATAGAGAAATAATGACACAAGCTTGGTAAGTGTTTGTCTCAGAGTCCCACATTGAAAGACAGTCAAAAATGCTTTAGTGTATGTACTTGGTATCCTTAACACATAGAACTAAACATGAGAATGGCTCCATGCCAGGGCCAGCTGGGGCAGGCTGTGTCCCTTGAAATCTGGTGTGATGCTGGCCACTCACAACCCATCGTCTCTTGGAAAACAGAGCCTTTCAGGGAAAATGCCGCTCTCCCAAATTCCTTGTGACCAGATAACAGTGTCTGTAGCCACAGAAGGTGTTTTTCAATCTCTCTACCTTTTCTGCTCTTCTGTGTTATCAATTCCTGTCTCCAAAATCTCTCTCAAACTCCATTCCCCTTCTCTATTGATCATTAATGCTTTTAATAAACATTTTAGTATCTTTCATAAGATTTTTACATCAATCTCATTAATTTTCTAAGATGTAAATAAGAGCATGTTACTCCCCTTCTTATAAAAAGGTATAATCTACTGTTACAGGTATAATCTATGGAATAATATACACCTAAATTTTATAATTTGAAGAAGTCTTGCTTTTATGGACTAGCCGGGAGTGTTACAGTATGTACATGCATCTTGGACTTGTTCTGGTGCTACTGTCTACAACACCAGCTTTCTGGGAAAGCAGCCTCCACAGCCCAGGCTCACTTACCACCAGTCCACTGTGCTTGCCCTCCATGAGGGCCACCCACATGGCCTGGGCTGCCCTCAGGGACTCAGGATTATTTGTGCATTTCTCTGTTATGATATAAATCTATACATACATTCTCAGTGCATGCTGGGCTCTGTCCTGGGGTCCTATGCTTGTAACATTCTTTTAGCTTTGTTTCTTTTGTACCAGAGATTGAACTCAGGACTTTGTACTTGCCAGGCAGGCACTTATGCCTCTGAACTATCACCCCAGCCCCTCTTTAGACTTTATATCAGTCTTCTTCTTTATCTTCTATCCTCAGATAAGCCAGATCAAGGTTATTTTTTTCAAAGTAAGTATTTTTTAAATTGTTATTGGATATGAACTGTGCAAGTTGATGAGATTCCTAGTCATACTTCTACACATGTTCACATCATGCTATGAGGGTGTCTCTACGCCTCTCTTCTGTTCCTACCCTCTTCTCCCTGGTACCTTTCCAGTCTCTAGTAATTCCTTCAGGATACATTCTAACGTGTACACGTGGATTTCTCATTTTTTTAAATCTCATTCTGTTGTTAACGGGATCACGGAGCAAAATCTTTCCTCTCCCAGGGTGGACCCTGTCTCAAGTGTCCTGGTTGCTCTTCTCTGCAGCTTCTTCTGGTTGCTTCCAGTGTGTCAGGCAACTGTAACTATTGTTGACATAATTTCAAATCTTTTCTTTAGACTTTCCTTTGTGATCATGAGTATTAATCAAAGCAAGTAATCATAAGATTTCTTTCACGAGGTCCCACATCTCATTATGTCTTGGGTTGCACTGAAGTTTCAAATTACATTTAGATTCCCTTAAAATAACTCTAAGACAAAATTCAAATTCATTGTCATAACAGCATGATACACTCCAGCTCCACCTATCTATCGTTCTTGCTGTTTTTAATCTGTCTTTGTCATAATTTTGACTCACCAGCCACCTGACTCTCTAAGCGTTTCTCCATTATTCTGATGCCCCGGACAGAGAAGTCTGCTTTTGTTCTTGTACACTGATCACTTTCCTGAAACCCTGCCCGCCTAACTCTTAGTCAATGTCAAGACACAGTTCAAATTTTACCTCCTTCTAAAGCCCTCCTAGCCCCCTAAAGGAAAAGTTCATTGCCCACAGTATTGTGTTTATTCTAGGATGGTGTCAGAATTACACTACCACGTTGTTCTCAGCAGTGGTAAGATCCTTGAACAAAAAAAGAGAATTCACTTTTTAGTGTCTAGTACATTATGCTAGCCCAATCAACACTTCTAAGAAGTAAATATGAGACTGTAAAAGCTTAAGCAGTTCAGATAACAAAAATGTTCTCAATGCACAGATGATGATTTTGTGTTTTTTAGACTCAAGGATCTTAATTACTACCTATACCAGGTACACGAATATCTCATTTAACCAAAGAAATAATATTTTTCAAGCATATCTTCCTAAATTCAAAAGGATGACCTAAATGATTTAGAAACATGCTATGTTTGACCATATTTTGTGTCCATATGCAATTGAATATTATTAAGATTTTCTTTAAAAATGTTAAGAAAACCATATTTAATCCAATAACATTTCCAGTTTATACAGGATTTGTCATATCATACATTTATTTAATTCATTAATTTATTTATTTTTGTGGTACTGGGGATTGAACTCAGGATCTTGTGCTTGCCAAGAAGATATTTATGCTGCTGAGCTATCTCCCTAGCTAGCTTTCTATTTTTATTTTGACTTTTAAAAAAAATCTTTATTTATTTGGTACAGAGTTTCACTATGAAGCTTGGACTCATAGTGATCCTCCTGTTTCAGCCTCCCCAGCACTGGGATTATAGGCGTGCACCACCATTCATTTTAATTAATGACTCACAGAAAGGATTCCTGGCACAATGACTTGGCAATGCAGTTATTTCTCTCTCTAGAGAACAGCTTTCAAGCATTGAGTGGCAGAATGGGCAGTAGTGCCACTGGAGTACTGAAAAGTGAAGAAAATGTGTTTGTAGAAAATTATGGTGAATACAGTTGTGTCAGGATAGTTATTGAAGCTGTTTGATCAATATGTTCAATTCTTCACATCTAGGCACATGGAGGGGTTATACTTTGTAGTTTACCTAGAGTTGAGTGAGGTCATACGTTTAGTTCTGGCCAAAATGATTTGAAAACATATTGTGTCATTTCTCTACCAGTGAGAAACCCTCAGGGATCTCCATTCTGCCTTTACAACTGGCAATTCTACACATGATGGATGTTTTGATAACCAAATGCCCAAGCTAAAATCACAAAGGAAGGACCCCCCAGTCAACTAATGATGCACATGTAGTGTAACTGTTTTTCTAAGACACTGAGTGTAACTGCAGCTCAGCTAAGCAATACAGAAATGTCAAATGCCTGCAGGGTAGTCAAATAGAGAATTGTAATAAGAAGGTGGATATACATCTGTGCAACTGAGGCCATGAAAATAGAGTGACACTGGTCAGTATAATCATGGAAGTTAAGAGCATAAGAGTATAAGACGTTGCCAAAAGATAGTAATAGAGCTAGTATCCTGTCATAAGTGAGCTAAAGCATGATGCATAGAAAATACTCCGTGACTGTCATCAGTTGTGAGTCAAGGAGGAAGCGTTAGGAAACAGCAGCATTTAAAGGAAATCAAGAACAAATGGACATAACCATGGAAATTCACTAGTTCAAATCCTCTGTGGAACACATCAAGGATAAGAATATATGGCTTTCCATTATTTGAATGTTGTGCTTTTCAGACATCAATCTGTTAATGGGCACCTAGGTTTTGCTGCATCTTGGCTGTTTTGAATAATGCTGCAATGAACATAGGCTAGCACATTCACTTTGAGTTACTGGTTTCAATTCCTTGGAGCATATACTCAGAAGTGAGATGGTTGTCAGTCCTAGTTCTAGTCTGTAAGTCTCTATAGCATTTTTATTAGCAGCTGTATTAATATTAATTGATACTCCTACCAGTTGTCTACAAGGGTTGGTTTTCTCCATGCCCTTGCCAGTTGCTACTTTTGTTCAGTTTGACAATGGTCATGGATCTATCACACTCACATTACAAGTGTGATGTGATTCCTCATGGAGCATTAGTTTTCACTTCCTTGATGCTGAGTACTTTGTTCCATGAACTTGTTGGTTGCTTGCATGGTTTCTTTGGTGATTGTTGATTTAAGTTGATTTTTGTTCAAAGTATGAGAAAAAGATCAGATTTCATTCTTTTACATGTAAGTTCCTAGTTTTCGGAGTAACATTTATTAAAGAAGCTGTTCTTCCTCAATTGTGCATTCATAGTAACTTTGTGGAAAATTAATGGACTGCAAATGTATGGTTTGTTTCTAGGCTATCAATATGTACATATGTATGCATGTATGTATGTATGTATGTATGTATATATATGTATGTAAGTTTTTGGTACCTGGAGTCAAACTCAAAACCTTGCACTTGCCAGGCAGGTGCTGTGCTGCTTAGCTATACCCACAACCTGTGTATCTGGGTTTTCTATCTTGTGTCATTAATCTCTGTTTCTATGTGAGCATCACATTATATTTTATTACAATAGGTTTATATCACATTTTGGCATCAAGGAGAAAGATCCTTCCAGATTTATTCTCTTTACTCAAGGTTATTTGATCTTGTGTTTCCATAAAAATTTAAGCATTGCTTTGGGTTTTTTTCTATTTTCTGTGAAAGATGACATTTTTATTACTGAAGATTAAACCTGGTTTCTTTGCACTGAGCTACTTCATTACCCATTCTTAGGCTTTTTGTTTGTTTTTGGTTTTTTTAGACAGAGTCTTATAAAGTTGTCTAAACCAGGTCTGAACTTGTGAACCTCCTGTCAGTCTCTCAAACTGTTAAAATCAGAGTTGTGAACCACCAGGTCTACACATTGAAATTTTGACAAGGATTGTGTTGTGGAATGTTTGTGATGATGAATGAATTAGTAAGAGTGACAAAACAATTATTCACTATGCTTGTGTTTAATTATCAAAATACTTCTTAGTTAATAGTATAAATATTTAAACATATAAGAAATTAATCAATACTTTTATAGGTCAGACAAAATGAGACACCTTTACTTTTACATATAGTAGATGTTTTCTGTTCCACGCTGTTTCTTGCTTTGTGCAATAATCTCTCAATCCATGAACTCAAATACTAATCTCATCCCAAAATAGCTTCACAGGATCAGCCAGATAGCTCATCAAATTAAAGAGCCTGTTAGGCAGAATGCAGCAGATGGGGGTTCCATCCCCGGGAACTCTGAGACTGTGACTGAGACTGAGCATGGTGGTGCGCACCTGTAATCCCAGATCTTGGCAGGCTGAAAACAGAATTTCTAGAAGTCCAGTCTACATAATGAGACCATGTAGACCCTGTACTAAATACATAATAAATAAATAAAAATAACAAAACAGCTTCACATTGATACACCCTGAAGAAATGTTCACTCTGTGTACTCCATGCACCAGTCATGTTGACATGAGATTAACCATCACAAAGAGATCTGTTTCCTAGACATTTCTAGTTCCTGGAGACTGTTTCCTTCTTTGACTTTTGGCCAGACTTTTTTCTCCAAAGCCGATATCATCTAGGTGAGTCCTCCTCACAGACAATCCCCTTTGCACCATGCAAGTTTCTCTTTTCTTTTGAATAGTTTCTTCCATATTCACAATATCTGTTGTACATTTTGGGTGATATTTACTCATTCAGGTTCTCACACTAGTGAGACAATAAGATGTTTATACAAGTGGGTTTGATTTATTTCACATATCAGTATGGTTTCAAGTTGCATCCTCTTACCTATAAGACTCTCAAGTTTATCATTATTTATGGATGAGTAGAACTCCGTTGCATAAAAATATCACCACTTTCTTATCCATTCTTCAGTTGATGGACATTTGAGTTGTTTCCAAGACTTAGCTACTACAAATTATGCTTCTATAAATATGAGTGCATGTATATTGCTGTGTTATGATGCTTATAATTCTGGGAAGATACCTAGAAAGGACCTAATGAGTCAAATGGGAATTTTATTACTAGTTTTTTGAGGACTCTCCACAATGTTTTCCACTATAGGTGTACCAGTCTACTCTCCCCTCAACAATGTAGAAGGGTTCCTTTCCCCCCACAATCCCAACAGAATTTGTTATTGGTTGATTTCTTGATGATAACCATTCTTTCTGGAGTGAGATGGAAGCTCATTGTTGTTTTAAATTGCATATGTGAATGACCAGTAATGTTGAACTTTTTATCATATATTTATTTACTGTTTGTAGTTCTTCATCTGAGAAGTGTGCCCATTTTTTGTAGTTCTTCATCTCAGGTGCCCATTTTGTGATTGTGTTTTTGAACTTGGGCAGTCTGATTTTTTTTCAATTCTTGTATGTTCTACATAGAAGGCCCTTGTCTGAGAAAGAATTGGTTAAAATTTTTCCCACTGTGTTCATTATGTATTCACTTTGTTGATGTCTTCTGCTGTGAAAAACCTTTTTAACAAGATGAGAACTTAACTCTTGATTCTTCAATATATTTCTCATGTAGCCAGTTTTTTTATTCATGAACTCTTTACCTATCTGTATATTTTCAAGGTTTCTACCTGTTTTCTCTTTCAGTAGATTTGATATTTTTGTTTTTAATATTTACATCTTTGAGCCATTTGACTTTGCGTTAGTGATGGTGCTACAGATGGGTTTAGTTTTAGTCTTTGGCATGTGGAACCATTTTTCTTTCCATAATTTTATTGAGAAACAAATAGAAATGAGATAGTTTCAAATCAAATTCGTAGGACAGATTCAATAATTAATGCAATGCATACATTCTTCCTAGTGGTTAATTGCTATACAAGATGCCGACATGATATCCTATTTACAAACACTATTAAAACAAATCCCTCTATTCATTAAGAGAATGTATCTGTATATCTATCCTAACCATTTTGAATACATAGATTAAAAAATGGACATTCATCTGTATACCCTTTTTTTGTTAAGTTCTGTTATTTGAATATTATAGGTGTGTTAACTCAGCAAAATATTCTAAAAGAGTCTAGTAGTTAATAATAGTATTGGGTTTTCCACTTCACTAAGAATGTCAGAAATTGTTGACCTGAGTCCCCTACACCTCAACATAACAGCATGGCTTTACTTCTTATAATTCATTTTTACACTTCTCTGTTGCATGGTTAAGACCAAGGTAAAGCAGGATCTATGCAACAAGAATTGTAGCTTTTGGGTCTGATAAGGTCAGTGAAATCCTCTCAGAATTTATCCTGAGATCCTGTACCTCAGATTGTAGAACCTTTGTCAGTGTCAACCATGTGGATGAGTCATGGCCATTGCTTGGCCAATGTGCTCTCTGTGAAAGACTGAGAGAATGTTTTCTCTCCATGTGACTCTCTTTAAGCACACTCTACATCATTGATCACTTTCCTCTTTGGCCCCATGA
>NW_004524792.1:1567250-1568442 GCF_000260255.1 Octodon degus
AGGACAGGTTTGGCTGGCTTGAGTTATGGGGATCATACCACAGGAACCTGAGCCTGACTGCTTTGTTGAAGCAGCCACTTAAAGAACTGAGCTAAGGAGCAGGTCCCCATGTTCTGAGTCTTAATTGACCTTGGAAGGCTAGTGCCAAAATGTTGGCTTTACTTGTGGTCTTCCTTTTTCTCTAATTTAGGCCTGCAAACTTAGGTTTTTAACCCTCCAGAAGAGAAGCTTATTGTTCTTACCATACAACCTAGGCTGTTAAGCTTAACCTCACTATCAACTATGTCTGCATGTCAAACATCTTAGGCATAACATGGAACAGGTGTTTTTCATCAGGTATTGATATGTTGAAATTTAAGTCCCTACAGAATTTGATGAAAAAACATTTAAAAAATTAAAATATGTTTTAAAATAGGCATAATGAATTATATAATTCTTATGTTTACACATAAGTTCAAAAATCTAACCATATACAACATTGTAGCAGAACAGTCCCACAACATTCCTCTTCCTGTCTCCTGCCTTTATTCACCACCCCCTTCTTTTTGAACAATCATCTACCCAAGAGACAGCACAGCAGCAACTGGCATGTCATGACAAGCAGCCCATATTCAGAGGACCAGAATGACAGGCACTCCAAGCATGAACCTACTATTACAAATTGACATCTTCAGTGCAGTTGCTTAGTTCACAGGTATCAGTATATATAGTTAGTCAGGTTGAGAATCTTTCCAATTAACTACAAGATTCAAAAATCTGGATATTCTCAGAATCATTGCCTTGCCCATCTTCTACATATAACTATATGGCTTGTCACTGTCATGTTTCCTAGCTCCTCTCCTTTCCCTCTCTTAATTAGTTAGTCCTTGAGTTTTTCCTTTCCTTTCACCTGTATTATACCTTTATATTTGTATTTCTTCTTTTGAGTTCTTCTAAAGGGAAATTATACAACGTTTACACATGTGTGTCTGGTTTATTTCAATTATGAGTATATCTTCAAGTGGCATCCACTTCAATATAAAGGATTCGAGTTTATTTTTCTTTATAGTTGAGTAATACTCCATCGTATGAAAATACCACATCTTTTTCATCCATTCCTCCGGTGATGGGCATCTTAATTGTTTCCAAGATTTGGCTATCACAAATTGTGCTGCTATAAACATAGGCACACATATATCACTATGATATGATG
>NW_004524792.1:1574205-1577430 GCF_000260255.1 Octodon degus
TTGGCCCCATGATCTCCTTGATCAAAAAAGTTGGGACACTACTGAGTTACATGATGTTACAGTACAAGATCTCATATGTCCTGAGTCTTAATTGATCTTGGAAGGCTAGGGCCAAAATGTTGGCTTTCCTTGTGGCCCTCCTTTTTCTCTAATTTTGGTCTGCAAACTTAGGTTGTTAACCCTCCAGAAAAGAAATTTATTGTTATTACCATACAACCTAGGCTGTTAAGCTTAATCTCACTGTCTGTCTGAATATCAAACACCTTAGGCATAACATGGAACAAGTATTTTTCATCCAGTATTGATATGTTGAACTTTAAGTCCATACAGAAAATGATGAAAAAAATTTAAAAATTAGAATATATTTTTAAAAATAGGCATAAAGAATTACATAATTCTTATTTTTGCACATGAGTCCAAAAATCTAACCATATAGAACCTTGAAGCAGTACAGTCCCACAACATTCCTTTTCCTGTCTCTTCTCTTCAATAACCGCACCCTTATTTTGAACAGTCTTAACCCTAGAGACAGCACACCAGCAACCAGCATGTCATGACAAGCAACCCATATTCAGAAGACCAGAATGACAAGCACTCCAAGCATAGAACTACTATTACAGATTACTATCTTCAGTGTAGTTGCTTAGTTCACAGGTATCAGTATATATAGTTAGTCAGGGTGAGAATCTTTCCAATTAACTGCTAGATTCAAAAATCTTCTCAAGATTCTCAGGATTATTGCCTTGCCCATCTTCTACATACAACTGTATGGCTTGTCACTGTCATATTTCCTAGCTGTTCTCCTTTGACTCTCTTAATTAGTTAGTCCTCGAGTACCTGCTTTCCTTTTACTTGTATTATACCTTTCTATTTGTATTTCTTCTTTTGAGTTCTTATACTAGGGACTATATGGTATTTACACATGTGTGTCTGGTTTATTTCATTTATGAGTATATCTTCAAGTGGCATCCACTTCAATATAAAGGCTTGCAGTTTATCATTCTTTATAGCTGAATAATACTCCATTGTGTAAAAATACCCCATCTTTCTCAACCATTCCTCAGGTGATGGGCATCTTGGTTGTTTCCAAGATTTGGCTATCACAAATTGTGCTGCTATAAACATAGGCACACGTATATCACTATGATATGATATTTTCAGATCCTCTGGGAAAATTCCTAGTAGAGGAATAGTGGATTAAATGGGATTTTTCCAGTCCAAGTTTTCTAGGGAGTCTCCACACTGATTTCTATAATGGTTGCACCAGTCTAAATTTCCACCAGCAGTGGAGAAGGGTTCCTCTTTCCCCACAGCCTCTCCAACATTTGTTGTTGATTTTCTTTTTCTTTTTCTTTTTTTGGCTCCAAATGCCTTCAGGGCAGGTTTGGCTGGTTTGAGTTGTGGGGATTGAACCACAGCAACCTGAGCCTGACTGCTTTGTTGAAGCAGGCACATAAAGAACTGAATTTAGGGGCAGGTGAACTGATTTCTTTCTGATAGTCGTTCTTTCTTGGATGAGATGATATCTCAATGATGTTTTAATTTGCATTTCGCAGATGGCTGGTGATTTGGAGCATTTTTTCATACATTTATTCACTTCTTTAATTTCATCCTCTGAGAAGCATGTGTTCATCTCAGATGCCCATTTCTGGACTGGGACTTTGAATTTTGGGGCCCTAGTGCTTTTAAGTTCTTTATAAATTATAGAGAGCAGACCTTTGTCTGAGTACTTATTTTTCATGATTTTTTCCAAATTTATGGGTTGTCTTTCCAGTTTATTGGTAATTTCTTTTGACATGCAAAAACTTCTCAGTAAGAGCAAGTCCCAGTTGTTAATTCTTTCAGCTGTTTCCCATGCAATTTGATTTTTGTTCATGAATTCTTTGCCTACACCTATATCTTCAAAAGATCCCCATACTTTCAATTCAAGGATATTTAGTGTTTCTGCTTTAATATTTAGATCTTTAATCCATTTTGACTTTAGCATAAGGCATATTGGTTGACCTGGGTGAAGTTTTAGTTTTCGGCATGTAGAGAGCCATTTTTTGTAGCACCACTTGTTAAAGAGGCTATCTTTCTTCTAGTGAGTATGTTTGGCCCCTTTGTCAAGGACAAGGTGGCTGAGTGTGTTCATAGGGGCTTCAGCGTCTTCTCATCTATTCCACTGATTCTCAGGTCTATTTTGTTGCCAGGACCATGCTGATTTTATCAGAGTAGCCTTGTAGTATTAGTTCAAGTCAGGAATTGTAATGCCTGCTGAATTGTCCTTATTGCCGAGGATTGCCTTTGCTATTCTAGGTCTTTTCTGGTTTCAAATAAATTTTAGGAATGATTTCTCAAGCTCTCTGAGGTATGTTGGTGGTAGTTTGATAGAGATTGCATTAAACGTGTACAGCAGTTTTGGGAGTATGACCATCTTCACAATGTTGGTTCTTCCTACCCAGGAGCATGGAATATCTTTCCATTTTCAGAAATCCTCTACGATCTCTTTTTTCAGAGCACAGTAATTTTCCTTGAAAAGATCTTTCACTTTAGTTAGATTGATTCCAAGGTATTTCATTTTCCTCTGTGCTATTGTAAAAGGTATTGTTTCTATAATGTCCCTCTCATTGTGTTTGTTGTCTGTGTAGAAGAATGCTATTGACTTTTGAGTATTGACTTTATAACTTGCTATGCTACTAAATTTCTGTATTAATTCTAGTAGCTTCTTGGTGGAGTTTTTTGGGTCTTCCAAGTAAAGTATCATGTCATCTGCAAATAATAATAATCTAAATTCTTTTTTATCTATTCTTATTCCTTTTATTTCTTTCTCTTGTCTAATTGCTCTAGATAGATTCCAGAACTATATTGAATAGGAGTGGCGATAGAGGATGTCCTTGTCTTGTACCAGATCTAAGAGTTAAAGATTTCTGTTTTTACCTATTTAGGATTATGTTAGTCATGTGGTTTTCATAAATGGCTTTTACCAGATTGAAGTAGAGGCCATCTATTCCAATATTCTGTAGGACTTTGAATATGAATGTGTGTTGGACTTTGTCAAAAGCCTTTTCGGCATCAATTGATATGATCATGTGGTTTTTAGTTTTCACTCTATTGACATAGTGTATTACATTTATAGATTTTCGAATATTTTTTCCATAATTTTATTGATAAACAAATAGCAATGAGACAGTTTCAAATCAAATCGGTAGGATAGTTTCAATAATTAACACACTGCATACATTC
>NW_004524792.1:1579321-1580699 GCF_000260255.1 Octodon degus
AAAATTCCCAGTAGAGGAATAGCTGGTTTAAAGGGGATTTCCAAACCAACTTTTCTAAGGAGACTCCATACTGATTTCCATAACGGTTGCACCAGTCTACATTCCCACCAGCAGTGGAGAAGTGTTCCTTTTTCTGCACAGACTCCCCCACATTTGTTCTTGGGTGATTTCTTTATGATAACCATTCTTTCTGGGTGACATGATATCTTAATGTGGTTTTAATTTGTATTTCACGAATGGTTAGTGATGTGGAGCATTTTTTCATGTATTTATTCGCTACTTTAATTTCATCCCCTGAGAAGTGTGTGTTCATCTCAGATGCCCATTTCTGGATTGGGTCTTTAAATTTTGGGGACCTAGTGTTTTTTAGTTCTTTATAGATTCTAGAAAGCAGACCTTTGTCTGAGTATTCATTTGTCATGCTTTTTTCCAAATTTGTGGGTTGCCTTATCACATTGTTGGTAATTTCTTTTGATATGAAAAATCTTCTCAGTAAGAGCAGGTCCCAGTTGTTAATTCTTTCAGCTCTTTCCCATGCGATTTGATTTCCGTCCATTAACTCTTTGCCTACCTCTATGTCTTCAAGAGTTCCTCCTATTTCTCTTCCAGGAGATTTAGTGTCTCTGCTTTAATGTTTAGATATTTCATCCATTTTGACTTTAGTTTAATGCATGGTGATAGACCTGGGTCAAATTGGAGTTTTCGGCATGTAGAGAGCCCGTTTTTCCAGCACCATTTGTTAAAGAGGCTATCTTTCATCCAGTGAGTATGTTTGGCCCCTTTGTCAAAGATAAGGTGGCTGAGTGTGTTCGCAGGGGCTTCAGTGTCTTCTAATCTATTCCATTGATCCTGAGGTCTATTTTGATGCCAGCACCATGCTGATTTTATCCGAGTAGCCTTGTAGTATCATTTCAAATCAGGAATTGTAATGCCACTTGCCTTGTCTTTATTGCCCAGAATTGCCTTTACTATTCTAGGTCTTTTCCGATTCCAGATAAAAAGTTTAGGAATGATTTCTCCATGTCTGTGAGATATTTCGTTGGTAGTCTGATAGGGATTTCATTAAGTCTGTACAGCAATTTTGGGAGTATGGCCATCTTCACAATGTTGGTTCTTCCTATCCAGGGGCATGGAATATCTTTCCATTTTCTGAAATCCTCTATGATCTGTTTTTTAAATGTAGTGTAATTTTCCATGAAAAGATCATTGACTTCTTTAGTTAGGTTAATTCCAAGGTATTTCATTTTCCTCGGTGCTATTGTAAAAGGTATTGTTTGTATAATTTCCCTCTCAGTGTGTTTGTTGTCTGTGTAGAGGAATACTATTGACTTTTGAGTATTGACTTTATAACCTGCTATGCTACTGAATTTCTGTATTA
>NW_004524792.1:1582421-1599579 GCF_000260255.1 Octodon degus
CTTGTAGTATAATTTCAAGTCAGGAATGGAAATGCCTCCTGCCTTGTCTTTATTGCCCAGGATTGCCTTTGCTATTCTAGGTCTTTTCCGGTTCCAGATAAATTTTAGGAATGATTTCTCTATGTCTGTGAGGTATGTCAGTGGAAGTCTGATAGGGATTGATTAAATCTCTACAGCAATTTTGGGAGTATGGCCATCTTCACAATGTTGTTTCTTCCTATCCAGGAGCACGGAATATCTTTCCATTTTCTGAAATCCTCTCGATCTCTTTTTTCAGAGTACTGTAATTTTCCTTGAAAAGATCTTTGACTTCTTTAGTTAGATTAATTCCAAGGTATTTCATTTTACTCCATGCTATTGTAAAAGGTATTGTTTCTATAATTTCCGTCTCAGTGTGCTTGTTGTCTTTGTAGAGGAATGCTATTGACTTTTGGGTATTGACTTTATAACCTGCTATGCAACTGAATTTCTGTATTAATTCTAGTAGCTTCTTGGTGTAGTTCTTTTGGTTTTCCAAGTAAAGTATCATATCATCTGCAAATAAAGATAATTTAACTTCTTTGCCTAATCTTATTCCTTTTATTTCTTTCTCTAGTCTAATGGCTGTAGCTAATGATTGCACAACTATGTTGAATAGGAGTGGTGATAGAGGACATCCTTGTCTTGTGCCAGATATAAGAGTAAAAGATTTCAGTTTTTCCCCATTTAGGATTATGTTAGCTGTTGGGTTTTCATAAATGGCTTTTACCAGATTGAAGTAGAGACCATCTATTCCAATTTTCTGCAGCACTTTGAACGTGAATGAGTGTTGGACTTTGTCAAAAGCCTTTTCTGCATCAATGGAGATGACCATGTGGTTTTTAGTTTTTGCTCTATTGATATAGTGTATTACATTGATAGATTTTCGAATATTGAACCATCCTTGCATCCTTTAGATGAATCCTACCTGGTCATGATGTATGATCTTCTTGATTACTTGCTGTATTCTATTTGCTAGGATTTTACTGAGGATTTTGGCATCTATGTTCGTGAGGGAGATCGGCCCGTAGTTCTCTTTCTTAGTTGCATCTTTCCCTGGTTTTGGTATCAGTATAATACTTGCCTCCAGGAATGATTTTGGGAGGATTGCTTCCTTTTCAATTTCATGGAAGAGTTTGAGGTGTATACGGACTACATCTTCTGTAAATGTCTTGTAGAATTCACCTGTGAATCCATCTGGACCTGGACCGTATTTCATTGGCTGTTATTGGGCTATTGAGAGTGGTTATATCTTGTGGATTCAGTTGTGTTAATTTGTACCTTTGTAGGAATCAGTCCATTTCTTCTGTGTCTTCTATTCTGTGAGAATAAAGATTCTCAAAGTAGCTTTTGATAATCTTCTGAATTTCCACTGGGTCTGTGGTATTTACACCGTTTTCATTCCTTATTGCTTGTATTTGAATTTTTTCTTTCCTCTTTTTGATGAGGTTAGATAGGGACTTATCGATTTTATTTAATCTTTCAAAGAACCAGCTTTTTGCTTTTTTTGAATTCTTTGAATTGTTTTCTTCATCTCAGTTGAATTAATTTCTGCTGTAATCTTTATGATTTCTTCCTGTCTTTGGGCTCTAGGTTTGGTTTGCTCTTCCTTTTCTAGTTGTTGAAAGTGCAGTATTAGGGTGTTTATTTGTTCCCATTCTGTTTTCCTAATGTGTGAATTCACAGGTATCAATTTCCCTCTGAGAACTGCTTTTATCGTATTCCATATATTCAGATAAGTTTTGCTTGAATTTTTATTGAATTTTCGATATTATTGAATTTCTTGTTTAATTTCATCTGTGACCCTTTTTTGCTGAATAGGGTGTCATTTGATTTCCATGTATTTAGGTTTTGTTTCTGGTTTCTTTTGTAATTTATTTCCAGTTTCATTGCACTGTGGTCAGATAATGTGCATGGGATAACTTTTGTTTTCTTACATAGACTTATACATGACCTATGGCCCAGTATGCTGTCAATTTTAGAAAATGACCCATGTGCAGCTGGGAAAAATGTGTATTCAGCTGTTTTTGGGTGGAACACTCTGTATATGTCCACCAAGTCCATTTGTTTCAAGCTCTGGTTCAGTTCTTTTGGGGTTTTTTTGGTAATTTTTTGTGTGGTTGACCTTTCTTTTTGGGATAAGTGGGTGTTAAGTTCTTCTGTTAAGATTGCGATATTGAATATTAGATTTTTCATGTGCATTAAGATTTGCTTTATATAGTTGGTTGCTCCCGTGTTTGGTGCATACATATTCTTGAGTGTTACCTCTTCCTCTTGAAATTTTCCCCTAGCCAGTATATAGTGATCTTCTTTATTTCTCTTGATCATTCTTGTTTTCAAGTTGAGACTATCTGAGAATAGGATTGCTACCCCTGCTTTTTTCTGAGGTGCTGGGGCATGTAATATTGTGTCCCATCTTTTGACTTTCAGCCTATGGATGTCTTTATGATTTAAATGTGTTTATTCTATACAGTATATTGTTGGATTTTGTTTCCTAATCCAATCTACCAGTCTATTTCTCTTTATTGGTGAATTGAGTACTTTTATATTGATGGTTAGAATTGAGATGTATTGACTTACAATTCACATGATATTTACCTGTTTTCATTTACTCCTTTTTCTCTTGTGTTTAATTGCTTTCCCTATTTAGTTGGTTGCTTCTGATCTCATTCGTGGAGTTCTGTTCATTTTGGTCCCTCTCTAGTACATCTTTCAGTAGCCTGTGTATTGTTGGCTTTGTCATCATGAAGTTCTTTAGTTGTTCTTTCTCATGGAAGTACTTCACTTCTCCATCAAACTTGAAAGAGAGTTTTGCAGGGTATAGTAGTCTGGGCTGGAATTTGTTTTCATAGAGGACTTGAAGTACTCTGCTCCATGCTCTTCTTGCCTTCATGGTTTGTGAAGAGAAGTCGACCGTAATTGTGATGGATTTTCCTTTGAATGTGATCTACTTCTTTTCTCTAGCAGCTTGTAGTATATTGTTCTTGTGCTAAATTTCTGGGATCTTAGCTATTATATATCTCAATGTGTTTTTAATTGAGTTGAGGTTACTCAGCATTCTGTATACTTCAGTTACCTGAATGTCAGATTGTTTCCTTATATTTGGGAAGTTTTCTATTACTTCTGCCCATATTTTTTTAATGTCTTTTGTATTGACTCCTTTCTCATTGATGCCTATTAGACTCTCATTGTTCATCTTCACATCATCTTGCAGGTCATGGATTATTTTTTCCTGCATCCTAGTTGTTTTTAAGAGATCCTTTCTTACCTGCTCACTAGCTGCACCAGCATCTTCAAGATCTGAAACTCTTTCTTCACTTTCATTTAAACAGTTTTGCAAGCTTGTGATTGAGATTTTAATTTCCTCTATATCTCTTTGACTCTGCTTCATGCGATCTATTTCTTTTCTGTATTGCTCATTCAAGAAATTTGTCATTTTTCTAATCTCCTCTACTTTTTTATCAAAGTCTTCTTTAGAAGCAGTTATTAATTCTTTTACTGCAGTGGGTTTTTTTTTTTTTCAGATTGGCTTTCCTCTCTATGTTTCTGTAGTTGTTTCTTTACTTCAGATGCTATGAGTTCTGAGAATTCTTTTCATATTTCAGAAAATTCCGCTTTGAGTTCCCCTATGACTTTCTGCTGTTACTTATTTACTATCAACGCTATTAATTCATACATTTGAGCTTAGCTAGTGTCCTCTGCACTCGTTCTGGGTGGGCATTGGGTTTCTTCCATATGTTTCTGCATTTGATTCTTTACTGTAGATGTTATTAATTTAGGGATTTCTTTTTTCATTTCCAATCTGAGTTCCTCTATATCTTTATGCAGCTATTTTTTTCTTATTTCAGAAGCCATTGATTCATTGATTTCAGCTGTATGATTTACACTTTGTTCTGTGTTAGTGTCCTCTGCAGTTGTTCTGGGTGGTCTTTGGTTCTGAGATTCCATTTTGTTCTTTCTTGTTGTCATTTTGTGTAGCACTGTCTTCTGACCTTTGTTGTAGATCTTTGTTGCAGTTATAACCTTAGCACGTACTGAAGTTCAGGTGCAGATCTACAAAGTTTGGATTTATCCAGTTGTGCCTGGCTTGGGTCTGGATGCTGTGCTCAGCTCCTTCCTGCTGCTGCCCTTGGCAGTGGAACTGTTGTACCCCTCTGGCAAGATGTTCTATTCCTGGACTAGCTGGGTGGTTTTGTCGCCTACACTCTCTGCAGGTATTGCAGCTGCAGCGTTCTTTCCTGGGCCTGCATCCCAGGCCTGAGCTGTCTGGAGGGGAGAAGGTAGAGTAGGATGGAGAGGCAGCTCTCCCACACACTCACAGGGCCTGGTCTAGGACTTGACCTGGGGATTCCCACAACACGGCAGAAATTCCTACTCAGTGAGCAGTGTGGGGCAGTACTAAGAAGTTATGGGGGTCATCCCAAGGGGGTGAAAGTGGGTCTCACCCACACTGTGCCTGGGCTGGGACCGGTAGGTCCCCCCCGGCGCAGGGTAGCCAGAAGCTCTCCCACACACTCACCAAGCCTGGGCGTCCTGGCCTGTGGAACTATTTATTATTGATGCTTTCTTCCAATGATTATGTTTGGCTTCTTTGTCAAGATAAGGTGGCTAAATTTGTTTGTATCCTTGTCAGAATTTTCTAGTCTGTTTCACTTGTCATCAGGTTTGTTTGTTTGTTTGTTTGTTTTTTCCAGAACCATGTTGATGTTGTCATAGTATCTTTGTAGTATAATTTCAAGACAGGGATTGTGATGGCCACTGATTTGACCTGGTTGTACAAGTTTATTTTTGGTACTCTAGGTCTCTTCTGGTTCCAGATGAATTTTAGAAATCTTTTCTCTAGTTCTGAAGGTATGCTCATGGTATTTTTATCAGGATTGAATTAAATCTGTGTGACAATTTTTAGAGTATGGACATTTTCACTATGTTCGTACTTCCTATCCATAAGCAAGTGATATCTTTCCATTTTCTGATATACTCTTGGATCTCTTTTGTGAGAGTACTGCGACTTTCAATATATAGAGCCTTTATTTTTTTGTTAAGTTCATTCTTAAGTTTCTTTCTTTCTTTCTTTCTTTCTTTCTTTCTTTCTTTCTTTCTTTTTTTTTTTTTTTTGGATGCTATTAGGAAGGATGTAGTTTCCCTAATTTCTCACTTAATTAACTTTTTGTTTGTGTACAGAAATGTGATTGATGTTTAAATGTTTATTTTGTGTCCAGCTTTGCTATTGAATTTGACTATTAAATCTAGAAGTGTTTGAGTGGCAGTTTTGGGGGCCTTTTATGTAGAGTATCATGTCATCTGTCACCTATATTTTGGGTTACTTTTCTCTCCTTGCTGGGAAAAAAACCCAGAGCCTAAAATTAAGGAAGGAAAGATTGATTTAGCTCACAGTTTACAGAGGTTTCAGTCCATATTCAGCTGGCTTTAAGAAAGATAACATTTGGCAGAGGGCAGCAGTTCATGGCAGCAGAAAATGGCAAGAGCCAAAAAGGAGGAGCAATGGCAGAGCACCAGAGGCAGGAAGCAAGCATCACTCCCTTACTTAAATTTCATTTAGCCTATCTACCCCAGGCTGGGTGTAGCTCTCATACCCATAATCCCAGGGTTGGATCATGAATTAATCACAAAGTCCAGAAGCCTGCCCCAGTGATTACATGAGGGCTAGGGAGAACACCTAGATACAAACCATAACATTCCACCCCTGAATCCCCAAAGATTCATGTACATTCCTTTGTGCAAAATGCATTTTGGTCCATCTCTCAGAGTTGCCAAAGTCATAACAGTTTCATCACTACTGAAAAGTCCAAGTCCCAAGTCTCCTCCAAGATCTAGGCAAACTCTTAGCTGTGAGACCCTGAACAAATGAAAAGTTAAACACTTCTAACATTCAATGGCACAAGATAAACATTATCATTCCAAAAGGTACAGATAGGGAGATACAAAGCATTGAGACCAAAGCAAGTCCAAAATCCGGAAGGGCAAACATTAAGTCCTGTAGCTTCATGTGCAATATCCAAAACAATCTGTAATAAGTTGTGAGCTACAAGGCCTTACATGGCTCTACCCCTACGGCACTTTTGGTAGTAGCTCCCATGGCTTCCCTCTGGAGCTGGCTATACTCCCTCCTTGCAGCTTTCCTCAGACAACCCACGTTTCTGTCTTTGCCAAACTTCTGGGGTTCCTACTTCACATTAGGCTTCTCACTCTCTGCTTCACACATTGCCCTGTCAGGGGCATACTTCTTCTGAAATTAACCTCAGAACTCCTGCATTCTGCATGTGCCTAAAACCAATGCCACATGGGTGATGATGGCAGAATCTCCCACATAGAGCAGCTGAAGCTGTTCCAGGACTTCTTTTGTAGGTGATATCTCCAAACCCCTCCTACGTCTTCCCATAAGGCTTGTGATACACATGGTCATGTTTAGTCACAGCAATGACTCTACTTCTTGGTACCAAATTCTGTTTTGGTTACTTTTCTCTCATTGCCAGAACAAAACACCCAACACCCAAAATTAAGGAAGGAAAGGTTTATTTAGCTCAGTTTGTGGAGGTTTCAGTCCACACTCAGCTGGTTCCAAGGTGGAGTGCCTCATGGAAGAGGGTATCAGTTCATGGTGGTGAAAAACAACAAAGAGCAAAGACAAAAGGAAGGAGCAGCAGCAGCAGTGGCAGAGAGAGAGAGAGAGAGAGAGAGAGAGAGAGAGAGAGAGAGAGAGAGAGAACAAACCTCTCTCCCTTACTTAAATTGCATTCAGCCTCTCTGCCCCAAACTGGGTGTAGCACTCACACCCATAATCTCAGCATTGGATCATGAATTAATTGCAAAGTCTAGAAACCCACCTCAATGACTACATGAGACTTTGGGGAAAAACCTAGATACAAACCATAACATCTGTAAATAATGATATTTTAATTTCTTCCATTCCTATTATTTTTTATTTCTTTCTCTTATTTAGTTGTGCAGGCTAATGTTTCCAGAACTATATTGAATAGGCGTAGTGATAATGAATATTCTTATGTGTTCCTGATTTTAGAGTGAAAACTTTCAGTTTTTCATCCATTTAGTATGATGTTGGCTATTGATTTGTCATAGATGGATTTTATCAGATTGAGGCAAAGACTATGTATTCCAGTTTTCTGTAGGGTTTTAAAGGTGAAAGAATGTTGTATTGTGTCAAAAGCTTTTTCTGCATCTATTGAGATGATCATGTGATTTTTGTCTTTGACTCTGTTGACATGGTGTATTACATTTATTGACTGTGTATGCTGAACCATCCCTGCTTTCCTTGGATAAATCTTGTTTGGCATGCTGCATAATCTTCTTGATCTGATGCATTCTGTTTGCTAGTATCTTATTCAAGATTTTTCCATCTATGTTCATAAAGGAGTTGCCCTATGGTTCTCTTTTTGGTTGGGTCTTTTTCTGGTTTGGGTATCAGGGTAATATTTGCCTCTGGGAATGAGATAGGGAATATTGCTTCCCTTTAAATTTAACTAAAGGGGCTGGGGAGATGGCTCAGTAGAATAAGCACTTCCCTGGAAAGTGCAAGGGCCTGAGTTCAATCCCCGGTTCCACAAAAAATAAATAAAATAAAAAATAAATAAATTTAACTAAAGAGTTTGAAGAGTATTGGCATTAATTTCTTGTAGAATCTAGCAGTAAATCCATGGCTTTTCTTTGTTGCTAAGTTTTTCATTACATTTTCAATTCTGTTCACTGATAGTGTGTTATTCCGAACTTTTATATTTTCTTAATTCAGCTTTAGGTTCATTCATACATATTTAGGAATCAGTTAATTTCTTCTGTGCTTTCCATCCTATGAGAATAAAGATTTTCAAAGTTGGTATTGATGATCTTCTGAATTTCTACAGGACCTTTAGTGATTTCACTCTTTGCACTCATTATTGTTTGAATTTGAGGATTTTCTTTTCTGTTTTGGTAAGTTAGGTAGGGGTTAATCAATTTTATTTATCTTTTCAAAGAACCAACTCTTTAATTTATTAATTCTTCATATTTTTTTAGTTTCAATTGCATTAATTTGTGCTCTGATGTCTATTATACTTGCTCTTCTTTTTTTCTGGAAGCTTGAGGTGAAGCATTAGGTTGTTTATCTGTGCTCATTCTGTTTTCTTGATGTCAGAATTCATCTTTATAAAGTTCCACATTGAGACTGCTTTCATTGTTTCCCCAGGTTCTAGTAAGTTGTATCTGCATCTTCATTTAAGTGTAGATGCTGTTTAATTTCTTCTTTAATATTATCTGTGTCCCATTGGTTGTTTAAGAAGGTGCTATTTAATTTCCATGTGTTTGTGGAGTTCTTGCAATTTATTTTGACATTAATTTCCAGTTTCACTGCACTATTTTCTGGTAATATACTTGAGATAATTTCAATTCTTTTGCATTTACTTATGTATGTTCTATGGGTTAGCATATGTTCTATTTTAGAGAACACCCACATACAGATGGGAAGAATGTATTTTGTGATGTTTATGAAATCCATTTGTTCACAGGCTTGGTTCAGTTCTGCTATTTTTCTGGCTGATTATTTGTTTGGTTGATCTACCTATTTGTGACAATGGTGTATTAAGGTACCCCATTAAATTTGTGTTATTGCTCATTTGACTTTTCAAGTCTATTAATATTTGTCTTACATAACTGGATGCTTCTGTATTTGGTGCATACATATTTGTGATTGTTATCTCCTCTGAAATATTTCCCTAACAAGTATATAGTGACCTCCTTTATCTTTTTTGACATCCTTCATTTGAAGTTCACTTATTCTGCCAATAGAATAGCTACCCCTGTTTTTCTTGGCTCCAGTTGCATGGAGTACTTTTTCCCATCCTTTGAGTTTTAGTCTATAAATTTCTTCATGAGTTAAATGTGTTTCTTGTAGACAACATATATTTTCATTTTGTGTTTTGACCCATTCTGCCAGTCTGTTTCTTTTGATTGGTGAATTGAGGCCATTTCAATTGATGGTTATAATAGATGTGTACTGGCCTATCCTTGTCATGTTATTTTTTTTGCTGTTGATTTCTTGCTTTCCCCTTTGTTTATTACTTGCACTGCTTAGTGATTCCTTTCCATTGTTCTTAGAATTGCAGTCACTTTTATCTCAGTCTAAAATATCTTCCAGTAGCCCTTGAAGTGTTGGCTTGGTAGAAGCTTGACCCATTTTCTCTTGTTGCTGAGACATAATACACAATTCCCCAAATTAAGGAAGGAAAGGTTTATTCACTGTTTGTGAAGGTTTCACCCAGAATCAGCCTGCCCAAAGACAGTGTGGAATGGCATGAGGGCAATAGTTTAAGGCAGCAAGAGACATCAAGAGCAAGAGGAGCAGAATAGGGTGAAGCAAGCACCTTTTCCTCCTTTATGTTTATACCAGCTATCCACTTAAACCAACTCTGTGCCTGCCTTTTCCACAAACTCAGGTTATACACAAAGTGAGGACCTGACCACTGCTGAGTCACTTAGGCTTATAAAGTCTCAATTCTCAAGTCTACATAATGTATCCAACCATAACATGTTGTCATGAAATTCTTCAGTTGTTGAAAGTATCATTTCTCTATTAATTTTGAAAGATAGTTTTGCATGGTACATCAACCTGGGTTGGAACCCAGGTTTTCTTTCTGGACTTGAAATAGTTTACTCCATGCTCTTCTTGGCCTGATGTTGAAAAGTCTGCCATGATTCTGCTTGCCTTTATAGGTGATCTGGACCTAAATATCTGTGTGAACATCTGCCTACCCTATCACTGCCCAGCATTTAGTAGGTAGTAGAATGAGGACAGTGCAAAAAGCACCTGGACTGAACATGTAATTCTGCAGGCAGAGACAAACCGGGCTGAGATCCCACCCTCACCTCATGAAGCTATCACCTTGCATCAGTGAGAATGAACTGAGCTCTCTCACCTGTAAGAGTGGATAATGTTACATTAACAAATGATATGACACATTCAAACAGCTGAAGGCAGAGTCAGAAACATAAGAATAACAATTATAGCAGCTCTGATTTTGAGGTTTCACTAAATAATCAGTGAAACTGTGGTGGTGGTGAGGGTGATATGGGTCAGATGACTCTTCCAGGTAATTTGCCCTGAACAGTATTTTAACATGCACAAAGAAGTCCAAAATCAAATACAAATTCATAGTCAGGGACTCATGTCTCGAAATATTCCTTTGTTCCTTACATGTTATCTACACGTCAGAGTCCTCAAAAAGAAAATGTTTAAGCAAAATACACCCTCTCTCTTTTAAAAAGGACACCTTTGAGGAGCAGCTCTGCAAACGCCACACCAGCTGATGGACACCGTGTACCAACTATTATCCCTTCACAAAAGAACGCCACCTTGGATTTCAGGGAAAGGCAAAGGGAAACTGTCTCCAAACCAATCAAGCAAAGCTTACAAATGTAAACTTAAATTAACTGCTAATTAAAAAAATATTTTTAAATTGTAAACATTTATTATTTTGATATTAGGACAATATTGAGTAATTTTTTAATTTAGAAGTTTCTATATGTGCAAGATTATCTGCAGCTGCATTTCACCCTATTTCACCTGCCTCTGTGGCCTAATTGAAATACTGTACTATGAGTATAAAAACCTAAGCATCTAAATGATACCTGGTGGGCACATATGTCCTCTCTCTGCTCCCTTCCTTCCCCACCCCATGACATATGGTGCACAGAGTGCTCGCAGCCGACTCTGCTCTGTGGCAGGTGGGACAGGCCTGCTGGGGGGGCCACGGGAGGGGCTCTGCAGCCTTGCGCAAGCTGCAGCATTCCAGGCAAATGGGCAGACGGCTCTGAGCTCTGAGACTCTTGCCAACGAAGAACAAAGAGCTGTTCACATTTTAGGATAGCAAAGCCAATAACTGAGGTCACACAATGAACTAGAATTCGCTGCTTAAAAATCAATTTTTAGTCAGTTAAAATCATAAATAATTTAAATATTTCACAGAAAATTAAATATCTCTTTAGGTACTCCCACCATCAAATAGCTTTTTGTATTTTCCTATCTTTTTTTGTATATATAACATGTCAGTCTATACATAAGGAATAAACATTGTTACATGAAAACATTTTAAGTAGTTATGAAGATAGAATAAGAACATAAGCTACAACATAAATGCAAATGGTCAACAATGTTTGATAAATGTACAAGCTTCTAAAATGAAAAAATATGAATGAAAACATCATGGTTTGTAATACGTGTGCCAGCAAAAGTGCAGTGACATTAGTACTCTCATTAGACAACAAATTAGTTTCCATTTTCTGAAGGCATCATCACAATAGACATTAAGAAACTAAGTAAATATTTATTTCCACTTAAACATATTTACTATTAGTTTTAAATATAGATACAAAGTATAGATTAAACATTATATATAATATTTATAAAGGCCTCCATGCAAATTATATGACTTAAAATATGGATAATAATTAAATCAGAGGTCTTTGAAGTATCTTAAACAGTGAGGGTAAATGGGCTAAGGAAGGGGACAAGAAATAAAAATGTACATGCACCATGATTCCTATTATAACACACACACACACACACACACACACACACACACACACACACACACACATTTAAAGAGACATGATATAATAATATCTTCTTGGAAGATTGCTCCTGATTTTTATTTCCTTCTTTGGACTTCCCTAAATTTTATAATTTTCAGTAATACTCAACTTTCACCTTTATAATAAAAACATTAGCCAAATCAGTCTTTTAGGACTGTCATATTTGGAATTAGCAAAGATTTCTTTAAAAGGACACCACATACTAAACATATATATTTTCTTTCTTTTTCTTCTTTCTTTCTTCTTTCTTTCTTTCTTTCTTTCTTTCTTTCTTTCTTTCTTTCTTCTTTCTTTCTTTCTTTCTTTCTTTCTTTCTTTCTTTCTTTCATGTATTTGGTACAAGGTTCTCACTATGCAGCTTGGACTCATAGTGATCCTCCTGTTTTCAGCCTCCCAGCATGGGGATTACAGCTGCATGCCACCTTGCCTGGTTGGTGGCTGACAGCATGCCCAGGGATGGGGAGAGGGGCTGGGGGAGGTGCAGCACAGCCTGTGGTGCTGGGGATTGAACTTGGTCCTTGTGCTTGCCTAGGCAGGTGCTTAGTCCAATAAGCTATCTTGCTGGCCATTTTCTAACTATTTATTTATTTATTTATTTATTTATTTATTTATTTATTTAGTGCAGGCTCTCGCTATGCAGCTCAGACTCAGTCACCCTCCTGTCTCAGCCTTCCCTGTGCTGGGATCACGGACCTACATCACTATGCTGGGTTCAGTGGCTGGCACAGCACACCTGGGGCAGAGCCAGCAGGTCATGCTGAACCTGGGATAGAAGTTGGGTGCTTGTGCTTGCCAGGCAAGCGCTTAGACTGCTGAGCTCTCTTCCCAGCCCAACATACTAAACATAATATTTTAATAAATGTTAATGGACTTAAACAGAAAGAACTAAGAATGTGTTTATTTAAAAATATAATGAAGAGACAATGAAATCCCAGAGTAGGAAAAATGTATACTAATACACCCAACAAGGGTATGCATCACACATGTCTACACACACATGTGTATATATCTATATATCTATATCTATACATTCCATAAAATGCAATGAACTAGAAATCAATAAGAAAAAATAGACAATAAAATCTTAAAATGTGCAAAAGATTTAAACAGCTATCTCAAAGTAGAGAACCACATGATCAACACATATTTAAAGATATTAGATTATTTGAACATATAAAGTAAGCAGGGTCCCACAACATACTCACCAACGTAGTTAAAATTAAAAAGACAAAAAAGGTCGAAAATATATGTGGGCCATATAACTCTTCTGTCTTTAAAAGATTAAACAGGTAAGTCTGAACAGTTCCAATGGTTTGCTTATTGATGATCAATGAGGATGTTATACTACTGAATGCAATCAAATATATAATTGCGTTTAAAGTATTATGTGTCAAAATAACTGTTGCACACTACTGAATGTGTCTTTAGGTAGCCCTGTCCTGGTGGTATTTTCAATGGCTACTAATCTTGCCGGGCACAGTATGGGGTTGTAAATTGGCATGGAAATTTAAAGCAGGTTCGTGTTGGTGCACAGCACAAGGTAGTTATATATGGGGACGGTAGTTTTTCATCTTCAGTTGCCTCTGATGCAGCCTATAAGAAATAAATGTTGTTCCATTAACTGAATACCACTCTGTAATTGCAAAAAAAGTTTCAGTTGTTTTGTCAACATTCTGAATGCTTCTCAGTAAATACAATGTAAAAGAAATCATTGTACAAAATATTTTTAAATTGAATAACTTTAATTTTTAAAAATGTACCTCAGGTGCTGGGGAGATAGCTTGGCTGTCTAAGTGTCTGCCTAGAAAATACAAGGACCTAGGTTTGATCCCCACTACCATATGTCTTACGGGACCCAGATACCTGGGGGCACCATGTTGGCCTTGGAAACCTGGTGTGGTGGTGCACACCTGTAATCCCAGAGCTGGCAAGTCTGAGATAGGGGATTAGTATGAGTCTATACAAAAGAAACAAAAGAAAAAGAGAGAGAGAGAGAGAGAGAGAGGAGAGAGAGAGAGAGAGAGAGAGAGAGAGAGAGAGAGAGAGAGAAAGGAAACTTAAAAAAATAGGTACAAGATAGTGATTTTGGCTCAAATTCAAGTACAGACATGGACCTAGACCCAGGGTCTACCACTGAAGAGCTATTTAGCTTGAACATTTACGTAGCTTTTAGCTGTAAAATTAGGACAATAACTGTACACACATAAGTGTAATTTGCTGCTTAAACAAACATATTGGCCCACTATGGAATCCTAATAGCATCTAGTTCTTATCACTTATATTCACCACAGGATACTGGTAAGATATAAAGAAGAGATAATTTGAAAAACAATCATGTTTAGTTCCATAGAACAACATGGCTTCAGCCTTGGGATGCTTTGTCCAAGAATGCCATGGCCATTTTCGAGACCCCACCCGTGATAATAAATGTGCTTCTCTTCCTTGTGCTTTTAGCTGCACCCTCAGATGGATGCCTCTTTATTTCAGAAATAGGCCTCTGGTGTGATATTGAGGGATGACTCTGCAGTGAGAAGCCCTAGCCTGGAAACCCCAGGTAATCTCTGGTGTCTCAGCAAAAAACAAGTTTAAAGTTGATCCAGTCATTTGCATTCTTGGAACCTCTCCCAGCACTGACAGTCCACTGTTCTGTCTCCTCATCCATAAATACCTTTTCAGTAGAAAACTGAACTTGTGTGGTAGGCAAGTGAGTTCTCTGGCATTTGCAGACTAAACATGCATGTGACAAATGAAATTCTTCAGCACAATGCCAAGCACCTACTTAGAAGCATTTCATGTCTATTTGTTTTGGCCCCATGCATAGGTTCCTAGGACTAGCCCCTTTAAAACTTCTTGTTGAGGCATTTAAAAAGGATATGTATTAATGATTAAAAGACAAAGCTTTTTGGACCTGTAGGCTATTTATTTATTTATTTATTTATTTATTTATTTATTTATTTGGTACAGGGTCTCATTATGCAGCTCAGACTTATAGTGATCCTCCTGTCTCAACCTTGCCAGTGCTGGGGTTATAGGCATGTACCATCCTACCTGATTTTGGTGGCTGGCATTGCATGTGGTACGGGGGCTCAAACCCGGGTCCTTGCTCTTGCCAGGCAGGAGCTTAGACTGCCAGGCTATTTCCCCTGCTTATGCTATATTTTCAATAAGATATTCTTTTCTTACCTTATTTTTTCAAACTTTTAGAAATTAAACATAATGACAAATAATTATTCCTTAATTTATACTATGAAAGGACATTTTTTCATTTCTTTATTTAGTTATCCTGTTTGGTATACACTCTTAGTCACCTGCATACCTGTTTTCTAGCACTTCATTAATTTAAACACTTGTTTGCTTACGATTTTAGATTGTCATCTGTAACTAGACTAAAATTTTACAGAAAGTGACTATGTCCAACTGTTGGTTTTTATCTCCAGAAAACATGGTAGCACCTGGCACACAGCATACAGTCAATAAATATTGTCCATTTCAATATTTGTAGTCCCTTGTGCTGAGGATACAAAGGTGAATACAAATAACACCAATCCTCAAGATATGCATAGTGTAGTGAAAAACATGACCAGTGTTTTGATGGACACTCTACAGGGGTTACAACAACATGGAAGAGGGGCACAGAATAGAAAGAAGAGCCAGGTATAAGCTTAGGAGGAGATGAGCTAAGTATCTATTGCAAATTGAGCTATGTCAGTTTAGTCATACACATTTTTGGTTTCTTTTTAGGCAGATACATATGTAATTGACTCCAAAATCTGGCTATCTAGGGTTAGACATTGTCTCTTCCCCTAAAATAAAGCTTATTATCAGGTTATGCAATAAAGCAAGCTGCAACTCAATTTAACCACAATCTATTCAATAAGGTGTCCTTTATCGAAGCACTCACAAAACATCCATACAAACATATAGTCAAATCAGTGACACTCTGAAATCTTCACTTCAGAAAGACAGGACAATCTACCTGAAGCAAAATAGTAAGCCTTTTTGGCTGCATCAATGTACAATTCAGTAAAAACCAACATAAAGGAATAACTACAGAGGGGACTGTTACATAGGAGGTCTAGAGCACATTGCCTAAGAAGATGGCCTTCACACTTAGCTGGATATTTGCAGACTGTTCTGGCCAGAGCAAAGAGTGGTTCTAAATTATTTTGCAAATTCACTTACAATTTTTTTTTTTTTTGGTGGTACCAGGGATTGAATTCAGGACCTTGCACTTTCCAGGCAAGCACTTATTCCATTGAGCTATCTCCCCAGCCTCACTTATAATTAATAACCTTAATTTTATCACTGAGAGCTCCTGTCAAATAACCATCATGGTGATAAGTCACAAGATCTTCCTGACACTCCCTGTGCTGTGGTAGTATTACTTATGGATCGAGATACAACTAATGGTGTACTAGTAGTGGCTTCCCGAGGGACAGTGCTGCTGGCCCCCGGTGACTACCTTTTTGTTTTACTTTACCGTACTACACATTGAACCCAACAGGAATTTACCAAATTAGGGAATTTCTCAGGCTGTACTTAAACATACTGTCTTCCTGCTTCAGTCTCGATGAATGCTGGGATCACAGGCATGTGGCACCAGGCCCCATTTGGACTATTATTTTGACTATGGTATATTAGTTTATCCTTCTGGCCCAAAAAGCACAAATTAATTGAACCAAAAAATATTGCTTTGATGAACTGTGAATTAATGAAGTGAATTGATCATATTATAATGATTTTTCAAATTTTGATGCTAAATAAAAAGGAGTAGGAGCTCCCTGGCATGGATGAAAATAGTGCCTCTAGGCAGAAGGGACACTGGGAATGCCTAGAGTCACCCAGGCCTGCTTCCATTGTGGAGGCTTTGTATCTGTTTATCTCTCTGCCAGGCATGCTCTTCATTGTCATTTGGGGACTTATTACTTTTGACATTCACGTGAGCTCTTTTCTGGTTTGGGGATCAGGGTCCTGACTGCTTCCAGGAATAAATTTTGGAGTACTGACTTCCTTTGAATTTCATTGAAGAGTTTGAGAAGCAGTGATATTATTTCTCCTCTAAATTTCTTGTAGAATTAAGCACTCTATCAGGGCTTGGGCTTTACTTTGTCAATGGATCTTTAATTACATTTTAATTTTATTGATATTGTTTTTTAGAACTTATATATGTTCTTGGTTCAACTTTGGTAATTCATACATATCTAGGACTCTATTTCTTCTGTGTTTTACATCTTATTAGAGTATAGCTGCTCTAGGTAGGCATCGATGATATTCTAGATTTCTGCAGGATATATTGTGATTTTACCCTTTTTGTTCCTAATTGCTTGAATTTGAGTCTTTGTTCTTTTTGTTAATGTTGGTATGAGTTTATCAATTTTACTTAACCTTTTTAAGAAACAGCTCTTGGGGGCCAGGGAGATGGCTCAGTACAATCAGCACTTCCCTGGCAAGTGCAAGGGTCTGAATTCAATCCCCAGTTCCATAAAAAAAAGAAAGAAAGAAAGAGGAAAGAAAGAGAGAGAGAGAGAGAGAGAGAGAGAGA
>NW_004524792.1:1599679-1600498 GCF_000260255.1 Octodon degus
AGAGAGAGAGAGAGAGAGAGAGAGAGAGAGAGAGAGAAAGAAAGAAAGAAAGAAAGAAAGAAAGAAAGAAAGAAAGAAAGAAAGAAGAAAAGAAACAACTCTTCATTTTATTGAATCTTTGTATTGCTTTCTTGGTACCAATTGCATTAATTTCTTTAATTTCCTTTCTCACATATGCTTTGTGTTTAATTTGCTCTTTTTTCCCTACAAGTTTGAGATTCAACATTAAGTTGTTTATTTGAGCTCATTTCATTTTCCTCTGTGAGAATTCGCCACTACAATTTTCCACATAGGACTGCTTTCACTGTGTCCCGTAGGTTCTGGTGTGTTGCACTGGCATTATTTTTTAATTGCTCAACTGTTTAATTTCTTCTTTAATTCTCTCTGTGACACTTTGGTTTTCCAGGAAGTTGTTTAATTCCCAAGTGTTTATGCAGTTTTTGTGGTTACTTCTGCTGTTGATGTCCACTTTCACTGCACTACTGTCAGATAACATACCTAGGATAATTTCAATTTTTTTGCATTTATCTCTGTATGTTCTAATGGCTAGCATATGGTCTATTTTAGAGAACATCCCATATGCAGCTGAGATGAATGCATATTCTGATGTGGTGGAATAGAACACCTTGTAGATATGTATTAAGTCCATTTGTTCTCAGGTTTGATTCAGTTCTGATATTTCTCTGTTGATTCTTTTGTCTCATCAATCTAACTCATTGTGAGAGTGGGATATTAAGTTCCCCCACTACAATTGTGTTGTTTATTTGATTCTTCATGTCTATTTATATTTGTTTGAATTAGTTGAATGCATCATTATTT
>NW_004524792.1:1600598-1609139 GCF_000260255.1 Octodon degus
ATGATTGTTATTTCTTCTTTTGGAAGTCCTCCTTTAACAAGTATACAGTGTCCTTCTTTTGAAGACTGATCTTTTGATTAGTGTTGGTTTGAAATTCATATTATCTGCAAAAAGAATAACTACCCTGTATTGGATTGCTAAGTGGTGGTCAACTTGTTATACCCAGCTGAACTGAAACAGCATGGTGCTGAGTGTGGGAGGCACACCTGAAGATTGCCGCCAGTAGCCTAAGAGGCAGAGTGGGAGAAATTGTTGAGAGGTTATTAAGGAAGCTATTCAGAGAAACTGTTGGAGCTGTTGGAACCTGTTGGTTCTCTTGGGCTATCCTTCTGGACTAATTGTCATGTTGGCTTTCCTGATGAACTTGGCTATTCTTGTTGGAGGGGGAGCTTGCTGTTGCTGAGAATGGCCACAGCTTATTTTTCGGGTGCTCTGATCCTCATCTTGAGCATCATTTCCTGGCTCCAAAGGGAAAGATGGTGCACTGTTCAGTCTCCTGGAGAAGTTGTCATGTTGGCTTTCCTGATGGGAACTCAGCCTTCCTCACCCCTGGAGGATCTCAGGACCTCATTGTTGCTGAGGATGGCTGCTGTACTATGGGGGAAGCTGTGGTTTTTACCTTGAGCATTGCTTCCTGGCTCCAGTTCAGATCTCTCAGCCTGCTATCATGGATCCTTCATCCTGCTGGCACAGACTTTCTAGCTTCCACCACTGACCTCTGTTCCTTTCCAGTGAAGATCCATGAATCAAGCCTGCATGAGAGGTTATCATAGACTCTAGGCCTCCATTAGACTTGTGGGAGGTATTTTTATGGGTTCTAGGTCTTCAGCTGGATTCCTACAGGACATTCCTGTTGGATTCAGGCCCTCAGCCAGATTCTTTGGTGTTTAGCATATGTACAGATTTCTTATACTCTGTGTATAATATTCTTTGGGTGATTCATTATAAAATAATCTTATAAAATGTGTCTCCTGTATTATTCCCTTGTAAAACCCCAAGCCGCATTTTTTAAAAATCTTGTCACTTGGAGTATTGTGTTCCATTCTTTGACTTTTAGTCTAAGAATTTCCTTTTGAATTAAATGTAGTTCTTGAATACAATGTATTTTTGGCTCTTGTTTCTTCATGCATTCTGCTAGTTTGCTTCCTTAGATGACTGTGTTGAGACCATATATGTTGATGATTATAGCAGATATATATATTGGTTTATCTTTCTCATATTATTTTCCTTGTGCTGGTTCTCTGTCTTTCTCTTTTAATTGCTCACCCTGCCTGGTTGCTTCTTTCTATTTGTGTTCTTGTATGTATAGTCAAGGTTTTACTAGAGAAACAGATATAATACAAGAAACAACTATAACAACAAGATGTACAAATGTACAAGAAATTGTAAGGTTGGCTTATGATGGTAAGTTTCAGAGTCAGATGAGGAAGGAG
This sequence comes from Octodon degus, assembly GCF_000260255.1. Lineage (NCBI taxonomy): Eukaryota > Metazoa > Chordata > Mammalia > Rodentia > Octodontidae > Octodon > Octodon degus. Next base: position 1,602,032 of record NW_004524792.1, read on the forward strand.
TCAGATGAGGATGTAGAGGGTGACTACACATTCAAGACTGAAGGATTTAGTCCCAAGGTTTGAAACTCACTGCAGTGATTTTGTGTAAGTCTGTATCAGTCAGCCATTGGGTCTGTAATGGAAGGAAGAAGAATCTGCCATGGAAGGCTGAAGAATCTGTGACAGAAGATGAAAAGTCTGTAACAGAAAGCTGAAGGTTCCAAGCCAGAGGCTGAAGAGTGAGTGGTAGAAGCCAGGAGATGAAGTCTAAGCTGGCTGTGAAGATGGAAGTTCCTCTGAGGAAGTGAAACACTGAATCCTTTCCCAGCCCCTTTATATACCTCTTTTTGTGCTGAGTACCTCTGAGGTAGGCTCTAAGGTAGGCTCTCCTCACCCAGTGGGGTGGAGCCCCCACAGCCCAGCATGCAGAACTCCAGAAGTGATCCAGCCAAGTTGACACAACGTATTGGCCACTACATTGTGCTTGCAGTCTTTGTTTTGTCTTTCTAATATGTCCTTCAGAGCATTCTGAAGAGCTGGTTTGGTGTTCATGTACTTCTTCAGTTATTCTTCATCATGGAATTATCTTATTTCTCCATAGATTTTGAAAGATAACTTTGCAAAGTATATCAAGCTGGGTTGGAAGTTGTTTTCTTTTAGGGATGAAAACTGAAAACTGACCGAAAACTGACTCCAACCTCTCCTCATTTGAAGGCTTGTGTTAAGAAGTCTGTTGCAATTCTGATAGGCTTTATTTATAGGTGATTTGTTTCTTTTTTGTAACTGCTTTTCATACTGTTCTTGTGCTGAATTTCTAGAGTCTTGATTATTACATGCCTTGGTATAGAATTATTTTAGTCATGGTTGTTTGGAGTTCTCTATGCCTTATTTACTTGTGTGTTAATTCTTTATACACGTTTGGGAAATTTTCTGCCATTATTTCTGTGAGAAGGTTTTTATAGCATTTTCAACATCTCCAGTTTTCTCATTGGATTCAATCAATTTTTGTTCTTTGTTCCATTTTTCAGCTGTTGGATTGATTTTCCATGGTCTTTTGCTATTTTTAAGACACCTTTCTTTCTGTGGTAGCTAACCAAAATGCTGCCTTCTAGATCTGATATTCTATTCCCATCTTCATTCAATTTGTTTTGTATACTTTCAGTGGAGGCTCAATTTCTGTTTGGATCTGTTTGATGGGTTCTATTGCTTGCATATGCTGAGAATTTATGATTTTCATCATTTTCCTCTGCTTTTGTATTTTTAAAAATCTTTTGGTTTTTCACCTTGATTGGCATTTCTTTTTGTACATGAGAGATTTCTTTTTCTATAACATCTTCACTTGTATTTTTATCATTTCACAAAGTTCCAGTACTTGGCTTCCAATTTCTTCTATCTCACTGTGCTTTGGACTTTTCCTTGGTGGGCTAAGCATCTGGGTTCTTTTTGCTTCTCTGAAATCATTTTCTATTTTCTATTTTTTATTTTATTTTGTATTCTGTGTTTACACTTGCCAGTTTCTTATGGTAGATAGCTTTGTCACTGATCTCAAGGCTTCCCTAGGAAATGTCTGGTCCTCAGGGATGTCTTCTAGATGTTGGTGGTTCTTGGTCTTTATGTCTGTCCCAAGAACCTACCTTCCCAATTTATTCAGGATGAGAATTTGCCAACTATATAGCTTAGCATCAAGTCCTTGAGCACTGGACTATGGTGATGCCCCCATGCAACCACAGTGTTGTCATACAAGAGAGAATAAATGATTAAGATATGTATGACACCCTGGCTAAAGTAGTATAGTTAGCAAAATAATAGCATCAAGTACAGCCTAGCTACTGACAAACTATGGTAACTAGTAGCCTGATACCTTCAACCATAGGGACAAGATCTACAGTTATATAATAAAATCCAACATATACCAGGAATATGTATGCAATGATTTTCCCCTGAGTGGAGTGAGTTTACCCTGGTGCATGGGAAGGGGTTTTAAGTGAGCCTGTGGCAAGATAGAGAGGTAAGTGAGGTCAAATATAGTGGAAACAAGGCTAGAGTGCAAAGGATGATCACCCACATTTTGGGAAACTGGAGAGGTAGAACAAAAGGGAAAGTAAAAGAATATTGAAGTGAAATAGGAATAGAATAGAAAATGTTCATTCAAGTGAAAAATATCATAAAATCTAGAAAGATAGCTGAGGGAAGAGATAAGTAAAAGAAAACAAAAAGAAAGGTAAGAAAGCAAAGAAATAAAGCAAAAAACCCACAGTAACAAAGCAAAACCCAACCAGACAGAAAAAGGAATTTCAACCACACAAATGAAGAAAAAGAAAATTAAAATAAAAACAGTCAAATTCTTCTGGCACACTTCTGGTGTCCAAGTCAGATCCCAGAAATATACTGTGTACTCCAGCCAAGTTTGCAGTGGGATTTGTGTGGTGTATATGGCTAATCTTGACCTCTCAATGTGGGGATGACCAGGACTGGACTTCTGTTACTGGAATTCTCCAGGATCTCTTTGCTATAAAATGGTGGCCCCAGCCAACTGCATCTGTCCTGTGTGTCTGTGTGTTGGGGTACAGTGCTAGTTCCTCTAACTTACCAACTCTGACTCATACTCTCACTGCTGCTTCAGACATTTCCACCCTGCTGGCCCCTCCTGAAAGATTTTTCTTTTCTGAGAGTGGTAAGAAAAGGCCATGAAGTCACTCATGTTTTTATGATCATAAGGATAACTTTTAGTTTAACCACTGGATAGTGCCTTATCATTCATTAGACATTAACCAAAGAAACCATCATCAGCCAGGAGTTACACTTAGAAAAGGTCAATAACCTTCAGCCTGTGCCCCAGCTCATCACTCAGAAAGATCTTAGAAAGACATCTGTCTCCAACTGCATGAAAACTGGGAGCTGCCTGCAGGGCAGACAAACTCTGAGTATGTGGCCCCTACTTGTCACAGTGTTCAAGTTGATAGTAATTCAAGAGCTGTGTTCATAATAAAAACCTTGAGGAAACATCTAATATCTCACATAGACCCCAGTGGGCCTATCTTACAAACTCAGTAAGCTTTCATTGGATCAGTGAAAAATTATGTAAATAAATACAGACAGTCTGTCTTGCTCATTTTGCAGCAGCAAGAGCATGGCCCAGATGCAGCAAGTACTTGCCCAAAGCTACATCACCAGAGTTACAATGGACATAGACTGAGTGTTATCTTCTTAACAAAGTGAAGTGTTTTTCTCCATCTTACAAACAACTTGGATACAAATTTTGAAACACACAATTTCCTTTTTCCTTTTATGGGTACCAGGAATCAAACTCAGGACCTCCAGCTTGCCAGACAGGTGCTGCACCACTGAGCTAAGTCCCAGGCCCCTGAAACCCAATTGCAAAACCTTAATTTATTCCTTTCCTAATGACATTTACACTGTGAAGATTAATTTTATGTGTCCAATTTGCAAAACTATGGTGCCCCATTGTTTGACCCAACACCTTCTAGATACTACTGTGAAAGTCTTATTTATAAAGACTTAATTAACAGTTATATCACTAATTTTAGTGAAGCTATGAGTGAGATTTGTCCACTCAGTGAAGGCCTAACGAGAAAAGCCTGAGGTGTCCTCAGGAGGAAGGAACACTCTCTCTGGATGGGGTTCAGACTTAAGATTATAAATCAGCTCTTACATAAACTTACAAATTTCTGGCTTGCTCACTCTTGGAGACCTGACACTTTTTATATTCATGTGAGTCCATTTCATTTTTTTAAAAAAGACAGGTCTATTTCTCTCTTGCCTTTTCCTTCTCTCTCGGTCTTTTTGCCATAAACACATGCACGCATGCATAAACACATCCTAATGATGTTTGTCTGATAAACTCTATCACATATAGCCCCTAATATGTTTTTTTCCAAATTTTATTGATAAACAGATAGCAATGAGACACTTTCAAATCAAATCAGATATACAGATTCAACAAATAACACACTGCATATATTCTTCTTAGTGATTAATTGCTGTACAAGATGCGGAATTGAGATCCCACTTACAAACACCATTAGAACAAATCATTCTATTCATTAAGAGAATGCAACTATATATCCATCCTAACCACTTTGAATACACAGATACAAAGTGGACATTCATCTGTACACCGCATTTTTTTGAAGTTCTGTTATTGAATATTATAGGTGTGTAAACTCAGCAAAATATTCTAAAAGAGTCCAGTAGCCCATAATAGCATTGGGTATTCTGTTTAACTGGCAGTGTCAGAAATTATTGACCTGAGTCCCCCACAGCTCAACATAACAGAAAGGCTTTACTTCCTATATTTCGTATTCATACCTTTCTACTGCATGGTTAAGACCAAGGTAAGGCAGGACGTGTGCAACAAGACTTGAAGCTTTTTGGTCTGAGAAGGTGAGTGAAATGCCCTCAGGATTTATTCTGAGATCCTGTACCTCAGATTGTAGAACCTTTGTCAGTGTCAGCAATGTGGATGAGTCATGACCATTGCTTGGCCAATGTGCTATCTGTGAAAGCATGAGAGAGTGTTTTCTCCCCATGTGACTCTCCTTAGGCACACTGTATGTCATCGGTCACTTTCCTCTTAGGCCCCATAATCTTCTTGATCAGAAAATTTGGAACACTACCGAGGTACATGAATTTACAGTACAAGTTCTCATATGTCCTGAGTCTTAATTGACCTTAGAAGGTTAGGGCCAAAATGTTGGCTTTCTTTGTAGCCCTCCTTTTTCTCTAATTTTGGTCTGCAAACTTAGGTTGTTAACCATCCAGAAGACAAGCTTATTGTTATTATCAAATGATTTAGGCTATCAATCTTAACCTCACTATCTCTCTGCATTTCAAACATCGTAGGCATAATAAGGAACAGGTATTTTTCATCAAGTATTGATATGTTGAACTTTAAGTCCCTACATAATATGATAAAAAACATTTAAAAATAGATTATATTTTAAAAATAGGATAAAGAATTCTATACTTCTCATGTTTGCATATAAGTCCAAAAATCTCACCATATACAACCTTGAAGCAGGACAGTCCCACAATATTCCTTTTCCTGTCTCTTGCTTTCATTCACCACCCCCTTCTTCTTGAACATCCACCAACCTGAGAGACATCATAGCAGTAACTGGCATGTCATGACAAGCCACCCATATTCAGAATAAAACAAAGACAGGCACTCCAAACATGAAACTATTATTAAAAATTACCATCTGCAGTGCAGTAGCTTAGTTCACAGGTATCAGTATGTATAATTAGTCAGGGTGAGAATCTTTCCAATTAACTGCTAGATTAAAAAATCTTCTGAATATTCTCAGGATCATTGCCATGCTTATCTTTTACATATAACTGTATGGCTTGACATTGTCATGTTTCCTAGCTCTACTCCTTTCCCTCTCTTGATTAGTTAGTCCTTGAGATCCTGCTTTCCTTTTACTTATTTTATATCTTTCTATTTGTACTTTTTCTTTTGAGTTCTTATACTAGGGAGACTATATGATATTTACATATGTGTGTCTGGTTTATTTCACTTATGAGTACATGTTCAAGTGGCATCCACTTCAATATAAAGGTTTGCAGTTTATCATTCTTAATAGCTGAATAATACTCCATTGTGTAAAAATACATCTTTTTAAACCATTCCTCAGGTATGGGCATCTTGGATGTTTCCAAGATTTGGCTATCACAAATTGTGCTGCTATAAACATAGGCACACATATATCCCTATGATATGATCTTTTCAGATACTCTGGTAAAATTCCCAGTACAGGAATAGCTGGTTTAAAGGGGATTTCCAGACCAGCTTTTCTAAGGAGTCTCTATACTGATTTCCATAATGGTTGCACCAGTCTACACTCCCACCAGCAGTAGAGAAGGGTTCCTTTTTCCCCACAACCTCTCCAACATTTGTTGTTGGGTGATTTCTTCATGATAGCCATTCTTTCTGGGGTGAGATGATATGTTAACGTCATTTTAATTTGCATTTCACGAATGGCAAGTGATGTGGAGCATTTTCTCATATATTTATTCGCTTCTTTAACTTCTTTCTCTGAGAAGTGTGTGTTCATCTCGGATGCCCATTTCTGGATTTAAATTTTGGGGCCCTAGTGTTTTTTAGTTCTTTATAGATTCTAGAGAGCAGACCCTTGTCTGAGTACTTAATTGTCATGATTTTTTGCATATTTGTGGGTTGCCTTTTCACTTTGTTGGTAATTTCTTTGGACATGAAAAAACTTTTCAGTAAGAGCAGGTCCCAGTTGTTAATTCTTTCAACTGTTACGTGTGCTATTTGATTTCTGTCCATGAACTCTTTCCCTAACCCTATGTCTTCAAGGGTTCCTCCTACTTTCTCTTCCAGGAGTATACTGTCTCCGCTTTAATATCTAGATCTTTAATCCATTTTAACTTTAGTTTAGTACATGGTGATAGACCTGGGTCAAGTTTTAGTTTTTGGCATTTAGAGAGCCAGTATTTCCATCACCATTTATTAAAGAGGCTATCTTTCTTCCAGTGAGTATGTTTGGCCCCTTTGTCTAAGATAAGGTGGTTGAGTTTGTTCATAGGGGCTTCAGTGTCTTCTAAACTATTCCATTGATCCTCAGGTCCATTTTGATGCCAGTACCATGCTGACTTTATCAGAGTACCCTTGTAGTAAAATTTCAAATCAGGAATGGTAATGCCACCTGCCTTGCCTTTATTGCCTAGAATTGCCTTTGCTATTCTAGTTCATTTAAGGTTCCAGATAAATTTTAGGAATGATTTCTCTATGTCTGTGAGATATGTCCGTGGTAGTCTGATAGGGATTGCATTATATCTGTACAGCAATTTTGGGAGTATGGCCATCTTCACAGTGTTGGTTCTTCCTATTCAGGAGCATGGGATACCTTTCCATTTTCTGAAATCCTCTACGATCTCTGTTTTCAGAGTATTGTAATTTTCATTGAAAAGATCTTTGACTTCTTTAATTAGGTTAATTCCGAGGTATTTCATTTTCCTCGGTGCTATTGTAAAAGGTATTTTTTCTATAATTTCCATCTCAGTGTGTTTGTTGTCTGTGTAGAGGAATGCTATTGACTTTTGAGTATTGAGTTTATAACCTGCTATGCTACTGAATTTCTGT